>NC_053025.1:83052365-83397360 GCF_003073215.2 Triticum urartu | reverse complement strand
AAACGGAGATTAGCATCCGCAAGGGTGTGAACTTCGGATACATCATTGTCTCCGCGTGCCTCGGTTATCTCTTACCCGAGCTCTTTACATATGCACTTTACTTTGTGATAGCCATATTGTTTCTTGTCATATATCTTGCTATCACCTAGTAGTTTATCTTGCTTAGCATAAGTTGTTGGTGCACATAGGTGAGCCTAGTTGTTGTAGGTTTTGTGTTTGACAAATTAACCGTTAGGTCTATTCCGCATTTGTTCAAGTGAAAGTGCAACTATCCCTAGGTGGTTTTGGTAATTCATAACAACATATAGCTCATTGAGCTAATGCTATTCTAAGATGATTATTTCAGGAAAGCTCAATGATTGGCATGGCATGGATGTGAAAGTGGAACCCTCAAAATGCTAAGGAAAAAGGATTGGCTCAAGCTCAAAAGCTCAAGACTCTTCATTTTATATTTTTAGTGATCCAAGATCACATTGAGTCTTTAGGAAAAGCCAATACTATCAAGGAGGGATGAGGTGTTGCTTAATGAGCCTCTTGCTTCATGTGCTTAGTGATATGCTCCAAAACCCTCAACTACTTTCCCATATCCACATATGACCTAAACCCTAAGACAAACTCGGTCCTACCGATTCTTCCTATCCGGCGCCACCGAGTTTTCATTTGTCATAAGCCACTGCCAAACCCTAGCAATTCGGTCCTACCGATAGGGATCTCGGTCTCACCGAGATGGGGTTGCAAACTCTTTGTTTCCCTTTCGTAACTTTTCGGTCTCACCGAAAGAGCGAATCGGTCCCACCGAGATTGCAATGTAAATTCAGTGTTTCCCCTTTGTAACTTTCGGTCTCACCGAAAGAGCAAATCGGTCCCACCGAGTTTGCCTGACCAACTCTCTGGTTAGCTAATTACCAAATTCGGTCTCACCGAGTTTGTGTAATCGGTCTCACCGAGATTACGTTATGCCCAAACCCTAACCATATCGGTCCTACCGAGTTGCATGTCAGTCCCACCGAAAATCTCTAACGGTCACTAGGTTTACATTTTCGGTCTGACCAAGTTTATTGATTCGGTCCCACCGAGATTGGAAAACTGTGTAACGGTTGGATTTTGTGTGGAGGCTATATATACCCCTCCACCTCCTCTTCATTCGAGGAGAGAGCCATCAGAACACACACACCATTCCAACTCATATGTTCTGAGAGAGAACCACCTACTCATGTGTTGAGACCAAGATATTCCATTCCTACCATATGAATCTTGATCTCTAGCTTTCCCAAGTTGCTTTCCACTCAAATCTTCTTTCCACCAAATCCAAATCCTATGAGAGAGAGTTGAGTGTTGGGGAGACTATCATTTGAAGCACAAGAGCAAGGAGTTCATTACCTACACACCATTTGTTACTTCTTGGAGAGTGGTGTCTCCTAGATTGGCTAGGTGTCACTTGGGAGCCTCCGACAAGATTGTGGAGTTGAACCAAGGAGTTTGTAAGGGCAAGGAGATCGCCTACTTCGTGAAGATCTACCGCTAGTGAGGCAAGTCCTGTGTGGGCGATGGCCATGGTGGGATAGACAAGGTTGCTTCTTCGTGGACCCTTTGTGGGTGGTTGCTTCTTCGTGGACCCTTCGTGGGTGGAGCCCTGTGTGGACTCGCGCAACCATTACCCTTCGTGGGTTGAAGTCTCCATCAACGTGGATGTAGGATAGCACCACCTATCCGAACCACGGGAAAAACATCCGTGTCTCCAATTGCGTTTGAATTCTCCAAATCCTTCCCTTTACATTCTTGCAAGTTGCATGCTTTACTTTCCTCTGCCTTTATACTCTTTGCATGCTTGCTTGAATTATGTGATGATTGCTTGACTTGTCCTAAATTAGCTAAAATTTTCCAAGAACTAAAATTGGGAAAAGGTTAAGTTTTTATTTGGTCAAGTAGTCTAATCACCCCCCCCCCTCTAGACATACTTCGATCCTACAAGTAGTATTAGAGCTTTGGTCTCCATTTGCTTTGATCTCCATAGCTTTGGTGGTCATAGCCTTGGTTTCACAACCTAGGAGAGTATGGCGTCTAGCGAGGGAAATTATCACCGTAGAGGTCCTTACTTTGATGGTACTAATTTTGCTAGTTGGAAGCATAAAATGAAAATGCATATTCTTGGACATAACCCCGCCGTTTGGGCTATTGTGTGTGTTGGCTTGCAAGGTGACTTCTTTGATGGGAGAGAACCAAACCGTGAAGCTACCGCGGATGAGTTGAAGATGTTGCAATACAATGCTCAAGCTTGTGATATTCTCTTCAACGGATTGTGCCCCGAAGAATTCAACAAAATCAGCCGCCTTGAGAATGCAAAGGAAATTTGGGACACTTTGATTGATATGCACGAAGGTACCGACTCCATCAAGGAATCCAAGCTGGATGTACTTCAAAGCCAACTTCACAAGTTCAAGATGAAGGATGGTGAAGGTGTCGCTGAAATGTACTCTAGGCTTGCTCTCATCACAAATGAGATTGCCGGCTTAGGAAGTGAAGAGATGACCGATAAATTCATCATCAAGAAGATTCTAAGAGCCTTGGATGGAAAATATGATACCGTGTGCACATTGATCCAAATGATGCCCAATTACAAAGATCTCAAGCCAACGGAGGTGATTGGAAGAATTGTTGCTCATGAGAGGTCACTTAAGGATAAAGAGGAACTTCACAACAAATCAAGTGGTGCCTATAAAGCCTCATGTGAAGCCCCTACATCATCAAGTGAGAAACAAGACTTCAATGAAGAATTGAGCTTAATGGTGAAGAACTTCAACAAGTTCTACAAGAGTAGAAGCAAAGATAGAAGCTTCAAGTTAAGGTCCTACAATGACAAAAGATCTTCTAGTCGAGAGCGAAACTGCTACAATTGTGGAAGACCCAGACACTATTCCAATGAGTGTACGGCGCCCTACAAGAGAAGAGAAGATTCTCCAAGAAGAAGAAGCAAAGAATCACCACCAAGAGAGAGAAGGAGTAGAGATGATCGTTATGAACGAAGATACTCACGGAGAAGCAAGGATTCGGAAAGGAAGGAAAAATCATCAAGGAGCTACACAAGACGAAGACATCAAGCTCATGTTGGTGAATGGGTATCCGGCTCCGACTCCGACAGCCACTCTGAGAGAAGTTATCACTCCGACTCCGAAGATACTCAAGATGAAGGTGTTGCCGGTCTAGCACTTGTGTCAACCAACTCCTACGACATATTTGACTCACCAAATGAAGGAATTGGAAGATGCTTCATGGCCAAGGGTCCTAAGGTAACACACCCCAAGTATGTTGATTTCAATAGTGATGAAGATGACTTGTTAGGTGATGATTTGCTTGTTGACAACTCTAGTGATGAATACTATGATGAAATGTCAATTAAACATGCTAATCAAGATAAAACAAATGACAATGATAAGGAGAAGATTGAGGCCCTAACTAAAGAACTAAACACTCTTAAGTTAGCTCATGAAACCATCTTCGAAGATCATCGAGAACTTTTAAGAGCTCATGAGAAATTACGCTTTGAAAAGCTCAATCTTGAGCAATAGCATGAGTTCTTAAAAGCAATCAATGATGATCTCCGCAAGAAAAGTTCTTCTTACATTGCCAAGCATTTACTCTTATCCACTTACATGCCTCAAGTCAAGTCTAGTAACAAGAACAAGAAAGATTCTTCCTCTAGTAGTAACAATGATCATGCTAAATCCAATATTGTTACTTCTAGTAGCTCTCTTGATTCCACTAATGATTCTCTTAGCCAAGTTACACTTGAGCAAGAAAATAGTTTATTGAAGGGAATTATAGATAAAGGAGTGTACAAAAGCCTTGCCGGGAGTAAGCAATTCGAGGAAATTGTGCGCAAGCAAGGAATGCACCGGAAGAATCAAGGTGTTGGTTTTTAACGAAAGTTCAATGCCAATGGAGTTGAGTGGGAAGAAGATCAATACCCCAAGACAAAGTTTGTCCCTCAACAAGAGAAGTATACTTCTTTCAAGGGGACACAAGCTCAAGATGATCTTCCACCACAAGACTACAAGCAAAAAGGCAAGGACAAGCTTCAAGAGGAAATTGATGCATTTGAAGAAGCTCCAAAGACCTTAGTCAAGTGGATTCCCAAGACTACTTCAAGTTCCACTTCATCAAGTACGACTACAACTCCAAGGATTCCCATCAAGATGATGTGGATCCAAAAGAAGAAGAACTAGAGAGTTCTTGAGGGTGACTCCGCCAACATACTTCACTCTTATCATTTTGGCAAGAACAAGTGCAATCAACTTCCACATTGTGCACTAGTTCAAGGAGTCACAAACCCTCTTGTTGGTAAGACAAGGGGCAAGGTAATCTAAAAGTTTTCATGGACATCATCTTTTGTGTGCATCACTCTATGTCTATGGATATCCTTGTTTGTTCCTTGTGGGACTAACCCATGTAGGTATTGAAAGTGCAATTCACTCAAATGGATAGCTCCAAGTGATCTACATCAACATTGAGCATCCACATCTTCAACATCTACATGAAGTCATCATCGACAAAACCCAAGGTTAGTTCATCCCTCTTAGGGGGGATATCACATCTAGGGGGAGCTTTACTCTAAGACTTGAGCTAAAGCAACTCTAAAGATGTGAACAAAACAATGCTTTATGTAAAAGTGGTAACCCCACTTGAGCTTAAACGATGAGTATGACCTATGATCAAGTGCTCTCACTTGACTCCTAAGTCAATATACTCATATATAGATGACCTTGTCATCGCAAATTTCTTGATAGATGCTAGAATTGGTTGTGCATGCCTTGCCACATATTTCATTTGCCATCTTATTGTGTGAGCATGCTGGTTGCATATTTTACTCATTTGAGGACATCCACTTGTTGTTTTGATTGTTTGGTTTTATCTTCTTTTGCCAAGTGGATGGACAAGAATGCCTAAGAACCTCCTCTAGCTATCTATGCTTTTCTCGTCTCAAACTCTATTCATGCTGCATCACAAAATTTGATCAAGTCAGATTCGAACCACTCTGTGTGAGGAGCGCTCGGAGTCCCCGATTCGTCATAGACTTAAACTTCCAAAACCTCTTTATGATTCTCGGTCTGACCGATACCCCACTTTCGGTCATACCGAGATCATTAAGTTGGTCTATGTTTTCGATCTCAGTGCAACCGATTTGAACATTTCGGTCACACCGAGTTTCAGTAACTGCTTGCAGTTATGGATCTCGGTGCCACCGAGTTGTTCCACTCGGTCACACCGATAGGGTCGGGCTATATATAGTCACGGGCAAAATTTTGGAAATTCTCCGAACCCCTCGCCCGCGCGATAGCCTGCTCTGCCCTCGTGGTCTCCGGATCGTCTTCTCGCCACCAGCCGCCTCCAGTCGCTGGTCTCCGTCGCCGTCAACGGGAATTCTGCCCCGCCGTTGCCGCCGTAGCAAGTCTCCGCCGAACTAGGGTATGGACTTGATCACAGTGCTATTCCCCGTCCGATTCCTAGCACATTGTGTTCTTCATGATTCTTGCCACAATTGAAACACTCCTATCCAGTCAATGCGCCTGTAGATTAGCTTTGATTCGAAAATTTTAGGGTTAGGTTTCCGCCGAAACCATCTCGGACCCACCGAGTTGAGAAACTCGGTCCCACAGATTTGGCTTATGCCATTGCACAAGTGAGACTCGGTCTGACCGAGAATTACTTATTGGTGTGACCGATTTTGGAACTCAGTGAAACCCTAGCAGTCTCGATGCCACCAAACTGTGACTCGGTCCAACCGAGTTCACCAGTTCAGGTGCCAAAACTGCTTCGGTATCACCGAGTTTAAAAATCAGTAGATCCGAGATGATTTCAGTGGGAAACTAAAACTAAGTTTTTGGATCATTCTTTTGCAAAAATCTCTGCATTTTGTGATGCTCATCTAGTCTATCTCATCTATAAACTATTCACAGGGTCAGCAGTCAGTGCAGCATGTCTGATCAAAGTGATAGCCAAAACATGCCAGAGCAGCAGGTGCACATGAGTGAGGGCACTAGACCCTCAAGTTCTTCTGATGAAGGCAGCAGGAGCACCCCTAGCAACTTGCCAAAGGCTGCCACGAGACAGAGGAAGAAGAGGACTTCAGATTCCGAAGATGAGGACTATGTGGCAGAGGAAGAGGCCACTTCCAAGAGAGTTGAGCCAGCTAAAGCACAAAGCCAGGGCTGAAAATCAAAAGGCCAGCAGGTAGGCAGCCAATGTCAAAGGCCAGAATGTCAACTAAGAAGCCCATAGAGCCAGTTGCAGCTGAGGGCAAGAAAAGAAAGGAAAGGGTGAAGAAGAATGTGGCTAGAGTGCTTGGCAAAGCTTCCATCATAGAAGAGGAAGAAGAAGAAGAGGTAGCTGCACTAGCACCCAAGGCACCCAAGCTAATGGGAGATGCCATAAAATCAGGGGGAGCTGCTTCCAAGGCCAAGCCAGCTCCAAAGCCAAAGCCAAAGAGGAACACAAGAAGCATTCCTGCAGCTGAGAAGAACAAGGCCCCAGTGCCTGAGACTGTTGCTGAAGAAGAGGATGAAGAGAAAATTCTGAGAAAGCTAAAGCCCAAGATCCTAGACCACAACGATGCTCATCCTGTGGCTGAGGACATGAAGCTCAGGAGAGATTCAGGGCTGAGGAAGTGGAGAGAAGCAGACCCATATGCTTCAAGGAGAAGGACAGCAGTTGACTACAGGTTTCACACCAAGGAGCAGCAGGATTTCTATGAGACTGTTTTGCTTGATAAGAAGCTAATTGTCTGTGACATGAGATGGGTCAACTGGACCTACATGAGGGAGAAGGAGGAACACTACCCAGGAGTATATGACAACTTTAATGCTTGTGGAGTTGCTGACTTTGTTGGGAAGAAGCTCACAAAGTGGAACGAGGAACTGATCATGCAATTCTACTCCACGGCACACTTTTATCCAGATGGGAGGATCACATGGATGTCTGAGGGTAAGAGGTACCAATCCACTGTTGAGGAATGGGCAAAGTTGATTAATGCCCCAGAGGAGCATGATGATGACATGGACATATATGCCAAGAAGGAGATGGACCACAACTCAATGTCCAATATGTACAAGGAGATCCCAAATGAAGCACTTGATACTTTCAAGTTTGGCTCAGTGCATTATCTTCTGTCAGGTCTGCCTACGATCAATTGGATACTAAGGCACACCTTACTGCCCAAGTCTGGAGATCACAAGATGATCAGAGGCCATGCTATCAACTTGCTACATGTGTTTGATGTGCCTCAGAAGTTCAAGGTGATGAGCCTCATAGTGGAAACAATCAAGAGGACTGCAGCAGATCAGAAGAGGAGTTGCGGATATGCCCCTCAAATTCAGGAGCTCATCAACTCCAAGATGGGCACGGGCATATATTTATTGGACAAGGAACATTTGCCCATCCGTCCAGATTTTGAGGACAATCAAGTTGTCATGACTGAGAACGAGCCATCATCTTCCCAAGCATACACAAAGAAGGAGAAGGCGAGGAAGGAGAAAGCTGCCAAGATGCCTACTCAAGAGGAGGCATCTGAGTATTTTTTGAAGACTAAACAAGAGCAGCTTGGTTACTTGATTGCATCCACGCTGAGGATTGAGCAAAGTCTGGCCACCCTCACTCAGAATCAGCAGAGCCTAGAGAGAATCATGGAACAGAAGTTCTATGACTTGGATGTCAAAGTAATGGAAGTTCAGTCTGCAGTGGAGCAGCTCCAAGAGGACATGCAGGAGAGGAGAGGCAGGACTACCACTCATGCCTTTGCCAGAGTGCCAAGAGGTCTGAGGTCGTCTGCCATGCCAGTTGCTGACACAAGAGCCA
Source organism: Triticum urartu (assembly GCF_003073215.2). Lineage (NCBI taxonomy): Eukaryota > Viridiplantae > Streptophyta > Magnoliopsida > Poales > Poaceae > Triticum > Triticum urartu. The sequence goes on along the minus strand of NC_053025.1, from coordinate 83,389,512 downwards.
CCACCTCAGCACCAGCCACAGCCTCAGTTCCACTAGCTCCAGCATCTACTTCAGCTCCAACTCCAGCGTCTACTTCAACATCTACCGAAGCCTTCGTCCTTGGAGTGATCCGGACTCCACCACCACCTGAAGATCAAGCCTGAGCGTCGATCTAGTGCTATGCATTTTCTAGGAACTTTTTGGTAACTTGTTGCCAAAGGGGGAGAAGATGTATAGATCATAGGCTTCGAGAGAGAGAGAGAGTGTTGCTTTTCTCTCTTGCTTTATTTGGTGGTTTTTCGAACTTGTTTGCTTTTGAGTGCTTGAGATACTATGCTTGTGAGACATTGATGATCATGTGTTTGATCATAAGCTACACTTAATGTTTGCTTAATGCTATTATCTTATCTATCTTATGTGATCATTCACTATTCTTGGTGATGAGTGCATGTATTTCATTCTTATCATTTTGAGCGCTCCACCAAGATGTATGTGACATGGAAGAGTAACCCATGACTCTAACTCCTTGTGCATTTGCAGTCCAAAGCAAATTTTAAATATGCACAAATTTAGGGGGAGCTCTTACTTATCACATACTTCTCAAAGCGACGATATATTTCATGCTTATTATCATTTGTCGAAGCTTTGATCTATATGTTGTCATCAATTACCAAAAAGGGGGAGATTGAAAGTGCAACTATCCCTAGGTGGTTTTGGTAATTCATAACAACATATAGCTCATTGAGCTAATGCTATTCTAAGATGATTATTTCAGGAAAGCTCAATGATTGGCATGGCATGGATGTGAAAGTGGAACCCTCAAAATGCTAAGGAAAAAGGATTGGCTCAAGCTCAAAAGCTCAAGACTCTTCATTTTATATTTTTAGTGATCCAAGATCACATTGAGTCTTTAGGAAAAGCCAATACTATCAAGGAGGGATGAGGTGTTGCTTAATGAGCCTCTTGCTTCATGTGCTTAGTGATATGCTCCAAAACCCTCAACTACTTTCCCATATCCACATATGACCTAAACCCTAAGACAAACTCGGTCCTACCGATTCTTCCTATCCGGCGCCACCGAGTTTTCATTTGTCATAAGCCACTGCCAAACCCTAGCAATTCGGTCCTACCGATAGGGATCTCGGTCTCACCGAGATGGGGTTGCAAACTCTTTGTTTCCCTTTCGTAACTTTTCGGTCTCACCGAAAGAGCGAATCGGTCCCACCGAGCTTGCAGTGTAAACTCTCTGTTTCCTTTTTGTAACTTTTCGGTCTCACGAAAGAGCAAATCGGTCCCACCGAGTTTGCCTGACCAACTCTCTGGTTAGCTAATTACCAAATTCGGTCTCACCGAGTTTGTGTAATCGGTCTCACCGAGATTACGTTATGCCCAAACCCTAACCATATCGGTCCTACCGAGTTGCATGTCAGTCCCACCGAAAATCTCTAACGGTCACTAGGTTTACATTTTCGGTCCGACCGAGTTTGTTGATTCGGTCCCACTGAGATTGGAAAACTGTGTAACGGTTGGATTTTGTGTGGAGGCTATATATACCCCTCCACCTCCTCTTCATTCGTGGAGAGAGCCATCAGAACACATACACTATTCCAACTCATATGTTCTGAGAGAGAACCACCTACTCATGTGTTGAGACCAAGATATTCCATTCCTACCATATGAATCTTGATCTCTAGCCTTCCCAAGTTGCTTTCCACTCACATCTTCTTTCCACCAAATCCAAATCCTATGAGAGAGAGTTGAGTGTTGGGGAGACTATCATTTGAAGCACAAGAGCAAGGAGTTCATTACCTACACACCATTTGTTACTTCTTGGAGAGTGGTGTCTCCTAGATTGGCTAGGTGTCACTTGGGAGCCTCCGACAAGATTGTGGAGTTGAACCAAGGAGTTTGTAAGGGCAAGGAGATCGCCTACTTCGTGAAGATCTACCGCTAGTGAGGCAAGTCCTGTGTGGGCGATGGCCATGGTGGGATAGACAAGGTTGCTTCTTCGTGGACCCTTTGTGGGTGGTTGCTTCTTCGTGGACCCTTCGTGGGTGGAGCCCTGTGTGGACTCGCGCAACCGTTACCCTTGGGTGGAGCCCTGTGTGGACTCGCGCAACCGTTACCCTTCATGGGTTGAAGTCTCCATCAACGTGGATGTAGGATAGCACCACCTATCCGAACCACGGGAAAAACATCCGTGTCTCCAATTGCGTTTGAATTCTCCAAACCCTTCCCTTTACATTCTTGCAAGTTGCATGCTTTACTTTCCGCTGCCTTATATACTCTTTGCATGCTTGCTTGAATTATGTGATGATTGCTTGACTTGTCCTACATAGCTAAAATCTGCCAAGAACTAAAATTGGGAAAAGGTTAAGTTTTTATTTGGTCAAGTAGTCTAATCACCCCCCTCTAGACATACTTTCGATCCTACAAGTGGTATCAGAGCTTTGGTCTCCATTTGCTTTGATCTCCATAGCTTTGGTGGTCATAGCCTTGGTTTCACAACCTAGGAGAGTATGGCGTCTAGCGAGGGAAATTATCACCGTAGAGGTCCTTACTTTGATGGTACTAATTTTGCTAGTTGGAAGCATAAAATGAAAATGCATATTCTTGGACATAACCCCGCCGTTTGGGCTATTGTGTGTGTTGGCTTGCAAGGTGACTTCTTTGATGGGAGAGAACCAAACCGTGAAGCTACCGCGGATGAGTTGAAGATGTTGCAATACAATGCTCAAGCTTGTGATATTCTCTTCAACGGATTGTGCCCCGAAGAATTCAACAAAATCAGCCGCCTTGAGAATGCAAAGGAAATTTGGGACACTTTGATTGATATGCACGAAGGTACCGACTCCGTCAAGGAATCCAAGTTGGATGTGCTTCAAAGCCAACTTGACAAGTTCAAGATGAAGGATGGTGAAGGTGTCGCTGAAATGTACTCTAGGCTTGCTCTCATCACAAATGAGATTGCCGGCTTAGGAAGTGAAGAGATGACCGATAGATTCATCATCAAGAAGATTCTAAGAGCCTTGGATGGAAAATATGATACCGTGTGCACATTGATCCAAATGATGCCCAATTACAAAGATCTCAAGCCAACGGAGGTGATTGGAAGAATTGTTGCTCATGAGATGTCACTTAAGGATAAAGAGGAACTTCACAACAAATCAAGTGGTGCCTACAAAGCCTCATGTGAAGCCCCTACATCATCAAGTGAGAAACAAGACTTCAATGAAGAATTGAGCTTAATGGTGAAGAACTTCAACAAGTTCTACAAGAGTAGAAGCAAAGATAGAAGCTCCAAGTCAAGGTCCTACAATGACAAAAGATCTTCTAGTCGAGAGCGAAACTGCTACAGTTGTGGAAGACCCGGACACTATTCCAATGAGTGTACGGCTCCCTACAAGAGAAGAGAAGATTCTCCAAAAAGAAGAAGCAAGGAATCACCACCAAGAGAGAGAAGGAGTAGAGATGATTGTTATGAACGAAGATACTCACGGAGAAGCAAGGATTCGGAAAGGAAGGAAAAATCATCAAGGAGCTACACAAAACGAAGACATCAAGCTCATGTTGGTGAATGGGTATCCGGCTCCGACTCCGACTCCGAAGATACTCAAGATGAAGGTGTTGGCGGTCTAGCAATTGTGTCAACCAACTCCTACGACATATTTGACTCACCAAATGAAGGAATTGGAAGATGCTTCATGGCCAAAGGTCCTAAGGTAACACACCCCGAGTATGTTGATTTCAATAGTGATGAAGATGACTTGTTAGGTGATGATTTGCTTGTTGACAACTCTAGTGATGAATACTATGATGAAATGTCAATTAAACATGCTAATCAAGATAAAACGAATGACAATGATAAGGAGAAGATTGAGGCCCTAACTAAAGAACTAAACACTCTTAAGTTAGCTCATGAAACCATCTTCGAAGATCATCGAGAACTTTTAAGAGCTCATGAGAAATTACGCTTTGAAAAGCTCAATCTTGAGCAAGAGCATGAGTTCTTAAAAGCAATCAATGATGATCTCCGCAAGAAAAGTTCTTCTTACATTGCCAAGCGTTTACTCTTATCCACTTACATGCCTCAAGTCAAGTCTAGTAACAAGAACAAGAAAGATTCTTCCTCTAGTAGTAACAATGATCATGCTAAATCCAATATTGTTACTTCTAGTAGCTCTCTTGATTCCACTAATGATTCTCTTAGCCAAGTTACACTTGAGCAAGAAAATAGCTTATTGAAGGGAATTATAGAGAAAGGAGTGTACAAAAGCCTTGCCGGGAGTAAGCAATTCGAGGAAATTGTGCGCAAGCAAGGAATGCACCGGAAGAATCAAGGTGTTGGTTTTGAACGAAAGTTCAATGCCAATGGAGTTGAGTGGGAAGAAGATCAATACCCCAAGACAAAGTTTGTTCCTCAACAAGAGAAGTATACTTCTTTCAAGGGGACACAAGCTCAAGATGATCTTCCACCACAAGACTACAAGCAAAAAGGCAAGGACAAGCTTCAAGAGGAAATTGATGCATTTGAAGAAGCTCCTAAGACCTTAGTCAAGTGGATTCCCAAGACTACTTCAAGTTCCACTTCATCAAGTACGACTACAACTCCAAGGATTCCCATCAAGATGATGTGGATCCAAAAGAAGAAGAACTAGAGAGTTCTTGAGGGTGACTCCGCCAACATACTTCACTCTTATCATTTTGGCAAGAACAAGTGCAATCAACTTCCACATCTTGCACTAGTTCAAGGAGTCACAAACCCTCTTGTTGGTAAGACAAGGGACAAGGTAACCTAAAAGTTTTCATGGACATCATCTTGTGTGTGGATCACTCTATGTCTATGGATATCCTTGTTTGTTCCTTGTGGGACTAACCCATGTAGGTATTGAAAGTGGCAATTCACTCAAATGGATAGCTCCAAGTGATCTACATCAACATTGAGCATCCACATCTTCAACATCTACATGAAGTCATCATCGACAAAACCCAAGGTTAGTTCATCCCTCTTAGGGGGGATATCACATCTAGGGGGAGCTTTACTCTAAGACTTGAGCTAAAGCAACTCTAAAGATGTGAACAAAACAATGCTTTATGTAAAAGTGGTAACCCCACTTGAGCTTAAACGATGAGTATGACCTATGATCAAGTGCTCTCACTTGACTCCTAAGTCAGTATACTCATATATAGATGACCTTGTCATCGCAAATTGCTTGATAGATGCTACCTTTGTAAATTGCTTGATAGTCATGTATATCTTTGCCAACTTAGCACTGGTGTAAGTGGTCTTAACTATAATGAAATGTGCTACCTTTGTCAAACGATCAACTACTACCCATATCAAATCGTAGCCTGCTTTCGTCCTGGGTAGTCCTGTGATAAAATCCATGCCTATCTTATCCCACTTCCATTCGGGTATCGGCAATGGTTGTAACAATCCTGCTGGCTTCTGATGATCTGCCTTTACTCTCTGACATACGTCACAAACTGCTACATATGCTGCAATATCCTTCTTCATTCCGGTCCACCAGAATGTTTCCTTTAAATCCAAATACATCTTGGTATTCACTGGGTGAATCAAATATGGTGAATCATGTGCCTCTTGCAAAATCAACTTCCTGATCTCCGGGTCATTGGGCACACAAACACGGTCCTCAAACCTTAAGGTATCGTGCTCATCCTCACGAAATCCCTTAGCTTCTCCTTTGCTAAGTTTCTCCTTTATAGTAGCAATCTCTTTGTCAAATTTCTGAGCTTCTCTGATCTTATCCATCAATGTTGACTGAATCTCTAATGCTGCTACATAGCCTCTTGGAACTATTGCCAAACATAGCTCACGAAGGTTTTCTGCTAACTCCTTAGGTATTTTCCCCGTCATTAGGGTATTGACATGGCTCTTACGGCTCAATGCGTCAGCTACTACATTAGCTTTTCCGGGATGGTAATGCAATCTCATGTCATAATCCTTGATGAGCTCCAACCATCTCCTTTGTCTGAGGTTCAACTCCTTCTGCGTGAAAATGTACTTCAAACTCTTGTGATCCGTGTACACCTCACAATGATTTCCAATGAGGAAATGTCTCCACGTTTTCAATGCATGCTCTACGGCTGCTAACTCCAAATCATGCGTGGCATAATTCAACTCATGAGGCTTCAGTTGTCGTGAAGCATACGAAACAACTCTTCCTTCCTGCATAAGCACTGCTCCAAGTCCTCGACGTGAAGCATCGCAATACACCTCATAATCCTTGGTCTGATCTGGCAAAATCAATACTGGTGAGGTAACCAAACGTTTCTTCAACTCCTGGAAACTAGCCTCACACTCCTCGGTCCATTTGAACTTTGTATCCTTCTTCAACAATTCAGTCATAGGCTTTGCAATCTTTGAAAAGTTCTCAATGAATCTCCGGTAGTATCCTGCGAGTCCAAGAAAACTTCGGATCTCTCCAACTGTTGTTGGTGCTTCCCATTCGGTTATGGTCTCAACCTTTGTGGGGTCAACTGCTATACCTTCTCCGGATATAACATGTCCGAGGAATCCAACTTCCTTTAACCAAAACTCGCATTTGCTGAACTTGGCATATAACTGATGTTCCCTTAGTTTCTCCAAAACCAAACGCAAATGCTCCTTATGCTCCTCTTCATTCTTTGAATAAACCAGGATGTCATCAATGAACACTACGACGAACTTATCCAAAAACTCCATAAACACTTTGTTCATCAGGTTCATAAAATAGGCAGGTGCGTTAGTCAATCCAAATGACATAACGGTATACTCATACAGTCCATATCTCGTGGTGAATGCTATCTTAGGTATGTCCTGCTCCCGAATCTTCAATTGGTGGTACCCTGATTGCAAATCGATCTTGGAAAATACTTTAGCTCCTTGCAAACGATCAAACAGATCATTGATCATTGGCAGTGGGTACTTATTCTTGATGGTTACTTCATTCAATCCCCGATAGTCTACAACCATCCTTAATGATCCATCCTTCTTTTCCACTAGAAGTACGGGTGATCCCCAAGGTGATGAACTTGGGCGAATGTAACCTTTCTCCAGTAACTCCATAATCTGATTCTTAATTTCCACCAAATCCTTTGCTGGCATCCGGTATGGTCGCTTCAATATTGGGCCGGTACCTGGCAAAAGCTCAATCAAAAACTCAATGTCTCTATCCGGTGGCATGCCTGGTAATTCCTCAGGAAATACATCAGGAAAATCCTTTACCACTGGTACTTCCTCTTGCACAACTCCTGTTAGGCAGTTTACTTGTGTCCTGTGTGGTACATGCCGGGATACGTACTTGATCCTTCTTCTTTCTGGTGTGGTCAGCAAAATTGTCTTACTGGCGCAATCGATGTTTCCTCCATACATCGACAGCCAATCCATACCAAGAATCACATCCAGACCTTGGGATTCCAGAATAATTAAATCCGTTGGGAAAACATGACTTCCTATACTTAATGGCACTTGAAAACATCCTTGTCTGGCCATGTACTCTGCTCCTGGCGAGCTTACTAGCATAGGGGTTTTAAGAATCCTAGTGGGCAGGCTATACTTTTCCACAAATCCCCTTGATATGTATGAATGCGATGCACCAGTATCAAAAGGAGCGAGTGCAGTAAATGACTTAACCAAAAACTTACCTATTACTGCATCGGGTTGATCTTCAACCTCCTCCACATTAACGTGGTTCACCTGTCCCCTATTGAAAGGGTTCGGTTTCTTCCCAGAGCTTCCATTGCCATTTCCATTCTGGCCTTCGGGACATTCATTGGCATAATGTCCGATCTTAGAACACTTGAAACAGGTGACTTGACTCAGGTCTCTCTTGGTTGGGGTCGATGGGATGGTACGGTTCTGGCCGTTGCTTCCTCCATTCCCATTACCATTCTTGTGGCCATTATGGTTGTGCGAGCTTCCTCCTCCATGGGTGTGCTGAAACTGAAATCCCGGTTTAGGGGTAAAACGGGGCTTCTGCTGGGCTCCAGAGTTATACTTCCCCTGTCCATACTTCCTCTTGCGGTTCTCAATCTGCTGTTGCTTCCCTTCAATCATGATGGCACGATCTACCAACTCCTGGTAGTTGTTGAAGGTGGCTACCATCAACTGCATGCTTAGTTCATCGTTCAGCCCTTCCAGAAACTTCTCCTTCTTAGCTACATCCGTAGCAACGTCATCTGGGGCATAACGTGCTAACTTGCTGAAGTCGTCGACGTACTGGCCAACTGTCCTTCCTCCTTGGCGTAAGTTGCGAAACTCACGCTTCTTTATGGCCATAGCTCCTGCTGAAACATGGGCAGTGCGGAAAGCTTGCTGAAACTGATCCCATGTGACAGTGTCAACTGGGTAAGTGGCTGTGAAATTCTCCCACCATGCTGCCGCGGGTCCGTCAAGCTGGTGAGTGGCAAACTTCACTTTCTCACCATCTGTGCATCCTGCAGTGGTCAACTCCCTTCCTATCTTGCGGAGCCAATCGTCTGCTACTATTGGCTCGGTGCTACTGGAAAACACCGGCGGATTCAGCCTAAGAAAACGGGCTAAGTGGTCAACAGGTGGTGGTGGCGGTGGGTTGTTGTTGTTTTTCTGTTGGTTCTTGACTAACATCTGCATCAATTGATTCTGCTACTGGATCAACTGAGTGAGCTCCGGTGGAAATCCATTGTCACGTCTCGGAGGCATCTGAGGGTTTAGAAAAGACGAGATATAAGAATAGAGTGAGGTCTAAAGGGAAAACACTACCCCAATGCACATGAGCAAATGCACACAAAATCACTTCAATCAATCAAACAAGGGCTTACAACGGTCTAACTATCGCAAAAGTGCTTGACTATACTATTTACATGGGGGAAATACTACTACTATCTGGTGGTCATCTAGAAATTTGAACCGGTGGAAGACTCCATGATATCTGCTCCAGCTTCGTCTTCAAAGTCGGGTTCACTTGGATCCGAATCGGTGTCGTCGATGATGATGTAGTTGTCCGGACATGCGACGTACTCGTCCTCCTCCTTGGATGCTAACTTCTTCTTGAGTTCTTCAATCTCCTGCTTAAGATCGCCATTGTGTCTTGCTAGAGCTACGATCTTGTCCATGTAGTCCTTGCGTGTAGACTTCAGTTCTCCTTCTAGCTCGATGATCCTTGCCTTCGCATTCTTCAACTCTATCATATCATTACACATCTGGTTCTCGTGGCGTCGAATGTGCTGGTTTAACTCCTGGATGAAAGATGCAATAGATCTATCCTTCTTGGTGCTGACTATCTCCCATTGTTCATCTCGGCGTCCGCAAATCTGGTAGATAGTGTCCTTGAGGTCTTCTTGATAAACTTCTCCAATGCGTCCTATGGTGATATGAGCTGCCATGCTCCTTCCCAGACTCCAGGTTGGTGCATTGAAAACACTATCTATGGGCTTCATGATTGGTGCGAATGTCCTTCCCAGAACGTGAGCTTGAATCTTCCAGCGCTCCTCTTCAGGCAGAGTGGCGTTGACGGTTCCCGTGAAGCTTGCTAATCCAATGTTCAGGTACTTGGTGACTTCCTTCAGGTGAAATCCAAACGGTGTGCCTTCATCCGGTTGAGCGTACTTAATCTTCGCGTGCGTCATCCTAGAAGAGTAGAAAAGATGAGGAGTTAGAAAATGAGAAGAGAATGGTGATCTATGGCTTTAACTTAGTGGTCATGTCCTACAGTCAGCGTGTGCTCTGATACCATTCTCTGTCGCGACCCGACCCGAATGGATCAAGCGCTCTGTGCTCAGGTGTCATCCCTGGATCAGTAATGCTGACACCACACAGTACATCGAAGGATTTATAGCAGAGTGGCAATCACACACTTATTACATCGTTGTCTCAAAGAGAACTTATTACAATAAAAATGGCTTAAGGCCATCTAGTGTCGATAACAGCGGAAGACTCAGAAGATAAATGGGTCCATCAACTCCAACGGCATCACTGAGTATAGAACCACGACCTAAAAACACCTTACTCGTCGTCTGAAAGGTCTGCAACATGAGAAGTTGCAGCCCGAAAACGGGTCAGCACTTGGAATATGCTGGCAATGTAACACATAGAGAGTAATGGAATGAAACAGCTATACTATATGCATATATGGCTGGTGGAAAGCTCTATGGTTACAGTTTTGCGTAAAGCCAGTTTTTCCCTACTGCAAAGGAATAAATTTATTTAACTATCATGGTGGTTGTTAAACATTGAGAATGGTTGACAGCATTCTCAATCCCAATTAAGTGAACAATTAAAACCCAACAACATTAATTAGAAGTAACATGTTGAGATTCACATGATATTCAAGTACTAGATACTCAAGTTGTCCATAACCAGGGACACGGCTAATCATGATTAGTTTGTTACACTCTGCAGAGGTTTGTGCACTTTTCCCCACATGACTCGATCGCCTCCGTTTGTTTTCTCGCACTACACGGTGTTTGAGAAACGGATGACCGAGACATAGTCTTTCAGAAGCGCTAGCACCTTACATGTGGGGTAGACCGTACCACCTACAACCCCTACATCTGCTAGTCCACCCCGTAAGAGTTCGCACAACTTAGTCAACTATGCCAGAGCCCATAGTAGCATGTGGCTGCACACGGAAGTTTCTAGCATGAATTATCTTATGATCCCTTTGAGCCTGGGTGGCGGTCCAAAAAAAACAGGCAAGTCCTGATAGACATCAGGTGCCTCTATCCACCCAGATGTGTGTTTAAGTTGCCACCTTAGATAAACCATTAAAATTATCAACTCACATCTGTCATGGATATCACTCACCCAATCCACGTCTACTAGCATAGCATGGCATAATAAGCAAACGTAGAAGTAACTCCCAAAGGTTTCATAATAATACAGGTAATAGGTACTACCTCATCTACTTCCCATCCCACAATTTAATTAGATCCTAATCATGCAATGTGAGAGGATTGATCTAATGCAATAAAACATGGGTTGTAGAAAAGGTATGATCAAAGTGTTACTTGCCTTGCTGATGATCCGCGAGTCCTAGGGTTTCAAAGTAACAGGCGGCGCAATCCGGGTGATCTATCGCAGACAAACAACAAGCACACAATAAGTACTCATCTAATGCACGGGTAAAACTCGAACAAGAGATCAAACCAGAAAGTTCAACTTAAGAACTCCGGTTGCAAAGAAAGAACGAACCGAACAAACGACGGAAAACAAACGGCGGAAGAAAACTACTCGGTTCTAGCAAGTTGAAACTAGGTCAAATTTTACCGGGGCAAAAACTTGTTTAAGTTGATTAGACGGAATGGTGGTTTCGAAATGAAACTCCAGGCGCTTGAATCACCTGATTCCGATAAACAAGCGAGAAGATAAACTAGAACGAAGATCGGATCTGAGATCGCGATCGTGGAATAAATCCGACGAGAAAAAAGAAGAACGGTTATACGAACGGACGTTCGTTAACCTAGAAGAATCCGGTGATCACATTCGTTAGGACGAACGGTCCGGTGAACGGTCCAAAGGCAACTAAATCGGAAAAGAAAACGAATCCGATCTAGGGTTTCGGAGAAGAAAACCGAAAAGAAAAACCGATCTAGAAAACGAATCAGAGGAGAAGAAAAGAATCGGAACGATTAGAAGAAAACGATCCGAGGAAAAGAGACGCGGGCAACCTCCGGCGAGGTCTCCGGCGAGAGGCTCCGGCGGCGTGGCGTAGGGCGGCGGCGGCGTGGGCAAGGTGCGGCGGCAGCGTGGGCAAGGTGCGGCGGCGCGGGTGTGGGGTGGCGCGGTGTAGGGCGCGGGGTGGGGTGCGGTGGAGGGCTTGGGGTTTGATTTGATGATTTGGAGGGGGGGTGTTGGGGTATTTATATTGGGGAGGGGAGAGGAGACTTGGGGTAGGGGACAAGAAAAAGAAAGGAAAAAGGAAAACGAAACAAAGGAAAGGGAGGGGGCTAACCCTAGCCGGACTCGGCTAGAGCAAGAGGCGGCGGCGGCTGGCGCCTACCTTGCTTGGCGCACGGCGCGCAGGGAGGCTGGGGCGGTGGCCGGCTGGCTGGGCCTTTGGCCCGGCTGGCCTGCTGGAGTTTTTTTTTAACGGTTTCGCGCGCAGAAAAACACAGAAAAGAAAATCTAAACGGGCTCCAAAATTTCTAAAGTAAATTTTCCCCGACTCCTAAAAATGAGCCGAACAAAATAAACTTTTCTACGGACCTAAAATGCAATTTTCGAAAACGCGCATTTTCCCCTATCCAAATAAAATGCAAATAGAACTCCGGCAAACAAAAATTTGATCTATTTATTAAATCTTCATTTTTCCTCAATTTTGGTAAAGTCGTATTATTCCCTCTCTTATATTTTTGATATCGGAAAAATTATTGCGGATGAAATAAATAAATCAAATGATCCTCTTTTCAAATTCGAGATAACTCTCAAATATGATAATAACGAAATCGCCAACTCTCTCCGAGGGTCCTTGAGTTGCGTGAAATTTCTAGGATCGACCAAAATGCAAGAAAATATGATACGCATGATGATCTAGTGTATAACATTCCAAATTGAAAAATTTGGGATGTTACAATGGAATATCACATTATGGGGGAGTAATATGCTATGTGTATATTACTAGCCTAGAAAATGTGTACATTTGAGATATTGTCACCTAGTGTTGATATTGTAAATTAGCTTGTTCCTAGGTGGCATGTTAGCTCTACTAGTTGCAATTTGCTTTTTGTTTGGTGTAAAGATGATGTCGGATATCCTTGCTATCTACCACCGGGAATTATTTCCAAATACTTCTTGTCTTTTGACAATTGGTACTCACTTATGTGTGGTAGAAATTATTGATCGTCTTTTCATTGGCCTTTGCTTTTATTTGCTTTATCTCTTGCATAGGATTGTGTCAACTCCCATTGTATTCCATACCACGTGTGGATCTTGTTAATTTCTTGACCTTGTCTAAGTGTTTTCTAGGTATAGTGAAAGTGGTGATCCCACCTTGTGCATTTTGTATTCAAATGCAAATTTTCTATAATGCACTAGTCTTGGGGGAGCTATCCTATTCTCTATAAAACACTCATCTTGTGATCCTTATCAAGTGTGTGTTTGTGGAAGGCAAGCCGTTTCTTTTTGGTACTTTGTGCCATCATGAAACTTTGTAGAGGGCTTGGTTTGTTTGGAACCATTCTCTCTTTTGGGAGTTCGACATCTTTCTTTTTGAGTGCATCAATGGATATCTCATTCCTTGATGTATCTTTTATGGATATCCTCCAAGTGATGATTTATTCATTTGGCATCTTTTCTTCGCTTGGTATTTCTTTGTCTTTTGGTCTCGGTTCTTGAAAGTCTTGAGCATGCATATTTACTTCTTGTAGTTTCTTTGGCATGATTTCTTTCTTTGACCCAAGGGGGAACTCCACCAAGTCTCAAATTGGATGAGATGTGGATGAAATTCATTTTCATATCTATATGCACATATTTATGTGGAGTTTGTCCTATGTGTTGTTGGTTCTCTAACTCTTTGGTCCCAATGAGTTTGGGTACCATTTTGTGTGTGTTGTTGTTCTAGGAACAAGTGGAGATGCATTGGATGCTCGGCTCACTCACAAGGAAGGTGTTGTCACCATGTGCTTATTGGAGTCAAGCTAGGATGATCAATGAACTACTTTGTACCTTCAATTGGTATCTACTACATCCTTCCAATGTTATCTCGGTAACAAGTATCTTCATATACTTCATGCACACATTTCTTGCATCAACCTTGTGTAGGTTGTATCATGGCATGTTATCCATTCTTTCTTGTGACACTTGTTTCCTTTCTCAAAGCATCCCAACAATGATGTCTTGTTGCTAGTTGTGATGTCTTTGATGTTCGTGTGGTTGGAATTAATTTATATACAATAAGACCATATCTAGCCATGTGCTATGCTCTCAAGAAAATATCTTATTGGTATATGTATGACTTCCTTTTGGATATCTTGTTCCTTCATGTTGTAACTATTTCGGGTGTACATCCTTCTTTGTAGATATATATCATCATGATTTCGTCTACCTAGAACCTTATACACTTGAGAGAAATTACATCTCTAGATGATATCCTTTCTTTCACGTCCACCTTGTCTCTCTTTTGTTATTTCTTTGGTGGCTCCGTGAAAGCTTTTGCCTTGAGTGCGTGTCATATCTCGTTGCATCTTTATGGACTCTTGTGTGGTGAAGATTATTTTCCTCATTCTTATCTTTACGAGGCTTTTGCCATCTTAATTGGTATCCATCGTCTTGATGAGGCTTTCTTCTTCTATCTTCACCACGGGTTATCACAAGCATAGGTTCTCTATATGCTTATTAGTAAGCCTGTGAACCCATTTGCTAGTTGTGTGTGGGAATGATAGGCCTTGCACCGTGTGCCTCATTCTTCCAAGACTATGTTGATGCTTAATGCTCATCTGTACGTTAGTCTTCTCAAGTGCTTTGCCATGACTCACACACATCATTTTTGTTGAGCCTACTCTTAAGTTGCCTCTTTTATATGTTGCTCAACCATTTGTTTGTTTCAAGTGCTAGGCTTTGTTTCCTACATGCTCACTTGCACTTGTTGTGAGTTTCCATTGATTTTCGGGGAGTGATGATCCTATTTTGTGCACTTGGTATCCTAATGCAAATGTTGTAAGGAGTGCACAAATCATGGAGAGCTTCACTAGTGTCTTTAGAACACTCTGTTACACTCTTGCACTTGTCGTGAGGTTCTATTGATCTTGGGGGAGTGGCGATCCTATTTTGTGCTCGTTGTATCCAATTACAAAACTAAATTGTGCACAAATCATGGGGAGCTTCTCTAGTTTCTCTAGAACACTCCTTTGCTCATATCATAATTTATTTCATTCATATGGCACGTAGGATCATTGGTCTAGTTGGCTCAATTGATATCCGTTGATTGCTTGCTTCAATTGGTATCTTTTGATTGCTTGATTGCTTGTTTCTCTCTTTGTTATGTCTTTGTGGCATATCATTCTTTTGCAATCTTTGGGCCTCAATATAGTTTGTCTTCGTCCAAGTATTTACCGTTGGACATGTGTATTGCATTCCACTCTCTTGTTGAGAAATACACAATTTATGGAGGAACACTTTTTATATTGGCCTTCTAAGATTTTCACCCATTTTGGGAATCGATGCCAATGGGGGAGGAGTTTCAGAGAGTTTTGTTCCTAAGCATTTGCATCCCATTGTCATGCATCATTGGTTGTTGCATTGGATGGTGATGCATAATTCCTTATATAAACTCTCTTGAAAGTGATTGTCATCAATTACCAAAATGGGGGAAATTGAAAGGACATGAGGTGCCCCCATGTGTGGTTTTGGTAATTGATGACATTCTCTATGGACTAATGGTTGCATTGAGTTATATTTGAAGGATTTTTCCATAGGCATTTCTTGAAGTCCATGTGTTGGTTTCAAGGAGTTTATGGGTTGACCAAGGTGCTATTAAGAAATTATCCAAAGATTGGTCATGTGAGTGTTGAGCTTATTGAAAGAATGTCTTGAAGAAGAAGATTGTGTGATCATTCATGTTTACCTTCAAGACATCATCCAAACGAAGAGAGTTGGAAAGATTCAAGGTTGATCAAGACTAAGTCAAGAGTGAATCAAGTTGATCAACTCACAAAGAGTAGAAGATATACCGAGAGGGATCAAGTGATCCCATGGTATGGTAAGCATTGTACATTCCACTTTGTGTACTAACCCATGGTCTATGTGAGAGTCTATGTGGGGTTAGGTACGTGTCCATGAGCTTGCGTCAAGAGGATGATATCATACAACCCATGGGAAGGATGACATCAAGTGGTGATCGTCATCAAGATTGCCGTGTGCAAGTTCAAGTGGAGAATCACGAAGAGATCAAGTGATTGAAGCTTGCCATCCATAGTGGTGTTAATGGACTTGTGAAGATGTGCCAAAGAGTGGCTCGCCCATAGTGGAGTATGGGGGAGCAATCATCTAGTCTCCATCGACCCAACGCAATAAAGAAAGGTGGTCCATCTTGAGGAGGACAAGGTCATCATCATCTAGCTCAAGTGGATCATGTGCAAGGCAAAGGTTTGCCCTTGATAGGTTTTATATTTTACCGGTCTCATGGTGGTAGTTGGGAGACCGGGTTATAGGATCGATAGTCATACTATCAAGGGGGGCTCTCAAGTGAGTAGCTTGATCGTATCGTTCGTCGAGAGCTCAAACCATTGCATCCTTGCATCATGTTTCTTTGTTCTTGTTTGGTTCTCTTTGTGAGTCTTAGAGCTTATGGTCATCTTGATGACAAGCTTGAGTTCATCGAAAACGGAGTTTGCATGTGTCTTCTATGATGTTTTCGGAGTTGGAGGTTTTACCGGTCATATCCGAGGAAGGGTTCTCACCATTTTCTTTTGGGCCTTTTCTCATTTGCTTCCTAATGGTATTTCTATCAAGATTGTGTTAGCCCTTGTCTCTAGCTTTCCAACAAACTAGTGGGAATCTTTCATTATAGAACTTGGCTTGTATATTCCAATGATGGGCTTCCTCAAAATGCCCTAGGTCTTCGTGAGCAAGCGAGTTGGATGCACACCCACTAGTTTCTTTTGTTGAGCTTTCATATACTTATAGCTCTAGTGCATCCGTTGCATGGCAATCCCTACTCACTCACATTGATATCCATTGATGGGCATCTCCATAGCCCGTTGATATGCCTAGTTGATGTGAGATTATCTTCTCCCTTTTTGTCTTCTCCACAACCACCACTCTATTCCACCTACAGTGCTATATCCATGGCTCACGCTCATGTATTGCGTGAAGATTGAAAAAGTTTGAGAACATCAAAAGTATGAAACAATTGCTTGGCTTGTCATCGGGGTTGTGCATGATTCAAATATGTTGTGTGGTGAAGATGGAGCATAGCCAGACTATATGATTTTGTAGGGATAACTTTCTTTGGCCATGTTATTTTGAACAGACATAATTGCTTTGTTAGTATGCTTGAAGTATTATTGTTTCTATGTCAATATAAACTTTTGTCTTGAATCTTTCTAATCTGAATATTCATACCACAATTAAGAAGAATCACAATGAAATTATGCCAAGTAGCACTCCGCATCAAAAATTCTTCTTTTTTATCATTTACCTACTCGAGGACGAGCAGGAATTAAGCTTGGGGATGCTTGATACATCTCCAACGTATCTATAATTTTTGATTGCTCCATGCTATATTATCTACTGTTTTGGGAAATATTGGGCTTTATTATCCACTTTTATATTACTTTTGGGACTAACCTATTAACCGGAGGCCCAGCCCAGATTTGCTGTTTTATGCCTATTTCAGTGTTTCGAAGAAAAGGAATATCAGACGGAGTCGAAACAGAACGAAATCAACCGGAGAAGTTATTTTTGGAAGGAAATTGTCACGCCCCCGATTTGACCGTACACTAATCATACACGCAAACGTGTACGATCAAGATCAGGGACTCACGGGAAGATATCACAACACAACTCTACAAATAAAATAAGTCATACAAGCATCATATTACAAGCCAGGGGCCTCGAGGGCTCGAATACAAGAGCTCGATCATAGACGAGTCAGCGGAAGCAACAATATCTGAGTATAGACATAAGTTAAACAAGTTTGCCTTAAGAAGGCTAGCACAAACTGGGATACAGATCGAAAGAGGCGCAGGCCTCCTGCCTGGGATCCTCCTAAACTACTCTTGGTCATCGTCAGCGGGCAGCACGTAGTAGTAGGCACCTCCCGAGTAGTAGTAGTCGTCATCAACGGTAGCGTCTTGGTCCTGGACTCCAGCATCTGGTTGCGACAACCAGAAAGAAAGGAAAGGGGGAGAAAGCAACCGTGAGTACTCATCCAAAGTACTCGCAAGCAAGGAGCTACACTACATATGCATGGGTATCAAATGGAATAAGGGTATCATATGTGGACTGAACTGCAGAATGCCGGAATAAGAGGGGGATAGCTAGTCCTGTCGAAGACTATGCTTCTGGCAGCCTCCGTCTTGCAGCATGTAGAAGAGAGTAGACTGAAGTCCTCCAAGTAGCATCGCATAGCATAATCCTAACCGATGATCCTCCCCTCGTCGCCCTGTGAGAGAGCGACCACCAGTTGTATCTGGCACTTTGAAGGGTGTATTTTATTAAGTATCCGGTTCTAGTTGTCATCAGGTCAAGGTACAACTCCAAGTCGTCCTGTTACCGAAGATCACGGCTATTCGAATAGATTAACTTCCCTGCAGGGGTGCACCACATAACCCAACATGCTCGATCCCATTTGGCTGGACACACTTTCCTGGGTCATGCCCGGCCTCGGAAGATCAACACGTCGCAGCCCTACCTAGGCACAACAGAGAGGTCAGCACGCCGGTCTAAATCCTATGGCGCAGGGGTCTGGGCCCATCGCCCATTGCACGCCTGCACGTTGCGTACGCGGCCGGAAGCAGAACTAGCCCCCTTAATACAAGAGCAGGCTTACGGTCCAATCCGGCGCGCGCCACTCAGTCGCTGACGTCACGAAGGCTTCGGCTGATACCACGACGTCGAGTGCCCATAGCTGTCCCCGCGTAGATGGTTAGTGCGTATAGGCCAGTGGACAGACTCAGATCAAATACCAAGATCTCGTTAAGCGTGTTATTTAGAAATAACCGCGAAAGCCGACCAGGGCCAGGCCCACCTCTCTCCTAGGTGGTCTCAACCTGCCCTGTCGCTTCGCCACAAAGATCCACACAGAGGGCCGTTGGGACAAAGGTCCTTTCAGCCCCCAATCCGTGAATCACTCGCGGGTGCTCCACAAGCCGACCCGTCTTTAGTCACCACATGTATCCTGTATAAAGTATATAGTATATACCCGTGATCACCTCCCGAGTGATCACGGCCCGATAATATAGCATGGCAGACGGACAAGAATGTATGGCCACTGATGATAAACTAGCATCCTATACTAAGCATTAGGATTGCAGGTAAAGGTATCAACAGTAGTGGCAAGGACAGGCTATGCATCAGAATAGGATTAACGGAAAGCAGTAACATGTTACAGTACTCTAATGCAAGCAGTAGGGAGAAGAGTAGGCGATGTCTGGTGATCAAAGGGGGGGCTTACCTGGTTGCTCTGGCAAGAGAGAAGGGTCGTCAACTCCGTAGTCGTACTGGGTAGCAGCAGCGTCGGTCTCGATGTCTAGCGGAAGAAGAGGGGGGAAGAAACAATGAATACAATGCAAACAGATGCATAACGATGCATGACAAGACAAGTAACGGTGCTAGGGGTGCCCTAACGCGGTATGAGGTGATACCGGTGAAGGGGGGAAACATCCGGGAAGGTATCCCCGGTGTTTCACGTTTTCGGGCAGAGGAGCCGGAGGGAGAAAGTTACGAGTTCGATAGGTTAGGGAGGTGTGGCGGACGAACGGGTTGCGTATCCGGAATCGTCTCGTCGTTCTGAGCAACTTTCATGTACAAAGTATTTTCATCCGAGTTACGGATTAAAAGATATGATTTTCTAAAGATTTAAATCATTTTCTGATTTTAATTATATATTTAATTCCAACATTATCCAAAATAGTGTGTGATGACGTAGGCATGACATCAGAGTGATGTCAGCAGGTCAACTGGTCGGTTGACCAGTCAAACCAGACAGGTGGGTCTAGTGGGACCCACATGTCATTGTCAAGGGCCTTAACAGAGTTTTAAAACTAACTAAAATGGGTTAATTAGTGGGTGGCCCCAGTAGTCAGTGTCTAATTAGGTTTTAGTTAATTAACTTAATTAATTAGTAGTTTATATATTTGTTTTTATTTGTTTTATGGCATGGGGCCCGCATGTCAGTGGCGGTAGCTGCCACGTCAGCGAAGTTGACTTGGTCAACGTGGCCAGTTGGGGCCCCCAGGCCCACAGGCAGCGACCCAGGGGTGGGGCCCGCCTAGCCACGTCGGCGGACGGTGCCGGAGCGACTCCGGCGACCCAACAGAGGCGGCCCCTCGCCGGAGTTGGCCGGAATCGCGCTACGGGGCACAAAATCGGGCGCGGCCAGGCTCTCTGGAACGGCCTCTTCGCGCCGCGTCCGATGGAGGGGAGCACGACGGCGGGGGTGGCCGGAATGGTCGCCGGCGACGAGCGCGGCGGGCTGCTGTTCGGGCGCGAACGAAGACGGCGACGCGGCGCGCTTCGGGGCGAGCGGGAAGGCTAGGGTGGAGCTGCGCGACGCGCTGAGCACAAAGGGCTCGGCCCCTTGACCATTTGGTCACCGGAAGGGCGCCGGCGACGCGCGCAGGCGGCGGCGTAGTCGGGATCTCGAGGAGAGTGGAGCTGGGGCAAGCTAGCGAAGAAATGGAGAGGTTGGGGAGGATCTACGCGGCATGAGGAACGTAACCGACACGAGCCCGTGACCATTTGGTCACCGGAGACTCGTCGGCGACGGGGTCCGCGGCGAAGCGCTCGGGTGCTTCGGCGGCAGCTAGCTAGGGCGTGCGAGGGAGCTAACGGATATGGGCGGGAGATGGGGAGCTCACCGTGCGGCACGCAAGATGGCCCTTGGGAGTTTAGTAGCCGGAGAGTCGACGGCGCTCGTCGGAGATGCGTCGGGGATCCGAGGAAGAAGACGAGGTTGGGGCAGCGTTCGATGGTGCTCAGCGTCCTGCGTCTTGACGTGGAGGCGTAGTCGAGGGAGGCGGAGCGAGCGGACGCGTCGGAAGGGCTTGGAGGTCGCGGTGTCCGCGAGTACTACGGCGGCGAGGCCATGGCGGCGCTCGGTTGCGGTGGGGAACGAGGGGGCGAGGTGCGGTGGCTCTGGAGGGGAGTGGGAGGCGCAAGAACCGAGGCGAGCGTGGGGGTGAGTGGGAGGAGAGACCGAGGGGGCGCGGCGCGGCGACCTTATCCCCTCGTTGTCGCCGGCGAGAGGGTGCGGCGGGGACGCGCCCCCGTTCCGACCCGGGTCGGGGGAACAGGGAAGGGAGGCGGCAGGGGGAGGCGGGCCGATTCGGCCGGATGGGCCAGGTGGGTTAGCTGGGCCAGATGGCCCAGGGGGGTTTGGGGGGTTTTCCTTTCTCTTTCTTTCTTTCTTTTCTTTATTTTTTTCTTTTCTGTTTTATTTTAGTTTCACATTGCTATAGTTTAGATAAAATACCAAACTAGTTCCTAATTTAGTTTCATAAATATGTCACTGCCCCATTAGTTCGGGCAATTAAATAAATTAGTTTAATATTTTATTAATTGAATAGGGCATTTAATTATCTGTTCCTTCTACTGTTTTATTTATCTCAAAATATTTAAACAATTTGTAAAAGTGTGGTTATTTCACCAAAATAATTTGTGGATTATTTTCCGCAAACCGAACATTTTAGTTTTACGTTTGAAAACTTTTGATGTTTGCCATTAATCTCAAATTTGAATTTGATTCGTTTTGAACTAACGCGAGATTAGCAACACTAACCATCGTGACGTGGCATCATTAATAGAGGTTTACTGTAGCTTAACTACCCAGGCGTCACAATTCTCCTCCACTACCAAAAATCTCGTCCCGAGATTTTTAGGAGGGGAGTAAGGGAAAGACGTGGCTACGAAATTCTATCGAGTCTTCCCGGTCTTGATTGCTCTTCTCGGAGAGGTTGATCCCTTTCATTGATGTCTTCATTTTCTCTACTTTAAGTCACCATGATCAAGTCGTCATCCTTTCTTCGGAACTCCAACGTACTTACGAATAGGTAAGAGGTAACTTGGCTACGTCAGAATGTTTATGAGGGAAACAATCTGGGGTTAACCCATGAATGAGCATAAGACTACCTCTTGAGTTGAACAAATGAAACACATCGAGAGCAAAGTAAGACGGTGCAATAAGAAGTTTCGAGCGGATAGGCAATCGTTCATTGCCTGAATCAGAGTGTAAAAGGGGTTCAAAGCAACGGGAATAAGTATTGTGTCCGATACCAGAAGTGATCACTAGGAATGTGGCTCGCAAATTACATACGAAACGAAGCGTAAGGGATAACTTCGAAACAGGGATGTACAGGAGAGTCAGGTTTCGATCCTGTGGAACTATGGGTTATGGGCCCACCATGTGGTTCAAAGTAGGAAAAGCATTGATATCTTGCACGGTCATGATAGTAAGACATGTCAGAGGGTAGCCTATTAGTTATGTTGGCAACAATGTCGATACCAAGGGCGAGGGACGAAGAGAACCATTTTCCTGGTCGTTGAACGAGGCGGGCCATTAGGCAAAGTTCTCGTCCATCGGTGGCTACCGAAATGTCATCAATTATAGTAATTGGGTCTTACTGGCAGAGTTGTACCACGAGGTGCTTACCTAAGCAGGGAATTACCACGGCTCAGTTAAGTAGATTATAAGAAAGTTTGAACAAAACAATGGAAAGGAAAATGTGTTTAAACACATATATCAGGGGTATACCCTTCCTAAAGTCAAGCAGAGGATGATATCCAAGACAGGATATAAAGTAGAAAATAATTTAGGTAAAGGGAGAGCAATTTCATGACATTACCCAAACAATGGTGTTTGGATAATTGAGCAAGAAGCATTCAGCATTGGGCTAAAAATGTTCTTGCTGAAAATCGGAGTACCATAGACATGCTTCGAGATAGCATTGACATGGTATTCAAGCAAAGGTCAGACTTTGGATAAACGAAGGATTCATCAGGAACAACTTGTAGAATAAGTCTTACAATTTCCTCATGGAAGAATGGATAACCTCGCATAAAAGGAAACTATAACAATAGGTCCTCCGGTCAGATGTGCTAGGCATGACATCACCTTACCGGGTCATAAAAGACCAGTGTTATAACTCTTGGAAAAATGTCCCAACCATCATATCTGACCGAGATTCAGATCTAATCGGTGTTAGGATACCTCAGACTCAGGATGCCCGAGAAGAAAATGTGCCAAACAATTTGTCGAGATGACAATGTAAGATCTTCGAGAAATGAACTATGGGAGCAAGTTTCGACACAAGAGTTCATCATTAAACCAAGAAGAGGATGAGGAGGTGGCTGATAGGCTCAGCAATAAATCATCGAGATTTCCAAAGGATGGATTTCCACCATTATGTGAACAAGGAAATATCATTTGTCGGATCAAATGATATAATGATGTATGCTCGAGGGAAACATAGACAACTGAACAATGATAGAAGGGTGCACCCAGGAATCTGGACTAGGTAGCACGGTTAAAATTTAGCACGATAATGATATAGCCAACCGGGCTAGGAATGACTTGAAGGATTATTAAACTCGTAAGCAATGAAAATTACTTATAGTTATTGAATCGGAGTACCGACTTGATTCACTATCGGTGTCCTTGAGTGTCTAACAACTCCGAATCCGGGGAAAATTTTGGAATCAGTGTGAAATAATACTTGAAGAAGAACTCATAAGAAGTTATGCGGTTCCGTGATAATCTCGAGATACCAGAGGGGGTAATACTCGACGACGGATCAAAGTAGAGGTTGGACTGGGGTATTGCTCTACAGAAGACAAGCGCTTAAACTTGCACGCGAAATGGTATTTAAAGGAGAACATGGTCGGAACCACGATTGCAAAAGGCCAGATCCCAGATATAAGATGAACTTATACCAAAGGAATAATTAATTTTAAGAGAAGCTTTAATGATAAGATCTACATCGTGTCCATGGGCATGAACACAAAGTTCAAGGTCAACTCCCACTTCTCCAATGCATAACCTTTCATTCACTTCTCACTTTCGAAGAAGTTGTAGTGTTGAAATTTTATCTGGCAAATTACCAGAAGTGTATGACTCGTGAAAACTTTCGAGTTCACACATATTAAGGAAGGCATAGGTCCAACCCATCAGGGTATCGTGGAAATATATACCACAAGCTTCAATAGTAAATACCACCAGCTCGAAAGCTGAGCATGGTTGAGAAAGCAGAGGATACAATTTACCAAAGGCAATATGTATCTGAGAGAAGGCCCACAAGGTTATTGAGTATGAAGGACGTTGTTGGATAAAACCCAACAAAGGATCTGCCGGTCCATAATGGAGCTGATGTGAGTATCGGTATACGATCAGAGGACAAAACAAAGCAAGGGCTTTGAATTATAGAAACACTGACTAATCTAGAGCTCAAATGCAAAGGGATTATGATTTTCAAATCAAAGGATCAGAAGCAAACACTCTGATTAAGGAGGGATAATTTGAGTAAGCTTAGGGGTAAAATCAACATCAATTTGATTGGTCGAGATCTAGCTCATGTTTAAGGCGATGTCTGAGCCGAAAGGATGAATCCTAGGATCTGATTGAGGATTTCGAGCATTTGCAACATATTGAATCAATGTACTCAAAATGATAGTAAAAAAGGCTGCCCATAAGATTACTATACTTATGGGATTAACCATAATGCAAGCAAGCAAGAATTTCAAGAGCAATAAGCTGCTAAGGATTTTCAGAATATTGAATATTATTTCGAAGAACTTAGTGAAACACATAAACAACTGGGGATGGGCGGATACTCGGTAAGTGCGAGGAATTATCTGTTGGGGTGATCATGTGGGTAATGAACTGCAAGGCAGTAGGCACAAGGTATTCTCGGAACAATAGAGAGAATTTTCGGGGTATCTTGTAATAACAAGATCAATGGGATTGAAAGGACAAGTGTATGTAGTTATCCATAATAATATAACAGTGGTAGGGAATTTGCAAGGGCGGTGGGCACAAGGGTCTCGGGAAAACCTCGGAGAGTATCTTCCGAATCGTCTGGTGCAGCAAGCGATCATCTAGAGTGAGGGGCTCTCCAGGAGAAAGTCTTTCGAGAACCTAAAGTTAGTCCTTTTTGCAAAATCATTTAACCCGAATAGGGCAGAGATTAGAGTCCCAGAGTAAAGATCGAGGAGTAAAAGATCCTAATACCACCCAATGGCGACGTGGGCCCATGGGCCGCACAGCCGTGTTAGAAAAACAGTTTTAATCGACTAGACTCAACTTCGGCCTAGGAGTTTGGAAAGGGGATTCCTACAGGCAGTCGGCTCTGATATCAACTTGTGACGCCCCCGATTTGACCGTACACTAATCATACACGCAAACGTGTACGATCAAGATCAGGGACTCACGGGAAGATATCACAACACAACTCTACAAATAAAATAAGTCATACAAGCATCATATTACAAGCCAGGGGCCTCGAGGGCTCGAATACAAGAGCTCGATCATAGACGAGTCAGCGGAAGCAACAATATCTGAGTATAGACATAAGTTAAACAAGTTTTCCTTAAGAAGGCTAGCACAAACTGGGATACAGATCGAAAGAGGCGCAGGCCTCCTGCCTAGGATCCTCCTAAACTACTCCTGGTCGTCGTCAGCGGGCAGCACATAGTAGTAGGCACCTCCCGAGTAGTAGTAGTCGTCATCAACGGTGGCGTCTTGGTCCTGGACTCCAGCATCTGGTTGTGACAACCAGAAAGAAAGGAAAGTGGGAGAAAAAGGGGGAGAAAGCAACCATGAGTACTCATCCAAAGTACTCGCAAGCAAGGAGCTACACTACATATGCATGGGTATCAAATGGAATAAGTGTATCATATGTGGACTGAACTGCAGAATGCCGGAATAAGAGGGGGATAGCTAGTCCTGTCGAAGACTACGCTTCTGGCAGCCTCCGTCTTGCAGCATGTAGAAGAGAGTAGACTGAAGTCCTCCAAGTAGCATCGCATAGCATAATCCTAACCGATGATCCTCCCCTCGTCGCCCTGTGAGAGAGTGACCACCGGTTGTATCTCGCACTTTGAAGGGTGTATTTTATTACGTATCCGGTTCTAGTTGTCATAAGGTCAAGGTACAACTCCAAGTCGTCCTGTTACCGAAGATCACGGCTATTCGAATAGATTAACTTCCCTGCAGGGGTGCACCACATAACCCAACACGCTCGATCCCATTTGGCCGGACACACTTTCCTGGGTCATGCCCGGCCTCGGAAGATCAACACGTCGCAGCCCTACCTAGGCACAACAGAGAGGTCAGCACGCCGGTCTAAATCCTATGGCGTAGGGGTCTGGGCCCATCGCCCATTGCACGCCTGCACGTTGCGTACGCGGCCGGAAGCAGAACTAGCCCCCTTAATACAAGAGCAGGCTTACGGTCCAATCCGGCGCGCGCCACTCAGTCGCTAACGTCACGAAGGCTTCGGCTGATACCATGACGTCGAGTGCCCATAACTGTCCCCGCGTAGATGGTTAGTGCGTATAGGCCAGTGGCCAGACTCAGATCAAATACCAAGATCTCGTTAAGCGTGTTATTTTGAAATAACCACGAACGCCGACCAGGGCCAGGCCCACCTCTCTCCTAGGTGGTCTCAACCTGCCCTGTCGCTTCGCCACAAAGATCCACACAGAGGGCCATTGGGACAAAGGTCCTTTCGGCCCCCAATCCGTGAATCACTCGCGGGTGCTCCACAAGCCGACCCGTCTTTAGTCACCACATGTATCATGTATAAAGTATATAGTATATACCCGTGATCACCTCCCGAGTGATCACGGCCCGATAATATAGCATGGCAGACGGACAAGAATGTATGGCCACTGATGATAAACTAGCATCCTATACTAAGCATTAGGATTGCAGGTAAAGGTATCAACAGTAGTGGCAAGGACAGGCTATGCATCAGAATAGGATTAACGGAAAGCAGTAACATGTTACACTACTCTAATGCAAGCAGTAGGGAGAAGAGTAGGCGATGTCTGGTGATTAAAGGGGGGCTTGCCTGGTTGCTCTGGCAAGAGAGAAGGGTCGTCAACTCCGTAGTCGTACTGGGTAGCAGCGGCGTCGGTCTCGATGTCTAGCGGAAGAAAAGGGGGGAAGAAACAATGAATACAATGCAAACAGATGCATAACGATGCATGACAAGACAAGTAACGGTGCTAGGGGTGCCCTAACATGGTATGAGGTGATACCGGTGAAGGGGGGAAACATCCGGGAAGGTATCCCCGGTGTTTCGCGTTTTCGGGCAGAGGAGCCGGAGGGGGACAGTTATGAGTTCGATAGGTTAGGGAGGTGTGGCGGACGAACGGGTTGCGTATCCGGAATCGTCTCGTCGTTCTGAGCAACTTTCATGTACAAAGTATTTTCATCCGAGTTACGGATTAAAAGATATGATTTTCTAAAGATTTAAATCATTTTCTGATTTTAATTATATATTTAATTCCAACATTATCCAAAATAGTGTGTGATGACGTAGGCATGACATCAGAGTGATGTCAGCAGGTCAACTGGTCGGTTGACCAGTCAAACCAGACAGGTGGGTCTAGTGGGACCCACATGTCATTGTCAAGGGCCTTAACAGAGTTTTAAAACTAACTAAAATGGGTTAATTAGTGGGTGGCCCCAGTAGTCAGTGTCTAATTAGGTTTTAGTTAATTAATTAGTAGTTTATATATTTGTTTTTATTTGTTTTATGGCATGGGGCCCGCATGTCAGTGGCAGTAGCTGCCACGCCAGCGAAGTTGACTTGGTCAACGTGGCCAGTTGGGGCCCCCAGGCCCACAGGCAGCGACCCAGGGGTGGGGCCCGCCTAGCCACGTCGGCGGACGGTGCCGGAGCGACTCCGGCGACCCAACAGAGGCGGCCCCTCGCCGGAGTTGGCCGGAATCGCGCTACGGGGCACCAAATCGGGTGCGGCCAGGCTCTCTGGAACGGCCTCTTCGCGCCGCGTCCGATGTAGGGGAGCACGACGGCGGGGGTGGCCGGAATGGTCGCCGGCGACGAGCGCGGCGGGCTGCTGTTCGGGCGCGGACGAAGACGGCGACGCAGCGCGCTTCGGGGCGAGCGGGAAGGCTAGGGTGGAGCTGCGCGACGCGCTGAGCACAAAGGGCTCGGCCCCTTGACCATTTGGTCACCGGAAGGGCCCCGGCGATGCGCGTAGGCGGCGGCGTAGTCGGGAGCTCGAGGAGAGTGGAGCTGGGGCGAGCTAGCGAAGAAATGGAGAGGTTGGGGAGGATCTACGCAGCATGAGGAGCGTAACCGACACGAGCCCGTGACCATTTGGTCACCGGAGACTCGTCGGCGACGGGGTCCGCGGCGGAGCGCTCGGGTGCTTCGGCGGCAGCTAGCTAGGGCGTGCGAGGGAGCTAATGGAGATGGGCGGGAGATGGGGAGCTCACCGTGCGGCACGCAAGATGGCCCTTGGGAGTTTAGTAGCCGGAGAGTCGACGACGCTCGTCGGAGATGCGTCGGGTATCCGAGGAAGAAGACGAGGTTGGGGCAGCGTTCGATGGTGCTCGGCGTCCTGCCTCTTGACGTGGAGGCGTAGTCGAGGGAGGCGGAGCGAGCGGACGCGTCGGAAGGGCTTGGAGGTCGCGGTGGCCGCGAGTACTACGGCGGCGAGGCCATGGCGGCGCTCGGTTGCAGTGGGGAACGAGGGGGCGAGGTGCGGTGGCTCTGGAGGGGAGTGGGAGGCACAAGAACCGAGGCGAGCGTGGGGGTGAGTGGGAGGAGAGACCGAGGGGGCGCGGCGTGGCGACCTTATCCCCTCGTCGTCACCGGCGAGAGGGTGCGGCGGGGACGCGCACCTGTTCCGACCCGGGTCGGGGGAACAGGGAAGGGAGGCGGCAGGGGGAGGGGGGCCGGTTCGGCCGGATGGGCCAGGTGGGTTAGCTGGGCCAGATGGCCCGGGGGGGTTTGGGGGGTTTTCCTTTCTCTTTCTTTCTTTCTTTTCTTTATTTTTTTCTTTTCTGTTTTATTTTAGTTTCACATTGCTATAGTTTAGATAAAATATCAAACTAGTTCCTAATTTAGTTTCATAAATATGTCACTGCCCCATTAGTTCGGGCAATTAAATAAATTAGTTTAATATTTTATTAATTGAATAGGGCATTTAATTATCTGTTCTTGCTACTGTTTTATTTATCTCAAAATATTTAAACAATTTGTAAAAGTGTGGTTACTTCACCAAAATAATTTATGGATTATTTTCCGCAAACCGAACATTTTAGTTTTACGTTTGAAAACTTTTGATGTTTGCCATTAATCTCAAATTAGAATTTGATTCATTTTGAACTAACGCGAGATTAGCAACAGTAACCATCGTGGCGTGGCATCATTAATAGAGGTTTACTGTAGCTTAACTACCCGGGCGTCACAGAAACACACCTGATGAACTTGGACCCCAGGTCAGGGGAGACACGAGGTGCTCACGAGGGTGGGGGGCGCCCCCCTAGGGCGCGCCCCCCTGTCTCGTGGGACCCCCGTGGCTCCTCCGACGTCCTCCCTGCACCCATATATATCCATGTACCCTAAAACTTCCAGAACGAAATATAGATCGGGAGTTCCGCCGCCAGAAGCCTCCGTAGCCACCAAAAACCAATCTAGACCCGTTCCGGCACCCTGCCGGAGGGGGCAATCCTTCCCCGGTGGCCATCTTCATCATCCCGGTGCTCTCCATGACGAGGAGGGAGTAGTTCTCCCTCGGGGCTGAGGGTATGTACCAGTAGCTATGTGTTTGATCTCTCTCTCTTGTGTTCTTGAGATGATACGATCTTGATGTATCGCGAGC
Organism: Triticum urartu; assembly: GCF_003073215.2. Lineage (NCBI taxonomy): Eukaryota > Viridiplantae > Streptophyta > Magnoliopsida > Poales > Poaceae > Triticum > Triticum urartu. The sequence goes on along the minus strand of NC_053025.1, from coordinate 83,360,040 downwards.
TTTGCTATTATAGTTGGATCTTATGTTTCTCCTCCCCCTCTTCTCTCTTGTAATGAATTGAGTTTCCCCTTTGAAGTAATCTTATCGGATTGAGTCTTTAAAGATTTGAGGACACTTGATGTATGTCTTGTCGTGGATATCTGTGGTGACAATGGGATACCGCGTGCCACTTGATGTATGTTTTGGTGACCAACTTGCGGGTTCATGAACCTATGCATAGGGGTTGGCACACGTTTTCGTCGTGATTCTCTGGTAGAACTTTGGGGCACTCTTTGAGATCCTTCCTGTTGGTTGAATAGATGAATCTGAGATTGTGTGATGCATATCGTATAATCATACCCACAGATACTTAAGGTGACATTGGAGTATCTAGGTGACATTAGGGTTTTGGTTGATTTGTGTCTTAAGGTGTTATTCTAGTACGAACTCTAGGGTTGTTTGTGACACTTATAGGAATAGCCCAACGGATTGATTGGAAAGAATAACTTTGAGGTGGTTTCGTACCCTACCATAATCTCTTCGTTCGTTCTCCGCTATTAGTGACTTTGGAGTGACTCTTTGTTGCATGTTTAGGGATAGTTATGTGATCCAATTATGTTAGTATTGTTGAGGGAACTTACACTAGCAAAATTATGAACCCTAAGCCTTGTTTCCTATCATTGCAATACCGTTTACGCTCACTTTTATCATTCGTTACCTTGCTGTTTTTATATTTTCAGATTACAAAAACTATTATCTACTATCCATATACCACTTGTATCACCATCTCTTCGCCGAACTAGTGCACCTATACAATTTACCATTGTATTGGGTGTGTTGGGGACACAAGAGACTCTTTGTTATTTGGTTGCAGGGTTGCTTGAGAGAGACCATCTTCATCCTACGTCTCCTACGGATTGATAAACCTTAGGTCATCCACTTGAGGGAAATTTGCTACTGTCCTACAAACCTCTGCACTTGGAGGCCCAACAACGTCTACAAGAAGAAGGTTGTGTAGTAGATATCAAGCTCTTTTCTGGCGCCGTTGCCGGGGAGGTGAGTGCTTGAAGGTATATCTTTAGATCTTGCAATCGAGTCTTTTAGTTTCTTGTTTTATCACTAGTTTAGTTTATAAAAGAAAATTACAAAAAAATGGAATTGAGTTTGTCTCATACGCTTCACCTTTTTAATATCTTCCGTGAGTATGATGGAAAGGATAATTGTGCTGAAGTGCTAGAAGAAGAAATCTATAAAATGTTTGGCACTAAATATTTGAATGATGAGCATGATTGCAATGTTGTTAGTACGAATTCTTTGAATATCCATGATGCTAATGATAATTGCATTAGTTATGATGAAAATGCCTCCTATAAACATGTCAAATTTTGTGGAGTAGACTGGGTTTGGAAGTACACACCAAATAGGGAAGGTAGATATTGCAAGAGGCATAAGTACTTAGAAACCAAATTGTTGCAAGAAGAGCTAGATGAATGTGCTGAAAGATTCAATATTTTTCGTGCTCCTTGTGAACTTTGCAATGAACATGGTCATTTAAAGCTCCAATGCTATTTGTTTCATGATCAAGTCGTGTCCAAATATTGTGATAATTTGATTACCCTTGAGCATCATAAAGAGCTTAGCCTTCTTTTGGGTTATGAAGAAATGAAATGTATAACTAAGGATATTCCAAATTTTGCCCTTGATAAAGTTCTTGATTTTGATCTAGAAAATATTTATATGTATTGTGCGGTGAATTGCATTGAAAATCCTTATATTGCCAATTATATAAAGAAAAGAAAACAAATAGAGGATGAAGAGAATACTAATGAAAGGGAAGAGACTTCCCAATATCCTCCTATTATTTCTTATGATGAATCAGGTAACGAGGAGGAGCCTCCTATTCAACCAATCTCATTAATAAGGAGCTCCAAAAAGAGAATTGAACCCACGCATGATGTGGTGAAAAAGAAGAAAAGAAAAAGGAAGAGAGGTAAAAAGATATCTCTCCCAAATAATGCTGCTCCTATTACTATTGTGCCTCATGAAAATATAATTGTGGAAGATAATGATACTTCTTACGATCTTGGAAATCTTTTTGGCACTTGCTTGGAAGAATATGATAATTGCTATACTATTGGTGCTATCCATGCTATTAATGATGAGAGTGATTATGCTTATGATACGAAAAGGCCCAAGCTTGGGGAAGCTATGTTTGATAAGGATGACATATTTGAGAATATATTTGCTGCAATTAATGTTTGTCCCAAGCTTGGGGATGCTATATTTAATAATTATGATATTTTTAGTCTCCCAACTTTTGATATGCAAGTTTATAATGATGATAGCATGCCTCCTACTTATGATAATTATTGTGATGATACATATGCTATAAAAAGTAGTGAGTATTATATTTATAAAACTTGTCATGATTATGGTTACCCCTTTTCTGAACCTTACTCTTCTAATGTGGAAACAATTTATAATATTCAAGTCTCTTATGATACTCCCACTATCCCGAATGAGAACAATTTTGCTTATGTGGAGAGTAGTAAATTTTCTATGCTTTTAGATCATGAAAAGAATGCTTTAGGTGCTGGTTATATTGTTGAATTCATTCATGATGCTACTGAAAATTATTATGAGGGAGGAACATATGCTTGTAGGAATTGCAATAATATCAAGTTTCCTCTCTATGTGCTTAAAGTTTTGAAGTTATGCTTGTTTTACCTTCCTATGCAAGTTGATTCTTGTTCCCATAAGTTGTTTGCTCAAAAAATCCCTATGAATAGGAAGTATGTTAGACTTAAATGTGCTAGTCATATTCTTCATGATGCTCTATTTATGTTTCAATTCTTATCCTTTATGTGAGCATTATTGAAATCATCGTGCCTAGCTAGGGGCGTTAAACGATAGCGCTTGTTGGGAGGCAACCCAATTTTATTTTAGTTCCTTGCTTTTTGTTCCTGTTTAGTAATAAATAATTCATCTAGCCTCTGTTTCGATGTGGTTTTATGCTTTTAATTAGTGTTTGTGCCAAGTAGAACCTTTGGGAAGACTTTGGGAAAGTCTTGCTGATCATGCTGTCAAAAACAGAAACTTTAGCTCTCACGAGAATTGCTGCCATTTTTATTTGGATAGTGCTATTGAGTTAATTCTTTTTTAAGATAATTAATAGATAAATTACTCAGGTCCAGCAATTTATTTGAGAATTTTATGAGTTCCAGAAGTATACGTTTGATCCAGATTACTACAGACTGTTCTGTTTTTGACAGATTCTGTTTTCGATGTGTTGTTTGCTTATTTTGATGAATCTATGAGTAGTATCGGAGGGTATGAACCATAGAGAAGTTTGAATACAGTATATATTACACCAATATGAATTTGGAATGACTTCATTACAGTACCTTATGATGGTGATTTGATTTCTTATACTAACGGAGCTTACGAGTTTTCTACTTTAAGTTTTGTGTTGTGAAGTTTTCAAGTTTTGGGTAAGGATTCGATGGACTATGGAATAAGGAGTGTCAAGAGCCTAAGATTGGGGATGCCCGAGGCACCCCAAGGTAATATTCAAGGATAGCCAAGAGCCTAAGCTTGGGGATGCCCCGGAAGGCATCCCCTCTTTCGTCTTCGTTCATCGGTAACTTTACTTGGAGCTATATTTTTATTTACCACATGATATGTGTTTTGCTTGGAGTGTCAATTTATTTTGTTAGGATTTGCTTGCTGTTATTTATAACAATGTTTTGCATCTTTTATTACAATAAAAATGGCATTGATAGCCTTTACTATGCCTATGTTACAAGTACACATGTTGCTGTTTGAAAACAGAAAGTTTACCGCTGTTGCAATAATTCCCTAGAAAATTCAGAATGTGATAAAATGTTGAAACCTTTTTCATATTAAGATATGATAAATTTACTACAGTGGGAATTTTATTTCATAATTTTTGGAGCTAGGGAAGTATGGATGTTGCAGCATTCTTTACATACTATCCTGTTTAGGCAGATTGCTGTTATGTTTGCATTGTTTGCATATGTTTGCTTCTTTAATGATTCTATTTGAGGATATGACTATTAAATATGCAGAGGCATTTAGTAGGAAATGTTGAATAATAATTTTAGTGATTTGCTACGGTAGAGTACGATAAGGTTTTGGCAATGGTTTATACTAACTTATCTCAAGAGTCCTTGTTGAGTTTTGTGTGGATGAAGCTTTTGAGATTTAGGGAGACCGTGATATGAGAGGAATTAAGGAGACACAAAAGCTCAAGCTTGGGGATTCCCAAGGCACCCCAATATAATATTTCAAGAAGCAAGCATCTAAGCTTGGGGATGCCCCGGTTGGCATCCCACCTTTCTTCTTCAACAATTATCGGTTAGTTTCGATTGAGCCTAAGTTTTTGCTTCTTCACATGATGTTTGCTATTCTTAGATGTCATTTTATTTAGTTTTGCTTTTTGTTTGAATAGAATACCAAGATCTGAAATTATTAAATGTTAGAGAGTCTTCACATAGTTGCATAATTATTCGACTACTCATTGATCTTCACTTATATCTTTCGGAGTAGTTTGTCGTTTGCTCTAGTGCTTCACTTATATCTTTTAGAGCATGGTGGTAGTTTTATTTTGAAGAAATAGATGAACTCTCATGATTCACTTATATTATTTTGAGAGTCTTAAATATCATGGTAATTTGCTTAAAATCCTAATATGCTAGGTATTCAAGAATAATAAAATTCTCTTATGAGTGTGTTGAATACTATGAGAAGTTTGATACTTGATAATTGTTTTGAGATATGGAGATGGTGATATTAGAGTCATGCTAGTTGAGTGGTTATGAATTTTAGGAATACTTGTGTTGAATTTTGTGATTCCCGTAGCATGCACGTATGGTGAACCGTTATGTGATGAAGTCGGAGCATGATTTATTTATTGATTGTCCTCCTTATGAGTGGCGGTCGGGGACGAGCGATGGTATTTTCCTACCAATCTATACCCCTAGGAGCATGTGCGTAATACTTTGCTTTGATAACTTGTAGATTTTTGGAATAAGTATATGAGTTCTTTATGACTAATGTTGAGTCCATGGATTATACGCACTCTCACCCTTCCACCATTGCTAGCCTCTCTAGTACCGCGCAACTTTCGCCGGTACCATAAACCCACCATATACCTTCCTCAAAACAGCCACCATACCTACCTATCATGGCATTTCCATAGCCATTCCGAGATATATTTCCATGCAACTTTCCACCGTTCCGTTTATTATGACACGCTCCATCATTGTCATATTGCTTAGCATGATCATGTAGTTGACATCGTATTTGTGGCAAAGCCACCGTTCATAATTCTGTCATACATGTCACTCATGGATCATTGCACATCCCAGTACACTGCCGGAGGCATTCATATAGAGTCATATCTTGTTCTAAGTATCGAGTTGTAATTCTTGAGTTGTAAGTAAATAAAAGTGTGATGATCATCATTATTAGAGCATTGTCCCAGTGAGGAAAGAATGATGGAGACTATGATTCCCCCACAAGTCAGGATGAGTCTCTGGACGAAAATAAATAAATAAAAAAAGAGAAAAGAGGCCATAAAAAATAGAAAAGGCACAAATAAAAAAATAAAAAATGAGAGAAAAAGAGAGAAGGGACAATGTTACTATCCTTTTACCACACTTGTGCTTCAAAGTAGCACCATGATCTTCATGATAGAGAGTCTCCTATGTTGTCACTTTCATATACTAGTGGGAATCTTTCATTATAGAACGTGGCTTGTATATTCCAATGATGGGCTTCCTCAAAATTCCCTAGGTCTTCGTGAGCAAGCGAGTTGGATGCACACCCAGTAGTTTCTTTTGTTGAGCTTTCATATACTTATAGCTCTAGTGCATCTGTTGCATGGCAATCCCTACTCACTCACATTGATATCGATTGATGGGCATCTCCATCCTGTTGATATGGCTAGTTGATGTGAGACTATCTTCTCCCTTTTTGTCTTCTCCACAACCACCACTCTATTCCACCTATAGTGCTATATCCATGGCTCACGCTCATGTATTGCGTGAAGATTGAAAAAGTTTGAGAACATCAAAAGTATGAAACAATTGCTTGGCTTGTCATCGGGGTTGTGCATGATTTAAATATGTTGTGTGGTGAAGATGGAGCATAGCTAGACTATATGATTTTGTAGGGATAACTTTCTTTGGCCATGTTATTTTGAAGAGACATAATTGCTTTGTTAGTATGCTTGAAGTATTATTGTTTCTATGTCAATATAAACTTTTGTCTTGAATCTTTCTAATCTGAATATTCATACCACAATTAAGAAGAATCACAATGAAATTATGCCAAGTAGCACTCCGCATCAAAAATTCTTCTTTTTTAACATTTACCTACTTGAGGACGAGCAGGAATTAAGCTTGGGGATGCTTGATACGTCTCCAATGTATCTATAATTTTTGATTGCTCCATGCTATATTATCTACTATTTTGGGAAATATTGGGCTTTATTATCCACTTTTATATTACTTTTGGGACTAACCTATTAACCGGAGGCCCAGCCCAGATTTGCTGTTTTATGCCTATTTCAGTGTTTCGAAGAAAAGGAATATCAGATGGAGTCGAAACGGAACAAAATCAACTAGAGAAGTTATTTTTGGAAGGAAACACACCTGATGAACTTGGACCCCACGTCATGGGAGACACGAGGTGCTCACGAGGGTGGGGGGCACCCCCCCCTAGGGTGCGCCCCCTGTCTCGTGGGACCCCCATGGCTCCTCCGACGTCCTCCCTGCACCCATATATGTCCACGTACCCTAAAACTTCCAGAACGAAATATAGATCGGGAGTTTCGCCGCCAGAAGCCTCCGTAGCCACCAAAACCCAATCTAGACACGTTCCGGCACCCTGCCGGAGGGGGCAATCCTTCCCCGGTGGCCATCTTCATCATCCCGGTACTCTCCATGACGAGGAGGGAATAGTTCTCCCTCGGGGCTGAGGGTATGTACCAGTAGCTATGTGTTTGATCTCTCTCTCTCTCTCGTGTTCTTGAGATGATACGATCTTGATGTATCGCGAGCTTTGCTATTATAGTTGGATCTTATGTTTCTCCTCCCCCTCTTCTCTCTTGTAATGAATTGAGTTTCCCTTTGAAGTAATCTTATCGGATTGAGTCTTTAAAGATTTGAGAACACTTGATGTATGTCTTGCCATGGATATCTGTGGTGACAATGGGATTCCGCATGCCACTTGATGTATGTTTTGGTGACTAACTTGCGGGTTCATGAACCTATGCATAGGGGTTGGCACACGTTTTCGTCGTGATTCTCCGGTAAAACTTTGGGGCACTCTTTGAGATCCTTCGTGTTGGTTGAATGGATGAATCTAAGATTGTGTGATGCATATCGTATAATCATACCCACGGATACTTGAGGTGACATTGGAGTATCTAGGTGAAATTAGGGTTTTGGTTGATTTGTGTCTTAAGCTGTTATTCTAGTACGAACTCTAGGGCTGTTTGTGACACTTATAGGAATAGCCCAACGGATTGATTGGAAAGAATAACTTTGAGGTGGTTTCGTACCCTACCATAATCTCTTCGTTCGTTCTCCGCTATTAGTGACTTTGGAGTGACTCTTTGTTGCATGTTGAGGGATAGTTATGTGATCCAATTATGTTAGTATTGTTGAGGGAACTTACACTAGCGAAATTATGAACCCTAGGCCTTGTTTCCTATCATTGCAATACCGTTTACGCTCACTTTTATCATTCGTTACCTTGCTGTTTTTATATTTTCAGATTACAAAAACTATTATCTACTATCCATATACCACTTGTATCACCATCTCTTCGCCAAACTAGTGCACCTATACAATTTACCATTGTATTGGGTGTGTTGGGAACATAAGAGACTCTTTGTTATTTGGTTGCAGGGTTGCTTGAGAGAGACCATCTTCATCCTACGCCTCCTACGGATTGATAAACCTTAGGTCATCCACTTGAGGGAAATTTGCTACTGTCCTACAAACCTCTGCACTTGGAGGCCCAACAACGTCTACAAGAAGAAGGTTGTGTAGTAGACATCAGCGCCCTAGACGGTTGGTGGTGTTCGGAGCTCAATCATTGTGGTGTAAAGCTCCGGGCAAGCATCGGAGTCTCCAATTAGGTTGTGGAGATCGCCCCGAGCAATTTGACGGGTACCGGTGACCGCCCCCAAGGGTTGCCAAAGTGTACGGGTTCGGTGACCGCCCCCAAGGGTTGCCATTTGTACGGGTTCGGTGACCGCCCTCAAGGGTCCCTTAGTGGAATCACGGTATCTTGCATTGTCCGAGGGCGTGAGGAGATTACGGTGGCCCTAGTGGCTTCTTGGGGAGCATTGTGCCTCCACGCCGCTCCAAACGGATATTAGCATCCGCAAGGTGTGAACTTCAGGATACATCGTCGTCTCCGCGTGCCTCGGTTATCTCTTACCCGAGCTCTTTACTTATGCACTTTACTTTGTGATAGCCATATTGTTTCTTGTCATATATCTTGCTATCACCTAGTAGTTTATCTTGCTTAGCATAAGTTGTTGGTGCACATAGGTGAGCCTAGTTGTTGTAGGTTTTGTGTTTGACAAATTAACCGCTAGGTCTATTCCGCATTTGTTCAAGCCTAAACCCTAATTATTTTAAAACGCCTATTCACCCCCCTCTAGGCGACATCCACGATCTTTCACCATATTTGCACACCTGGAATACTCAGGTTAAACTTGGCGAGCCTAGAATATGCAGATATGGCCTCGGAGCACTGAGACCGAAAGGTCGAGCGTGAATCATATAGTAGATATGATCAACATAGTGATGTTCACCATTGAAAACTACTCCATCTCACGTGATGATCGGACATGGTTTAGTTGATATGGATCACGTGATCACTTAGATGATTAGAGGGATGTCTATCTAAGTGGGAGTTCTTAAGTAATATGATTAATTGAACTTAAATTTATCATGAACTTAGTCCTGATAGTATTTGCATATCTATGTTGTAGATCAATTGCTCACGTATAGCTTCCCCGTTTTATTCTTGATATGTTCCTAGAGAAATACTATGTTGAAAGATGATAGTAGCAATGATGCAGACTAGGTCCATGATCTAAGGATTATCCTCATTGCTGCACAGAAGAATTATGTCCTTGATGCACCGCTAGGTGACAGACCTATTGCAGGAGCAGATACAGACGTTATGAACGTTTGGTAAAGCTTGGTATGATGACTACTTGATAGTTTAGTGCACCATGCTTTAAGGCTTAGAACCGGGACTTCAAAAACGTTTTGAACGCCATAGAGCATATACGATGTTCTAAGAGTTGAAACTAGTATTTCCAACTCATGCCCGTGTTGAGAGGTAGAAGACCTCTGGTAGTACTTTGTCTACAAGATGGAGGAGAATAGCTTAACTAGTGAGCATGTGCTCAGATTGTCTGGGTACTACAATTTCTATAATCAAGTGGGAGTTAATCTTCCAGATAAGATGATAATTGACAAAGTTCTCTAGTCACTATCACCAAGTTACTAGAACTTAGTGATGAACTATAATATGCAAGGGATAATGAAAGTAATTCACAAGCTCTTCGCGATGCTGAAATCGGCGAAGGTAGAAATCAAGAAATAGCATCAAGTGTTGATGGTTAACAAGACCACTAGTTTCAAGGAAAAAGGAAAAGGGAAAGAAAGAGGAACTTCAAATAAGAATAGCAAGCAAGTTGCTGCACCCATGAAGAAGCTCAAAGCTAGACCCAAGCCTGGAACTGAGTGCTTCTACTGCAGAGGAAATGTTCACTGGAAGTGGAACTGCCCTAGATACTTGGCAGATAAGAAGGATGGCAAAGTGAACAAAACTATATATTTGATATACATGTTATTGATGTGTACTTTACTAGTGTTTACAACAACACCTCAGTATTTGATACTGGTTCAATTACTAAGAGTAGTAACTTGAAATGGGAGTTGCAAAATAAACAGAGACTAGTTAAAGGCCAGGTGATGATGTGAGTTGGAAGTGATTCCAAGGTTGATAAGATCACCATCGCACACTCCCTTTACCTTTAGGATTAGTGTTGAACCTAAAATAAATGTTATTTGGTGTTTGCGTAGAGCATAATATGATTGGATCGTGTTTATTGCAATACGGTTATTCATTTAAGTCAAGGATAATTGTTATTCTGTTTACATGAATAAAACCTTCTGAGGTCATACACCCAAGGTGAATGGTTTATTGAATCTCGATCGTAGTAATACACATATTCATAATATTGAAGCCAAAAGATGCAAAGTTAATAATGATAGTGCAACTTATATGTGGCACTGTCGTTTAGGTTATATTGGTGTAAAGCACATGAAGAAACTCCATGCTGGTGGGATTTTGGAATCACTTGATTATGAATCATTTGATGCTTGCGAACCATGCCTCGTGGGCAAGATGCCTAAAACTCCGTTCTCCGGAACAATGGAGCAAGCAACTGACTTATTGGAAATAATACATACTGATGTGTGCAATCCGATGAGTGTTGAGGCTCGCGGCGGGTATCGTTATTTTCTGATCTTCACAGATGATTTGAGAAGATATGGGTATATCTACTTGATGAAACATAAGTCTGAAACATTTGAAAAGTTCAAAGAATTTCAGAGTGAAGTGGAAAATCATCGTAACAAGAAAATAAAGTTTCTGTGATTTGATCGTGGAGGAGAATATTTGAGTTACGAGTTTGGTCTTCATTTGAAACAATGTGGAATAGTGCCACAACTCACGCCACCTAGAACACCACAGCGTAATGGTGTGTCCGAACGTCATGACCGTACTTTATTAGATATGGTGCAATCTATGATGTGTCTTACCGATTTATCACTATCATTTTGGGGTGTTGCATTAGAGACAGTTGCATTCACGTTAAATAGGGCACCATCTAAATCCGTTGAGACGACACCATATGAACTGTGGTTTAGCAAGAAACCTAAGTTGTCATTTCTTAAAGTTTGGGCCTATGATGGTTATGTGAAAAAGTTTCATCCTGATAAGCTCGAACCCAAATCGGAGAAATGCGTCTTCATAGGATACCCAAAGGAAACTGTTGGGGTACACCTTCTATCACAGATCCGAAGGCAAGATATTCATTGCTAAGAATGGATCCTTTCTAGAGAAGAAGTTTATCTCAGAAGAAGTGATTGGGAGGAATGTAAAACTTGATGAAGTAATTATACCTTCTCCCGAATTGGAAAGTAGTTCATCACAGAAATAAGCTCTAGTGATTCCTACACCAATTAGTGAGGAAGTTAATGATGATGATCATGAAAATTCATATCAAGTTACTACCAAACCTCGTAGGTCAACTAGAATACGTTCCGCACCAAAGTGGTATGGTAATCATGTTCTAGAGGTCATGTTACTTGACCATGACGAACCTACAAACTATGAGGAAGCATGATGAGCCCAGATTCCGCAAAATGGCTTCAAGCCATGATATCTGAGATGAGATCCATGTATTAGAACAAAGTATGGACTTTGATTGACTTGCCCGTTGATCGTTGAGCCATTAAGAATAAATGGATTTTCAAGAGGAAGACGGACACTGATAGTAGTGTTACTATCTACAAAGCTCGAATTGTCGCAAAAGGTTTTCGTCAAGTTCAAGATGTTGACTACGATGAGATTTTCTCACTCGTAGCGATGCTTAAGTCTGTTCAAATCATGTTAGCAATTGCCACATTTTATGAAATCTGGCAAATGGATGACAAAACTGCATTCCTTAATGGATTTCTTAAAGAAGAGTTGTATATGATGCAACAAGAAGGTTTTGTCAATCCTAAAGGTGCTAACAAAGTGTGCAAGCTCCAGTGATCCATCTATGGACCGGTGCAAGCATCTCGGAGTTGGAATATATACTTTCATAAAGTGATCAAAGCATATGGTTTTATACAGACTTGCGGTGAAGCCTGTATTTACAAGAAAATGAGTGGGAGCACTACAACATTTCTGATAAGTATATGTGAATGACACATTGTTGATCGGAAATGATGTAGAATTTTCTGGAAAGCATAAAGGACTATTTGAAAAGATTTTTTCAAAGAAAGACCTGGATGAAGCTACTTACATATTGAGCATCAAGATCTATAGAGATAGATCAAGACGCTTGACATATTTTCAATGAGTACATACCTTGACAAGATTTTGAAGTAGTTCAAAATGGAAAAGTCAAAGAAGGAGTTCTTGCCTGTGTTGCAAGGTGTGAAGTTGAGTAAAGACTCAAAACCTGACCACGGCAGAAAATAGAAAGAGAATGAAAAGTCATTCCCTATGCCTCAGTCATAGGTTCTATAATGTATGCTATGTTGTGTACCAGACCTATTGTGTACCTCACCATAAGTTTGGCAAGAGGGTACAATAGTGATCCAGGAGTGGACCACTGGACAACGGTCAAAAATATCCTTAGGCTGCCCGTAATGAGAGTATCATAGGTAGTATTGTGACGCCCCCGATTTGGCCGTACACAAATCATACACGCAAACGTGTACGATCAAGATCAGGGACTCACGGGAAGATATCACAACACAACTTTACAAATAAAATAAGTCATACAAGCATCATATTACAAGCCAAGGGCCTCGAGGGCTCGAATACAAGAGCTCGATCATAGACGAGTCAGCGGAAGCAACAATATCTGAGTACAGACATAAGTTAAACAAGTTTTCCCTAAGAAGGCTAGCACAAACTGGGATACAGATCGAAAGAGGCGTAGGCCTCCTACCTGGGATCCTCCTAAACTACTCCTGGTCGTCGTCAGCGGGCTGCACGTAGTAGTAGGCACCTCCCGAGTAGTAGTAGTCATCATCAACGGTGGCGTCTGGCTCCTGGACTCCAACGTCTGGTTGCAGCAATCGGATATAGGAAAGGGGAAAAGGGGAAGAAAAGCAACCATGAGTACTCATCCAAAGTACTCGCAAGCAAGGAGCTAAACTACATATGTATGCATTGGTATCAAATGGAATAAGGGTATCATATGTGGACTGAACTGCAGAATGCCGGAATAAGAGGGGGATAGCTAGTCCTTTTGAAGACTACGCTTCTGGTAACCTCCATCTTGCAGCAGGAGAAGAGAGTAGATGGTAAGTTCACCAAGTAGCATCGCATAGCATAATCCTAACCGATGATCCTCCCCTCGTCGCCCTGTGAGAGAGCGATCACCAGTTGTATCTGGCACTTGGAAGGGTGTGTTTTATTAAGTATCCGGTTCTAGTTGTCATAAGGTCAAGGTACAACTCCAAGTCGTCCTGTTACCGAAGATCACGGCTATTCGAATAGATTAACTTCCCTGCAGGGGTGCACCACATTTCCCAACACGCTCGATCCCATTTGGCCGGACACACTTTCCTGGGTCATGCCCGGCCTCGGAAGATCAACACGTCGCAGCCCTACCTAGGCACAACAGAGAGGTCAGCACGCCGGTCCAAATCCTATGGCGCAGGGGTCTGGGCCCATCGCCCATTATACACCTGCACGTTGCGTACGCGGCCGGTGAGCAGACCTAACAACCTCCATTACAAAGGAAGTTGCGTTACGCGGTCCAACCTGACGCGCGCCGCTCAGTCCCTGACGTCACGAAGGCTTCAGTTGATACCACGACATCGAGTGCCCATAAATGTCCCCGCGTAGATGGATAGTGTGTATAGGCTAGTAGCCAGACTCAGATCAAATACCAAGATCTCGTTAAGCGTGTTATTTTGATATAACCACGGACGCCGACCAGGGCCAGGCCCACCTCTCTCCTAGGTGGTCTCAACATGCCCTGTCGCTCCGCCACAAAGTAACTGTCGGGGGCCTTCGGGAACTCAGGCCCACCTCTACCGGGATGGAGCCACCTGCCCCTTCAGCCCCCAACATTGGAATCACTCGCGGGTACTCCTACGAGCCGACCCGACTTTAATCACCACAAGTATCATATATTATGTATCAGTATATATCCGTGACCACCTCCCAAGTGATCACGGCCCGATAGTATAGCATGGCAGACAGACAAGAATGTAGGGCCACTGATGGTAAACTAGCATCCTATACTAAGCATTAGGATTGCAGGTAAAGGTAACAACAGTAGTAGAAAGGACAGGCTATGCATCAGGATAGGATTAACTGGAAGCATTAACATGCTACACTACTCTAATGCAAGCAGTATAGAGAGTAGAGTAGGCGATATCTGGTGATCAAGGGGGGGGGGCTTGCCTGGTTGCTCTGGCAAGAGAGAGGGGTCGTCAACACCGTAGTCGTACTGGGTAGCAGCGGCGTCGGTCTCGATGTCTAGCGAGAGAAGAGGGGGAAGAAACAATAATATAATGCAAACAAATGCATGACGATGCATGACATGACAAAGCGTGATGCTAGGTGTGCCCTAACACGGTACGACGTGGTACCGGTGAAGGGGGAAAACATCCGGGAAAGTATTCCCGGTGTTTCGCATTTTCAGACAAATGAACCGGAGGGGGAAAGTTGCATGTTTGGTATGCTAGGGATGCGTGGCGGATGAACGGGTTGCGTATCCGGGTTCGTCTCGTCGTTCTGAGCAACTTTCATGTAGAAAGTATTTTCATCCGAGTTACGGATTAAAAGATATGATTTTCTAAAGATTTAAATCATTTTCTGATTTTAATTAGTTATTTAATTCTAACATTATCCAAAACAGTGAATGATGACGCAGGCATGACATCAGAGTGATGTCAGCAGGTCAACTGGTCGGTTGACCAGTCAAACCAGACAGGTGGGTCCAGTGGGACCCACATGTCATTGTCAGGGGGCAATAATAGGGGGTTTAGACTAACTAAATAGGTTAATTAGTGGGTGGGCCCTAGAAGTCAGTGTCTAATTAGGTTTTAGTTAATTAACTTAATTAATTAGCAGTTTATATATTTGTTTTTATTTGTTTTATGGCATGGGGCCCGCATGTCAGTGGCAGTAGCTGCCACGTCAGCGAAGTTGACTTCGGTCAACGTGGCCAGTTGGGCCCCCCAGGCCCACAGGCAGCGACCCAGGGGTGGGGCCCGCCTAGCCACGTCAGCGGACGGCGCCGGAGCGACTCCGGCGACCCAAACAGAGGCGGCCCCTCGCCGGAGTTGGCCGGAATCGTGCTAGGGGGCTCGGGGAGGAGCGGGGCTAGGCCCATTCCAAGGCCCGCGCCGTGGCACATGTAATGGAGGTGGTGGCTTGGTCGGAGGAGGGCTGCAGCGTTGCCAACGACGAGCGAGGCGGACGCTGGGGCTCGGGTGAGTTTGATGGCTAGGCTGCGGGGCATGGTTCATTGCGGGGCTGGGCACGTTCGAACGCAGAGACGAAGCCGCGTCGAACGGTAGTGACACCATGGCCGGAGAGGCTATGTAGCGACGGCGACGAGTGGCGCGGCGGACGCCGGCGCTCAACCGCGAGAGGGAACGGCGGTGCCGTGCGTTAATGGGCAAATGGGAGGGCTAGCCGGGCCCTACTCGACGCGGCGAGTTCAACGGAATCACGCCCGTGACCATTTGGTCATCGGAGTCTCGCTGGCGACGAGATCCGTGGCGGAGCGCTCGGGTGCTACGGCGACGACTATCTAGGGCGCAGGAGAGAGAGAGAGAGAGGAGAGCAGGGGCTCACCGAGCGGCGCACACGGTGGCCCTTGGGGGTTTAGTAGCTGCAGGGGCGTGGCCGGAGTCGGTGAAGAATGGCGGCGGAGCTTGTCGGAGCAGAGGAGGAAGACGGCGGCGTCGGGGGCGTTGTGGTGGCTCCGGTCTCCAACGGGTTGCACCAGTCGAAGCAGCGGACGACGGCGGCCCTTGGAGACACCGTGGGGCGGCGAGGTGGGCACGGTGGCCGTGGCTAGGCCGGAGCCATGGTGGCGGTGGCGCTCGGATGCGGAGGGGAAGGAGAGGGAGTGGCGCGGTGGATCTGAGGGGGAAGGGAGAGGCACAGGAACCGAGGGCGAGAGTGGGGGCGAGTGGGAGGCGGGATCGAGGAGGCGGGGGGCACAGCGGCCTTATCCTCTCCCGTCACCGGCGAGGGGGGGCGGCGGGGATGTGCCCCTGTTCCGACCCGGGTCGGGGGAACAGAGAAGGGAGACGAGGCAGGGGGGTTGGGCCGGCTGATGGCTATGGGCCAGGTGGGCCGGCCGGCCTGTGACCTGGGCCGCCTGGTCCAGGGGGGCTTCCCCTTTTGTTTTTTTGTAATTTCTTTCTTTATTTATTGTCTTTTCTATTTTATGTCATTTTAAAGTATCTAGGAATTCTCTAAAAATGTGTTTACTTCACCATAATTACCAGTGCAATATTTGGCACTCACCGAACATTTTTGTTTCAACTTTCAAAAACTTTTGTTGTTTGCCATTTTTCTGAATTGATTTTTGAATCGGTTTGAACTAACGAAAGTTTAGCAACAGTAATCACAGATGACATGTCATCATTAACAGAGTTTACTGTAGCCTAATTACCCGGGCGTTACAAATCTCCTCCACTACAAGAAATCTCGTCCCAAGATTTAGGAGGTAGAAGGAAACAGTGCGGGGTATTCATCACGCAGGCGGTCCTCGCGTTCCCAAGTGGCTTCGTCTTTAGAGTGATTCGACCACTGGACTTTGAGGAACTTGATCGCCTTCTGACGTGTGCGGCGTTCAGCTTGGTCAAGAATGCGGACCGGATGCTCTTTATAGGAGAGGTCCTGTTGCAATTCGAGCACTTCATGATCCACTGCTCGGATTGGATCCTTGAAGCAATGACGGAGTTGTGACACGTGGAACACATCGTGAACCTGGGAAAGGTTCGGCGGAAGCTCCAGTTGATATGCTACTTTTCCACGCCTTTCGAGAATATTGAATGGGCCAATATAGCGAGGAGCTAGCTTACCCTTGATCCCGAAGCGGTGAGCACCCTTCATTGGTATAACTCGAAGATAGGCCTTTTCGCCAGGTTGATAGACCATGTCTTTATGATGACGGTCATAATTACTATTTTGACGTGACTGAGCAGTCTTGACATTCTCGCGAATAATGCGAACTTGTTCTTCGGCCTGTTGGATAATATCCGGACCGAAGAGTGGGCGTTCCCCAGTTTCTGACCAGTTCAGAGGGGTTCGACACTTTCGTCCATATAGCACTTCGAAGGGGGGCATCTTCAGACTAGCTTGATAGCTATTATTATAAGACAACTCGGCATATGGAAGAGATTCCTCCCATTTCTTGTCGAAGGAAATTACACAAGCTCGAAGCATGTCTTCGAGAATTTGGTTGACACGTTCAACCTGTCCTTGCGACTGAGGATGAAACGCCGTACTGAACGACAGATGAGTTCCCATAGCTTCTTGGAAACTTGCCCAAAATCTTGAAGTGAATAAACTGCCACGGTCTGAACTGATAACCAGTGGAATACCGTGAAGTGAAACAATTCTGGCCATGTAGAGAGTAGCAACCTGACTAGCAGTGATTGTCTCTTTGACCACCAGAAAATGTGCAACTTTAGAAAGCCGGTCAATGACGACAAGAATAGCATCATTACCTTTCTGTGATTTGGGAAATCCAGTGACGAAGTCCATTTCAACATGGTCCCATTTCCATTCAGGAATAGAGACAGGTTGTAGAGTTCCAGCAAGCCTTTGATGCTCTGCTTTGATACGGCGACAAACATCACACTCAGCAACATAATGAGCAATATCCTGCTTCATATTGGACCACCAGAATCTTTGTCGGATGTCTTGGTACATCTTTGTACTACCAGGATGAATAGACAAAGGCGTATCATGAGCTTCTTTCATAACCCCTTTAGTCTAATCCAGGTTTTTCCTCGAACGTGGTACCACTAGGCGGCCTTTGAAGTACAAGGCGCCATCATCGGCGATAGAGAAGAAGGAGGGCTTTCCCTCTGCTAGATGATGTTTAATCTTATGGACTTCAGAGTCACAACCTTGAATAGTCTTTATACCAGCTACGAAATCTGGTACGACAGCCAGGGTATTTAGAGAACCCTTGGTAACAACACGAAGATTCATCTTCTGAAACTCTGGGGGAGGGGGGCGAGTGCTCCAGAAGGAACAATATGAAGGTTCAGCTTTCTAAATTCTTCGACAAGCGAGGGCTGAACTTTGTGAACTTGGAGGTGATTGCAGTAAGACTTGCGGCTCAAGGCATCAGCCATTACATTAGCCTTGCCGGGGGTATAGGATATACCCACGTCAAAGTCTGCAACAGTCTCCATCCATCTCTGCTGACGGAGGTTCAGATCTGGCTGAGTAAACAGATACTTCAGACTTTGGTGGTCGGTGAAGATCTCGCAACGATTACCGAGAAGGTAATGTCGCCACTGCTTCAGTGCATGAATGATAGCAGCAAGCTCGAGGTCGTGAACTGGGTAGTTTTCTTCATGAGGGCGCAGTTGACGAGAGGCATAAGCAATCACTCTGCGCTCTTGCATTAGGACACAGCCTAATCCTTGACGGGAAGCATCGCAGTAAATGACGAAGTCCTTCTTAGTATCAGGTGGAGCAAGCACTGGGGCAGAAGTCAACTTGTCTTTGAGCGCCTGGAAACTTTCCTGACACTTGTCTGTCCAGTTGAACTTGACACCCTTATGCAACAGATTAGTCAGAGGCCTGGCAATCTTGGAGAAGTTCTCAACGAATCGACGGCAATAGCTGGCGAGACCGAGAAAACTTCGGACTTGCTTGACATTCTTCGGAGGAGTCCAATCGAGAATAGCCTGAACTCGTTCAGGGTTGACGGCAATACCATCCTTGGAGATGACATTCCCAAGATATGTTACTTCGGGGAGCCAGAATTCACACTTGGAATACTTAGCATACAGTTGATGCTCTCGAAGCTTTTCCAGCACAAGACGAAGATGTTCAGCATGTTCTTCCTCGTTCTTGGAAAATACAAGGATATCGTCCAGATAAACCACGATGAACTTGTCGAGGTAATCCATGAATATATAGTTCATCAGGCGAGAGAAGGTGGCAGGAGCATTTGTTAAGCTGAATGACATGACGGTGTACTCGTATGACCCATACCGAGTCACGAAGGCGGTTTTTGGGATGTCCTCTTCACGAACACGGATCTGGTGGTAACCCAACCTCAAGTCGAGTTTGGAAAACACTGATGAGCCAGCCAGTTGATCATAAAGATCATTGATCCGAGGAAGAGGGTATTTATTCTGAATGGTAGCTTGGTTTATAGGACGGTAGTCTTGGACTAATCGGTTTGTCCCATCCTTCTTCTTAACAAAGAGAGAAGGTGCTCCCCAAGGAGAGCAACTTGGGCGAATGAAACCTTTGACAAGAGATTTGTTGATTTCCTCCTTAAGCTCAATGAGTTCATGCGGCGGCATCTTGTAGGGTCGTTTAGCTATAGGGGTGGTGCCGGGTTTCAAGTCGATGATGAATTCGACAGCTCTAGCAGGGGGAATCCCTGGAAGTTCTTCTGGGAAGACGTCTTGGAATTCACGAACAACGGGAATGTTTTCAATGCCCTCGAGTGGTGCAGCGTTCAACGCATTCAAGGCATAAAGCCATGCCTCGGTGTTCTGAACTAGATGAGCTTGGTAAGCTATTATTTCATCAGAAGGGTGTAGCAGATGGACGACCTTAGTGGCGCAAACTATAGAAGCAGTATGCGCTTTCAACCAATCCATTCCCAGAATGAGGTCGATGTTAGACGACTTCAGGATAATGGGAGAGGCATAGAATTCCAGCCCTTCGATTTCCACGGGGACGTCGATGCCAACCAGTGAGGTTTGACATTGTCCCACGAGGGTTTTTACCAATACCGAGTGTTCATCTCCTCACACTTAACGTCATGCTTGTATGCAAAATCTTCTGACATGAAGAAATGCGATGCTCCTGAATCAAATAAAACAGATGCAGGTACTGAATTTACGAGGAGTGTACCTATCACAGTAGCAGTGGTCTAGAACTTCATTTAGATCAACGTGGTTGGCATGAACACGACCATAAGACTTGGCATTGTTGTTGCGAGGCTGGTTGCTTCCACGACCAGCTATGGGAAGGGCCAGTTGATTCTGGTTCTGATTCTGATAGCAGTTCCTGGCAAGGTGACCAGGTTGGCCACACTTGTAGCAAGACCATTATTGGGAGTGGGAACAGGAGCTTGGGGTGGTGGAGCTGGAAGCCTTGGCTTCCTAGTTGGTGGAGTAGGCAGACGAGGTGCAGCATAGGACTGCCTTGGGGCAGGTGCAGTTGGCTGGTACATGCTGTTGGGAATCCATATCTTACGCTTCTGTGAGGACGGGCCCGAAGATGAGCCTGTGTCACGGTTGCGCCTATGAGAGCTCTGGTATTCCTGCAGACCAGTTTCGATATTGATGGCCTTGTTCACCAGGGTGGCGAAATCAGCAAAGTCATGCACTAGAAGTGCGAGCTTGATGTCAGCTTGAAGGCCATCATGGAACTTCTCCTGTCTGCGTGCATCAGTTGCAATGTCCTCTTCAGCATAGCAGGACAAGTCCAGAAACTCCCGCTGATAAGCTTCCACAGTTTTGTTGCCTTGGGTGAGGTTGCGGAACTCACGCTTCTTCCGGTCCATGATTCCCTGAGGAATGAAGCGAGCACGGAAGGCAGCTTGGAAGTCTGGCCAGGTGATGATTGTTCCAGCTGGCAGAGTATGCCTGTGGCTGTCCCACCATTGAGCTGCGGGTCCTTTCAGGAAGAAAGAAGCAAAGGTGACGTAGCTGGAAGGGGCTACATCAGCAGACTCCATCTCATAGGTGATGTCACGGAGCCAGTCATCAGCATCCAGAGGCTGAGTTGAGCTACGGTACATGGTTGGGTTGAGGTGCATGAAATCCTACAAAGTCACTTGGGTTGGCTGCTGGTTCATATTGGGGCGAGGAAACTGAGCCATAATATTCTCCATGAACTGACGATTCAGCTCAAACTGTTGCATCATCCCAGCCATGTACTCAGGCGGTGGTGGGGCGTTGCCACCACGACCACAACCACCTGGTCTAACCATCCTGCTAATATATAACAGGGGTAGTTCAGCATTGAGAAATTTGCAAAGACAAGAATCATTCATGATGAAACATGCACAACGAAAGCAGCACGATAGATACTACATAGTAGTCGGCATATCTTACAAAAGAGATCATGCATAGAGTTCGGTACATAGACTAAGATCATCATAGGCGGCACGCAGGCTCGCGGCGAATGCATCTAACACTAACAAGCAAGCCTACATCAGTCCCACGCGGTACTGCGGAGGTAGCTGTAGCCTGAAAGCTGGTAGTGTGGCATCGGGAACTCCACGTCGGCAACCTGGGGTCCGCGGGTACTCTGGTGCAGAACCCGATGCTCAAGTGGCAGAAGAGGACCAAGTGCGGGAGAGTAGCCTCCCACATCTGGCCAGCCGACGCCCTGGGGCATCACGGTCCTGGCAGGGTAGATCGCAGAACGCAACAGATCACCAGATCAGACAGAGGGGTGCAACAACGTCAGAGCACGATACAGGTGCTGACGGGTGGTGTACAACTCGTGGCGAAGAGCTCGGTTAGCTCTATCCAGCCCATCAGCATGTAGAACCAGGTTCTGATGGTAGAAGGGCTCTCGGGTGACAGTGGAGTAGGCCGCAATGTAGTAACCCTCCGCACCAACATCGGATGCGATAGCAATGTGCCTGAAGGGGGAGGTGTCCAACTCCTGATACTCTCCACGAAGACGTGTCAGAGCAGCATAAGCAGCATCGTGGACCGCCATGTCGATAGTCACTCCAACACCATGAGCAGTGTGCAGCACGGTAGTGGAGTCATACTCCCGGGAGTAGAGGTGGACGATGGCACGGTACTACTCCTGGTTGAAGTCCTGGTACTCCTCATAGACGGTGTACTCAGGGTGCCAGCGAAAACCCAGATAGGTCATCATCTCAACCAACACAGCAGGTGATCCTGAGGCACCAATGGCCGTCGTGTGGCGCACGACCTGCCTCGTGGGTTCCATTTGAAAACAAAGATGTTTCAAAGGAGTCAACTGACAGTGTGGATAATGTTCAATATACTACTCTAATGAATAGCTAGGGCTTATCCAACTTTGGGGTGAATGTGGTCACGGGATCCTAATGTTAGAGTTAGTAAAATCGTTTAACCCGAGTAGGAGAGAGTTCAGAGTCCCAGAGTAAGGAGCGAGGAGTAAAAGATCCTAATACCACCCAGATGGCGACGTGGGCCCGTAAGGCACACAACCATGTTAGTAAAAGTTTTTGTAATGTCTAGAATCAACTTCGGCCAACGAGTGTGGAAGGGGGATTCCTACAGGCAGTTGGCTCTGATACCAACTTGTGACGCCCCCGATTTGGCCGTACACAAATCATACACGCAAACATGTACGATCAAGATCAGGGACTCACGGGAAGATATCACAACACAACTTTACAAATAAAATAAGTCATACAAGCATCATATTACAAGCCAAGGGCCTCGAGGGCTCGAATACAAGAGCTCGATCATAGACGAGTCAGCGGAAGCAACAATATCTGAGTACAGACATAAGTTAAACAAGTTTTCCCTAAGAAGGCTAGCACAAACTGGGATACAGATCGAAAGAGGCGTAGGCCTCCTACCTGGGATCCTCCTAAACTACTCCTGGTCGTCGTCAGCGGGCTGCACGTAGTAGTAGGCACCTCCCGAGTAGTAGTAGTCATCATCAACGGTGGCGTCTGGCTCCTGGACTCCAACGTCTGGTTGCAGCAATCGGATATAGGAAAGGGGAAAAGGGGAAGAAAAGCAACCATGAGTACTCATCCAAAGTACTCGCAAGCAAGGAGCTAAACTACATATGTATGCATTGGTATCAAATGGAATAAGGGTATCATATGTGGACTGAACTGCAGAATGCCGGAATAATAGGGGGATAGCTAGTCCTTTTGAAGACTACGCTTCTGGTAACCTCCATCTTGCAGCAGGAGAAGAGAGTAGATGGTAAGTTCACCAAGTAGCATCGCATAGCATAATCCTAACCGATGATCCTCCCCTCGTCGCCCTGTGAGAGAGCGATCACCGGTTGTATCTGGCACTTGGAAGGGTGTGTTTTATTAAGTATCCGGTTCTAGTTGTCATAAGGTCAAGGTACAACTCCAAGTCGTCCTGTTACCGAAGATCACGGCTATTCGAATAGATTAACTTCCCTGGAGGGGTGCACCACATTTCCCAACACGCTCGATCCCATTTGGCCGGACACACTTTCCTGGGTCATGCCCGGCCTCGGAAGATCAACACGTCGCAGCCCTACCTAGGCACAACAGAGAGGTAAGCACGCCGGTCTAAATCCTATGGCGCAGGGGTCTGGGCCCATCGCCCATTGCACACCTGCACGTTGCGTACGCGGCCGGTGAGCAGACCTAGCAACCTCCATTACAAAAGAAGTTGCGTTACGCGGTCCAACCCGGTGCGCGCCGCTTAGTCGCTGACATCACGAAGGCTTCGACTGATACCACGACGTCGAGTGCCCATAACTGTCCCCACGTAGATGGTTAGTGCGTATAGGCCAGTAGCCAAACTCAGATCAAATACCAAGATCTCGTTAAGCGTGTTATTTTGATATAACCACGGACGCCGACCAGGGCCAGGCCCACCTCTCTCCTAGGTGGTCTCAACCTGCCCTGTCGCTCCGCCACAAAGTAACCGTCGGGGGCCTTCGAGAACTGAGGCCCACCTCTACCGGGATGGAGCCACCTGCCCCTTCAGCCCCCAACATCAGAATCACTCGCGGGTACTCCTATGAGCCGACCCGACTTTAATCACCACAAGTAACATATATTATGTATAAGTATATATCCGTGACCACCTCCCAAGTGATCACGGCCCGATAGTATAGCATGGCAGACAGACAAGAATGTAGGGCCACTGATGGTAAACTAGCATCCTATACTAAGCATTAGGATTGCAGGTAAAGGTAACAACAGTAGTAGAAAGGACAGGCTATGCATCAGGATAGGATTAATTGGAAGCATTAACATGCTACACTACTCTAATGCAAGCAGTATAGAGAGTAGAGTAGGCGATATCTGGTGATCAAGGGGGGGGGCTTGCCTGGTTGCTCTGGCAAGAGAGAGGGGTCGTCAACACCGTAATCGTACTGGGTAGCAGCGGCGTCGGTCTCGATGTCTAGCAAGAGAAGAGGGGGAAGAAATAATAAATATAATGCAAACGAATGCATGACGATGCATGACATGACAAAGCATGATGCTAGGTGTGCCCTAACGCGGTACGAGGTGGTACTGGTGAAGGGGGAAAACATCCGGGAAAGTATTCCCGGTGTTTCGCGTTTTCGGACAGATGAACCGGAGGGGGAAAGTTGCGTGTTCGGTATGCTAGGGATGCGTGGCGGACGAATGGGTTGCGTATCCGGGTTCGTCTCGTCGTTCTGAGCAACTTTCATGTAGAAAGTATTTTCATCCGAGTTACGGATTAAAAGATATGATTTTCTAAAGATTTAAATCATTTTCTGATTTTAATTAGTTATTTAGTTCTAACATTATCCAAAACAGTGAATGATGACGCAGGCATGACATCAAAGTGATGTTAGCGGGTCAACTGGTCGATTGACCAGTCAAACCAGACAGGTGGGTCCAGTGGGACCCACATGTCATTGGTCATTGTCAGGGGGCAATAATAGGGGGTTTAGACTAACTAAATAGGTTAATTAGTGGGTGGGCCCTAGCAGTCAGTGTCTAATTAGGTTTTAGTTAATTAACTTAATTAATTAGCAATTTATATATTTGTTTTTATTTGTTTTATGGCATGGGGCCCGCATGTCAGTGGCAGTAGCTGCCACGTCAGCGAAGTTGACTTTGGTCAACGTGGCCAGTTGGGGCCCCCAGGCCCACAGGCAGCGACCCAGGGGTGGGGCCCGCCTAGCCACGTCGGCGGACGGTGCTGGAGCGACTCCGGCGACCCAAACAGAGGCGGTCCCTCGCCGGAGTTGGCCGGAATCGCGCTAGGGGGCTCGGGGAGGAGCGGGGCTAGGCCCATTCCAAGGCCCGCGCCGTGGCGCATGTAATGGAGGTGGTGGCTTGGTCAGAGGAGGGCCGCAGCGTCGCCGGCGACGAGCGAGGCGGACGCCGGGGCTCGGGTGAGTTTGATGGCTAGGCTGCAGGGCATGGTTCATCGCGGGGCTGGGCGCGTTCGAACGCGGAGACGAAGCCGCGTCGAACGGTAGTGACACCGTGGCCGGAGAGGCTGTGTAGCGACGGCGACGAGTGGCGCGGCGGACGCCGGCGCTCGGCCGCGAGAGGGAACGGCGGTGCCGCACGTTAATGGGCAAATGGGAGGGCTAGCCGGGCCCTACTCGACGTGGCGAGTTCAACGGAATCACGCCCATGACCATTTGGTCATCGGAGTCTCGCCGGCGACGAGAT
Source organism: Triticum urartu (assembly GCF_003073215.2). NCBI lineage: Eukaryota > Viridiplantae > Streptophyta > Magnoliopsida > Poales > Poaceae > Triticum > Triticum urartu. The sequence continues at coordinate 83,334,653 of NC_053025.1, read as the reverse complement.
CCGCGGCGGAGCGCTCGGGTGCTACGGCGACGACTATCCAGGGCGCAGGAGAGAGAGAGGGAGAGGAGAGAGCAGGGGCTCACCGAGCGGCGCACACGGTGGCCCTTGGGGGTTTAGTAGCTGCAGGGGCGTCGCCGGAGTCGGTGAAGAACGGCGGCGGAGCTTGTCGGAGCAGAGGAGGAAGACGGCGGCGTCGGGGGCGTTGCGGTGGCTCCGGTCTCCAACGGGTTGCACCAGTCGAAGCAGCGGACGGCGGCGGCCGTTGGAGACACCGTGGGGCGGCGAGGTGGGCACGGTGGCCGTGGCTAGGCCGAAGCCATGGCGGCGGTGGCGCTCGGATGCGGAGGGGAAGGAGAGGGAGCGGCGCGGTGGATCTGAGGGGGAAGGGAGAGGCGCAGGAACCGAGGGCGAGAGTGGGGGCGAGTGGGAGGCGGGATCGAGGAGGCGGGGGGCGCGGCGGCCTTATCCTCTCCCGTCGCCGGCGAGGGGGTCCGGCGGGGACGCGCCCCTGTTCCGACCCGTGTCGGGGGAACAGAGAAGGGAGACGAGGCAGGGGGTTGGGCCGGCTGATGGCTATGGGGCAGGTGGGCCGGCCGGCCTGTGAGCTGGGCCGCCTGGTCCAGGGGCTTCCCCTTTTGTTTTTTTTGTAATTTCTTTCTTTCTTTATTTTCTTTTCTGTTTCATTTCATTTTAAAGTATCTAGGAATTCTCTAAAAATGTGTTTACTTCACCATAATTACCAGTGCAATATTTGGCATTGACCGAACATTTTTGTTTCAACTTTCAAAAACTTTTGTTGTTTGCCATTTTTCTGAATTGATTTTTGAATCGGTTTGAACTAACGAAAGTTTAGCAACAGTAATAACAGATGACATGGCATCATTAAGAGAGTTTACTATAGCCTAATTACCCGGGCGTTACAAGTATCATGCATGCCAACTAAGCAATTTTGATGAGGTGACATAAAATTAAATGAAGAAAGAGATGCTTGAGTATGATATCATGATACCGTATCATATTAAATGATGTACTACTTTGTGTCATGCATGACAATAAATATAGTCCCCTATGATACCAACATATGATACTATGCATTACAGATGTAGTATCATACACTAGTATCATATGCATGATACTAGTATATGATATTCCCCATTACAACCAGCCTTAGTGGAATAAGGAAATGTTTCTCGGTTATGGAGGTGACAAAGAGATCGTCGTAAAGAGTTACACCGATGCAAGCTTTGTCACCGATCTGGATGACTCTAAGTCTCGATCTAGATACATATTGAAAGTGGGAGCAATTAGCTAGAATAGCTCCGTGCAAAGCATTGTAGACATCGAAAATTTGCAAAATACATATGGCTCTGAATGTGGAAGACCCGTTGACTAAATTTCTCTCACAAGAAAAACATGATCACTCTTTAGGTGTTAATCACATAGCGATGTGAACTAGATTATTGACTCTAGTAAACCCTTTGGGTGTTAGTCACATGGAGATGTGAAATAATCACATAAAGATGTGAACTATTGGTGTTATATCACATGACGATGTGAACTAGATTATTGACTCTAGTGCAAAGTGGGAGACTGAAGGAAATATGCCCTAGAGGCAATAATAAAGTTGTTATTTATATTTCCTTATATCATGATAAATGTTTATTATTCATGCTGGAATTGTATTAACCGAAAACTTAGTACATGTGTGAATACATAGACAAACAGAGTGTCCCTAGTATGCCTCTGTTGGGGAACGTAGTAATTTCAAAAAATTCCTACGCGCACGCAAGATCATGGTGATGCACAGCAACAAGAGGGGAGAGTGTTGTCCACGTACCCTCGTAGACCGAAAGTGGAAGCATTAGCACAACGCAGTTGATGTAGTCGTGCGTACGATCCGACCGATCCAAGTACCGAACGTACGGTACCTCCGAGTTCAACACATGTTCAACTCGACGACGTCCCACGAACTCCGATCTAGCAGAGCTTCGAGGGAGAGTTCCGTCAGCACGACGGCGTGATGACAGTGATGATGATGCTACCGACGCAGGGCTTCGCCTAAGCACCGCTACGATATGATCGAGGTGGATTATGGTGGAGGGGGCACCGCACACGGCTGGGAGAGATCAACAGATCAACTAGTGTGTATAGAGGTGCCCCTGCCCCCGTATATAAAGGAGGGAGGAAGAGGCCGGCCCTAGAGGGGGCGCACCAAGTGTGGGGAGTCCTACTAGGACTCCCAAGTCCTAGTAGGATTCCCCTTTCCTTTCCGGAGTAGGAGAGAAGGAAAGAGGGGGAGAGGGAAAAGGAAAAGGGGGCTACACCCCTTGTCCAATTCGGACCAGAGGGGGGGCGCATGCCTCCTTCCTTTTGGCCTCTCTCCTCTATTCCCGAATGGCCCAATAAGGCCCAATACTTCTCCCGGTGAATTCCCGAAACTCCCCGATACTCCAAAAATACCTGAATCACTCGGAACCTTCCCGATGTCCGAATATAGTCGTCCAATATATCGATCTTTACATCTCAACCACTTCGAGACTCCTCGTCATGTCCCCGATATCATCCGGGACTCTGAACTACCTTCAGTACATCAAATCACATAAACTCATAATACAATCGTCGCCGAAACTTTAAGCATACGGACCCTACGGGTTCGAGAACTATGTAGACATGACCGAGACACGTCTCCGGTCAATAACCAATAGCGGAACCTGGATGCTCATATTGGCTCCTACATATTCTATGAAGATCTTTATCGGTCAAACCGCATAACAACATATGGTGTTCGCTTTGTCATCGGCATGTTACTTGCCCGAGATTCGATCGTCGGTATCTCAATACCTAGTTCAATATCGTTACCGGCAAGTCTCTTTACTCGTTCCATAACACATCATCCCGCAACTAACTCATTAGTTGCAATGCTTGCAAGGCTTAAGTGATGTGTATTACTGAGTGGGCCCAGAGATACCTCTCCGGCAATCGGAGTGACAAATCTTAATCTCGAAATACGCCAACCCAACAAGTACCTTCGGAGACACCTCTAGAGCATCTTTATAATCACCCAGTTACGTTGTGATGTTTGGTAGCACACAAAGTGTTCCTCCGGTAAACAAGAGTTGCATAATCTCATAGTCATAGGAACATATATAAGTCATGAAGAAAGCAATAGCAACAAACTAAACAATCAAGTGCTAAGCTAACAAAATGGGTCAAGTCAATCACATAATTCTCCTAATGATGTGACCCCGTTAATCAAACGACAACTCTTTGTCTATGGTCAGGAAACATAACCATCTTTGATCAACGAGCTATTCAAGTAGAGGCATACTAGTGACACTCTGTTTGTCTATGTATTCACACATGTATCATGTTTCCGGTTAATACAATTCTAGCATGAATAATAAACATTTATCATGATATAAGGAAAAAAATAATAACTTTATTATTGCCTCTAGGGCATATTTCCTTCAGCCTCTACTTGACTAGCTCGTTAATCAAAGATGGTTAAGTTTTCTAGCCATGGACATGTGTTGTAATTTGATGAACGGGATCACATCATTAGAGAATGATGTGATGGACAAGACCCATCTGTTAGCTTAGCATAATGATCTTTCAGTTTTATTGCTACTGCTTTCTTCATAACTTATACATGTTCCTCTGACTATGAGATTATGCAACTCCCGAATACCATAGGAACACCTTGTGTGCTATCAAATGTCACAACGTAACTGGGTGATTATAAAGATACTCTACAGGTGTCTCCGATGGTATTTGTTGAGTTGGCATAGATCGAGATTAGGATTTGTCACTCCTTGTATCAGAGAGGTATCTCTGGGCCCTCTCGGTAATGCACATCACTCTAAGCCTTGCCAGCATTGTGACTAATGAGTTAGTTGCGGGATGATGCATTACAAAACGAGTAAAGAGACTTGCCGGTAACAAGATTGAACAAGGTATGAGGATACCGCCGATCGAATCTCGGGCAAGTAACATACCGATGACAAAGGGAACAACGTATATTGTTATGCGGTTTGACCGATAAAGATCTTCGTAGAATATGTAGGAGTCAATATGATCATCCAAGTTCCGCTATTGGTTATTGACCAGAGATGAGTCTCGGTCATGTCTACATAGTTCTCGAACCTGTAGGGTCCGCACGCTTAACATTTTGTGATGATTTGTATTATGAGTTATGTGATTTGATGACCGAAGTTTGTTCGGAGTCTCGGATGAGATCGGGGACATGACAAGGAGTCTCAAAATGGTCGAGACGTAAAGATCGATATATTGGAAGGCTATATTCGGACATCGGAAAGGTTCCGAGTGATTCGGATATTTTTCGGAGTACCGAAGAGTTACGGGAATTTGTATTGGGACTTAATGGGTCATACGGGAAAGGAGAGAAAGGCCTCAAGGGTGGCCACGCCCCTTCCCCATGGTCTGGTCCGAATTGGAATAGGGAAAGGGGGGTGCCCCCTTCATTCCTTCTCCTTCTCCCTTCCCTTTTTCCTATTCCATGTGGGAGGTGGAATCCTACTAGGACTAAGGAGTCCTAGTAGGACTCCACACATTGGGCGTGCCCTATGAGGGCCGGCCTCCTCCTCCCTCCATCCTTTATATACGTGGCTAGGGGGCACCCCATAGACACACAAGTTGATTGTTTCTAGTCGTGTGCGGTGCCCCCCTCCAACATAATCCACCTCGGTCATATCGTAGCGGTGCTTAGGCGAAGCTCTGTTCCGGTAGCATCATCATCACCGTCATCACGCCGTCGTGCTGACGAAGCTCTCCCTCGACACTTTGCTGGATCGTGAGTGTCACCGAGCCAAACGTGTGCAGATCGCGGAGTTGTCGTACTTCTTCTAAACGGTGGTTATTTTATAGATACAAGAACTGTTGGAGAGCTTATTTGGCCCAACTTCTTCTAAACGGTGGTTATTTTATAGATACAAGAACTATTGAAGATGCTTCAACAATATGTTTGGTTAGAAGGAAAGAGACGATAGGTTGGGAACGACAATTTCGTTTATGTTTGGTTACACATTCAATGGACAGCCCCCACCAACTTTATAAAATATATCTTCAAGATTTGGTCGTTCCAACTGCTAAAATAAGTTGGACAAAATTGCCCACCTTTGGTGGTCCCTCCTAAATAATTGGCTCGTCCCTCTTATACAGAAACACATGACTTAATTAAACCTATACCAAAAAAACTAAACGGTAAAGTAAAAAAAAACGAGTGGGTTGAAAGCTTCCATACTTGGCCTTCAACGAAAAGCACCCTAAGTGAACAATTCCTCATTTTGTAGTTAAGCATGCGAGCATAAAATTGTACTCCTTGAACTAACAAAACGTCATATATTTAAAAACAAAGGAAGTGCTTTAGAATCATCATGTTGCACAATCAACATCTCACTTTCCTGAAAATTGATCTTCAACCTAGACATTTGCATGTGAGTAAAGCATGCCCAAGCTGCATTCGCTACCCCGCCGGCAAATCCTGCCATCATAGTCGTAATTAGTTAGTTATATGGTGTTTATTAGTTTAATTAATTATTTGTTCTATATGTAAGTCGTAGTGCGACTAATTTTCCATACCTGTAAAGAAATGGAACCAGTGCTTCTAGGTCAAATGTGTTCTTCTGAATGGGGAATTATTGGAGAAGAATCTATGACCATGATAGGTGGGTCGTACATAGAGGGAATTTATGAAGGTTCATTTTTGACAATTCTAATTTTGCCTAAATCAGTTTCATCCTTCATATTTATGACAATTGTCTGCGTAGCACTTTTGGCGATTGAATTTGGCGGTTCCACCAAAGTTGCTTCGTTGGAGTATCTCTAGATGCTCTTTTATTGGGCTGAATCTTTTCTTGAACTAGCTGCCAATTTTTTACTCACTCTTATTTGTTTATAACCACTTAAGGTACAGCTGCCAGTCGGTCGGTGTGAAGAGTGCACTGAACCGTAGACTTTGACAAGTCTTGCACGGCCAAGACGCCAAGTCGTGATCTTTTATATTCACAAAATAACACAGCAAGACGGCTCTACCTGATAAAAATTAAAGAAAAAAGATTAAAAATGACAGGCTTAACCAGCGAGGAAGCATGGCAATTTATCTTCATGGAGGATACTAAATTCAGCTAGCACAGTATGGCAAATTGACTCATTTCATTTTTTTTTGGCAGAATTTGCCGTACTTGTAAACTAAATTTATCATCCTCATGACAATATAAATTATTATAAAAACGTTTAATTTGCATCTCTTTTCAGCGAACGCCAGCTGAATAGCTTTAGCGGAAATAAAAAAAAGGTAATGATAGCTCGCAAACGTTGGCTGTAGGGGGATGGCAAACGAACCATCTTTAATAGCAGTTTTAGTTGTAAAATGACACCAAACGACGATAGTTTTCAAATGAAAATTGCCCATGAAGAAACTGCCACTCTCCTTTGTCTCTTTAACCTAAAACTGCCAAGCGAACATTCGCGTATGCCATCCTAACATTTCTGGGTCCATAAAAAAGGTTAGGCTCCTTGTAATGGAGAATATTATATATTTGTATTATGCATATAATATTAGTGTGTAATACTACATTTGTAATGCATAGTATCATATGTACTATAAAGGACTAAACTTATTGTCTTACATTACACAAAGTACCACGTCATTTAATATGATACGGTATCATGATATAATACTCAACTACTTCTTTCATCCCAAAATAAGTGACTTAATTTTGTACTGACTTTATATTAAAGCTAATACAGAGTTAAGTCACTTATTTTAGGACCGAGTAAGTATCTCTTTCTTCGTTAATTCTACGCCACCTCGTTAAAATCCTTTAACTGATTGCGTGAGGGCTTCCGACCGAGAGACAGGGAGCATCGCAAGTAGCTATCGCCCACTGATTGCACTCGCTGCATTTCCTCCCGTCTTCCTGTCCCGTCGCCCCCCCTTCGCCAGCTACCCCAACTGCCACGGAGTGAGCATGAGTTGAATCGTCGCAATATCCATCCATGGCTCCGCCCCGCCGATGAGTCAGTCTCGCAGGCCGATTTAGTCCGCTCCCGTCAACCACGGAGCAGATCGCTGCTGCCTTCCCGACTCCACTGCAGATCTCACGCTTTGCGCTCGCGCGAGCTTCCATCAGGTACTTTTTTTTGTCAAATTCGTGGCTCCCAGCCTCCTGTCTGGATCTCTGCCGGCTCATCTGGTAACTGGCAAGTGCCACAGCTGCTAGACTAAGTTGGGATTCCGGGAACGTCGTAGCCGAAAGGTTTTGCGCAGAACTTGCCAAGCTTAGATAGTTGTTTGCAGTTTTACTAGCGAAAAAATAGTTGTCTTCGGCCATGTGTTCGATATAATGCCTGACCCCCGCCGCAGGCATGGCAGAGAGAGAGCATAGTTGCCTCCACTCGATGCCGGCTATGGCCGTGTGCATCGTCATGATGCAGAGGCCGGCGGTTATCCTCCTTTTCTAAGAAAGAAAAACTCGATGCCAGCTGTCCTGTGGACGTGCCATGGCAGCGCCAAGGTGGCTAATCTTATTCACTGTAGTGGTGTGTAAAGTGTTGTCATTCTGTTCTTGCCGCTAATGAATATTTTCTATCTTATTAAGTATTAAATCTTGATTGCATCTGCATCTGTGTACTTGGCTACATATTCTGATGTCCAACTTCTCCTTTTCTTATGCTGCAGACTTGGTCACACTGGTCGTTTGTTCAGCGCGTACGCTGCTGTCCAACTCTATAGGCCACCTACTTCAAGTCTTCAGAAGGTGAACATTTGCTGATCATGTGGACCACCAGTATCATATGCTGCATTTTCAGAGGACAGCTCTTTGCCTGTAGTTTGCCAAATGTGTTAAATTAGCTAGAAAATTGCAATCTTGTTCCAAACAGCTCTGTTGGTTCATTTGCTAGACTAAATATCAGTTGTGTTCTACGTGGATGCTGCTTCAAAGGGTTTTGCGCTCAATTAGAACATACATCAATTTCTTGCTGCTCCTTACATGGTATCCTAGGCCTATCGAGCCTCCTGCAATGAAAATCACAGACATGCAGTTCTCTAGTCCAGATTACATACAAAACGGGTGACAGTCGGATATTTGTTCTAGCCTAGTGGGTTTGTCAATCTTTGTGTCCACCTGTCATTCACGTTATTATTTATTCATTAATTTTTTGATTCTGCTAGGTACTTCTACTTTGGTTTAGAAAAAAAGAGTGAATTGGACTGAACCTTTGTTCGTGATTCCATTTATCTCTAGGATTGGGTCTCTGTTTTGGGATATGAGTCAAAGTCATAGAATGCTTTCCAAATTCGACTGGATCAAGTTCATATAGGAATTCCATCCGTTACTAGTGCTGTTAACTGTGATCCAAGATCTCAGTGATCAAAGGATAAATTATATTGTAGTCTTATAAATATGCTGTAGATTGATACATCCTGTTGACGCAAAATGGAATACCTATAATTCCATTTACATACGAGTTCCTTCTTTTCTTAAAGGGGGAAAATGCTACTCTTTACATACGAGTTCCTGAGCTAATTTGGTACCTGTAATTCATTCTTTCCTTAAAGGGGGTGTCCCTGACCTCTGCATTGATTAATGCACACAGCCATTAGTATTTTTATTCTGCCATGTAATATGCTTTATCTTTGCTGTTTAGATCAAATGGCTGAGGCGGTACTCATTGTTGTGACGAAGATTGGTGACATTTTACTAGAAGAAGCCACCAAAGGCATCATAGCTAAGCTTTCTGAAAAAGTTACTAATCTGAAGGAACTGCCGGTAAAGGTTGAGGAAATAAAGAAGCAACTGACCATGATGGCCACTGTTATAAGGCAGATAGGCACGGTATACCTCACAGACGACGTTGTCAAGAGTTGGATTGGGGATGTCCGCAGGGTGGCCTATCATGTTGAAGATGTAATGGATAAATACTCATACAACCTTCTTCAACTTCAGGAAGAAGGGTTCCTGAAGAGATTCTTCATCAAAGGAACACATTATGTCAGAGTTTTCAGTGAAATTACGGATGAGATAGTTGAAGTAGAGAAGGAGATTCAACTAGTTATAAAGATGAAAGAGCAGTGGTTGCAGCCCTCCCAGCTTGTAGCTAACCCACTTACTGAGATAGAAAGGCAGCGGTCTCAAGACAGCTTCCCAGAATTTGTCAAAGATGGAGATCTAGTAGGAATTGAAAACAACAGGATATGGCTGACCAGCTTGTTGTACTCCGAAGAGCCAGAGCCAGAGAATACCGTCATAACAGTATCTGGCATGGGTGGGTTGGGGAAATCTACCCTTGTTTCAAATGTTTATGAACGTGAAAAGATCAACTTCCCTGCACATGCATGGATCGTTGTGTCACAAGTTTACACTGTTGATGCCCTGTTGAGGAAGCTACTATGGAAGATTGGATATACCGAACAACCATTGTCAGCAGGTATTGACAAAATGGATGTGCATGACTTGAAGAAGGAAATACAGCAGAGACTTCAAAACAGAAAGTATTTGATTGTACTGGATGATGTCTGGGAGCAAGATGTGTACTTTCAGATACATGATGCTCTCCAGGATCTCCCGGGAAGTCGGATCATCATTACGACACGGAAGGACCATGTCGCCGGAATTTCTTCTCCCAACCGTCATCTTGAGCTCGAGCCATTGAGCAAGTCTGATGCATTTGACCTCTTCTGTAGAAGAGCTTTTTACAACCGGAAGGGCCACATGTGTCCCAAGGATCTTGAGATGATTGCTACTTCTATAGTTGATAGGTGTCATGGTCTACCTCTAGCAATTGTTACCATTGGTGGCATGTTGTCTTCAAGACAACGATTAGACATTTGGAATCAAAAATACAATCAGCTTCGAAGCGAGTTGTCAAACAATGATCATGTCCGAGCAATTTTAAACCTGAGCTACCATGACCTTCCAGACGACCTCAAAAACTGTTTTTTATACTGCAGTCTATTCCCTGAAGACTATCACATGTCACGTGAAAGCCTTGTGCGGCTGTGGGTTGCCGAAGGCTTTGTGGTAAGAAAAGAAAAGAACACACCAGAGATGGTAGCTGAGGGAAATCTCATGGAATTGATCCACCGCAATATGCTTGAGGTTGTAGAGAATGATGAGCTTGGTAGAGTTAGCACCTGTAAGATGCATGATATTGTGCGTGAACTAGCTATGTCTGTTGCTAAAGAAGAGAGATTTGCTTCAGCAGATGATTACGCCACAATGATATTGGTGCAGCAGGATAAGGATGTTCGTCGTCTGTCATTATGTGGATGGAAAGACGGCACTGCAGTGAAAGTTAAACTTCCACATCTTCGAACAGTACTGTCACTTGGACCAACTTCACCCTGCCGTGGCATGTTATCTTCTATTTTGTCAGAATCCAACTACCTTGCTGTTCTTGAGCTGCAAGACTCTGAAATCACTGAAGTGCCAACATCAATAGGGTCTATGTTCAATCTACGTTACATCGGGTTACGGCGCACCAAGGTCAGATCACTTCCAGACTCCATCGAAAATTTGTCTAACCTCCACACTCTGGACATCAAGCAAACCCAAATAGAGAAGCTACCACGAGGGGTTGTCAAGATCAAGAAGCTGCGGCACCTTTTGGCGGACAGATATGCTGATGAGAAGCAGGCAGAGTTCCGGTACTTTATTGGAGTGCAAGCACCTAAAGAGCTATCCAACTTGGAAGAACTGCAAACTCTTGAGACTGTGGAGTCCAACCCTGACTTGGCAGAGCAGCTGAAGAAACTGATGCAACTAAGAAGTGTGTGGATTGATAACATTAGTGCTGACGACTGTGCAAATCTGTTTGCTACCCTGTCAACTATGCCACTCCTTTCGAGCTTGCTTCTTTCTGCAAGGGATGCAAAGGAGGCGCTTTGCTTTGAGGCTCTCAAACCAAATTCTACATATCTACACAGGTTGATTACCAGAGGACAATGGGCCAAGGGAACACTAAATTGCCCGATCTTTCTCAAACATGGGATAAACCTCAAGTATCTAGCTATAAGCTGGTGTCACCTTGGGGAAGATCCACTGGGGATGATGGCACCACACATGCCGAACCTCACATATCTTAGACTAAACAACATGCACAGTGCAAAAACTTTGGTTTTGTCTAAAGACTCCTTTCCCAACCTGAAGATGCTTGTCTTAAAGCACATGCATGATGTCAGTGAGCTAAAAATCGTTGATGGCGCTCTTCCCTGCATTGATGGTTTGTACATTGTGTCGCTGTTGAAGCTCAATAAAGTCCCCCAAGGCATTGAATCCCTTCGCTCCCTTAAGAAGCTCTGGCTGCTGAGCTTGCACAAGGACTTCAGAACTCAATGGGACAATGAAGGGATGCATCTGAAGATGGTACATGTTCCAGAGGTTCGTGTGTAGATGCGGCTCACCGGTTCTTTCTGCAGTGCCATTCTTGGATGGTGCATCCAATCCAACTGCATCGTGCTTTTAATCATTCCAATAAATTTGCGATTATCGACATCACCAGCAGCATTTGGTCGGTACTTCTATATTGTAACACATTTATATTCCTCAAGGATTGGTTCGTGTGCATTGCCTTCCAGAGGCCTCTGTACCGTATGTGTTTTTTTTGTTGACCATGGACTGTACTGTTTCTGTTGTTTAAGCTACACACTCTTAGTAGTAATTTCCTGTAAAGGTATGTATTGTTTGTATCGAACATCTTGTGTGATTAATCATGTCAAACATTTCATTTTGTAACATTGGTATCTTTTGATCTATGCGCTATGTCACCCCATTATCATTTTACCATGAATAAGAAAATATAAAATAACAACTTTATTATTGTCTCTAGAGCATATTTCCTTCAATACTATATCATCAACAAATGTTAAGCGTGCGGACCCTATGAGTTCGAGAATGATGTAGACATGATCGAAATGCCTCTCCGGTTAATAATCAATAGCGAGACCTATATGCCCATATTGGTTCCTACATATTCTACGAAGATCTTTATCGGTCGAACCTTTATGATGATACGTCTTCAACGTTTCTATAATTTTTTATTGTTCCATGCTATTATATTATTTGTTTTGTATGTTTTATATGCATTTATATGCTATTTTATATTATTTTTGGGATTAACCTATTAGCCTAGAGTCCAATGCCAGTTTTCTATTTTTTCTTTGTGTTTAAGTTTTACAGAAAAGGAATATCAAATGGAGTCAAACGAGCTGGAAATTTACGGTGATTTTTTATGGATCAGAAGAAGCCCCCGAAGCACAAGAGTTGGGCCAGAAGAGTCCTGAGGCAACAACAAGGGTGGAGGGCGCACCCACCCCCTAGGGCACGCCCCCCTACCTTGTCGCTACCTCGTGGACCCTCCTGACTTAAAACCGACGCCAAAAATTCATATAAATCCAGAAACCCCCAGAAAGAAACCCAGATCGGGAGTTCCACCGCCTCAAGTCTCTGTAGCCACGAAAAACCAATCGGGAGCCCGTTCTGGCACCCTGCCAGAGGGGGAAACCATCACTGGTGGCCATCTTCATCATCCCGGCGCTCTCCATGACGGGGAGGTAGTAGTTCACCCTCGGGGCTGAGGGTATGTACCAGTAGCTATGTGTTTGATCTCTCTATCTCGTGTTCTTGATATGGCACGATCTTGATGTACCGCGAGCTTTGTTATTATAGTTGGATCATAAGGTGTTTCTCCCCCTCTACCTTCTTGTGATGAATTGAGTTTTACCTTTGAGGTTTCACTATTATCGGATTGGATACTATTATGGATTTGTGAACACTTGATGTATGTCTTGCGTGGGATACCCGTGGTGACAATGGGGTGTTCTATTGATTCACTTGATGTATGTTTTGGCAATCGACTCGCAGATTCCCGAGGTGACATTGGGGTAATCTATGCATAGGGGTTGATGCAAGTTTTCGTCCTTATTTCTCCGGCTAAAATCTTGGGGCACTCTTTGAGGTTCTTTGTGTTGGATTGAATATTATGAATCTGAAGTTGTTTGATGCATATCGTATAATTGACCCACGAGTACTTGTGGTGACATTGGAGTATCTAGGTGACATTAGGGTTGATTGGTGTGTATCATATGGTATTATTTTACTATGAACTCTAGGGCTGTTTGTGACACTTACAGGAATAGCTCAATGGATTGATCGGAAAGAATAATTTTGAGGTGGTTTCGTACCCTACAAGCAATTTCATCTTATGTTCTCTGCGATAGGAACTTTGGAGTGACTTTTGTCGCACGCTGAGGGATTGCCATATGATCTAATTATGTTACCATTATTGAGAGAACTTGCACTAGTGAAAGTATATATGAACCCTAGGCCTTGTTTCCAAGCATTGCAATACCGTTTTTATTCACTTTTGTTACTAGTTACTTTGTTGTTTTTATATTTTCAGATTACAAAAACCTATATCTACCATCCATATTACACTTGTATCACCATCTCTTCGCCGAACTAGTGCACCTATACAATTTACCATTGTATTGGGAGTGTTGGGGACACAAGAGACTCTTTGTTATTTGGTTGCATGATTGTTTGAGAGAGACCATCTTCATCATACACCTCCCACAGATTGATAAACCTTAGGTCATCCACTTGAGGAAAATTTGCTACTGTCCTAGAAAACTCTGCGCTTGGAGACCCAACACGAGTCTACAAGAAGAAGATTGCGTAGTAGACATCATATGACAACATACGTAATTCCCTTTGTCTGTTGGTATGTTACTTGCCCGAGATTCGATTGTCGGTATCTTCATACCTAATTTAATCTCGTTACTGGCAAGTCTCTTTACTCGTTTCGTAATACATCATCTCATAAGTAACTCCTTAGTTACTTTGCTTGCAAGCTTCTTGTGATGTGTATTACCGAGAGGGCTCAGAGATACCTCTCCGATGCACGGAGTGACAAATCCCAATATCGATTCACGCCAACTCAACGGACACCTTCAGAGATACATGTAGAGCATCTTTATGATCACCCAGTTACACTGTGATGTTTGATAGCACACAAGGAATTCCTCGCATGATCTCATGGTCGAAGGAATATGTATTTGACATTAAGAAAGAAGTAGCAATAAACTGAACGATTATATGCTAAGCTAACGGATGGGTCTTGTCCATCACATCATTCTCCTAATGATGTGATCCCGTTATCAAATGACAACACACGTCCATGGTTAGGAAACTTTAGCCATCTTTGATCAATGAGCTAGTCTAGTAGAGGCTCACTAGGGACACGGTATTTGTTTATGTATTTATGTATCCACACATATATTTAAGTTTCCGGTCAATACAATTCTATCATGAATAATAAACCTTTGTCATGCTTAAGTAAATATAATAATAACAACTTTATTATTGCCTTTAGGGCATATTTCCATCACAATGAAGATGAAAGACTTGAGACTGGTCAACTTATGTAATGTTGTTTACAAACTGATCTTCATGGTGCGACTAGGGTTTGGGGTGGGGCCCACCACTTGGTGCGCCGCCCCTAGGCGTGAGAGCCCCTACTCCAAGTCTCCAACCCCCCTGTTGCTATAAATGGTGGAGGGGCAGCCCCTCCAATTGCACAACTCCTGACACAAGTGTTGCCTCTCTCTCTCTCTCTCTCTCTTCACTGTTCCATTACGCGATGCTCAAACTCCTTCTAGTTCTTCAAGGCAAAGCACTGTCAAATCACTGACTTTATACACGTGGATACTGATGGAGAGATCTTACTTTCAATCTTCGTTTGAGGGAGAAAATTCTCGCGGTTGGGAGGTTGTAAATCCTAGCTGCGGGAATCTCCATCAATGATCTTCACCAACTCTTCTTCCATTACACTCTAAGTTGTTAAAGATCCAATCTAATCCCATCTGCATTTTCATAGTGTTCATGGGTTTGATTCGTACGGTGATTTTTATTTTTCTGCTATGTTTTCTAATATTGTTGTATGGTCGTGTTGGTCGATTTATCTATAAAGAGGAACGGAAGTCTATTTCAAGAGCTAAACAGTGCTTGTGGCATTTAATATTGGGGTCAAGGAGTGAGGCTTGTTATGACGGAACAATCGTTGAGAAAAGAGGTATATGTTAGATAACACAATTGCTGGTGCGAATCTCAACAGATGTGGACGTTGTAGATTTATGAAGTAAATGAGCTCGGGTGGCAAATTGAATTTTTGGGTTATAGAGACATACGTTCACCTATATATATATATATATTGGTAAACACTTAACTTCGGCCATTTGATTTCTTTATAAGTCAGCCGTGTCTATCACTCGCCACATGTCGATGGTCTCGTCAATGTCGTTGGTCTAGCAAGTCAACACATAGCGTACAACACACCACTCTTCTTAAGAAACCAACCCTTTCCCTCGCACGTCTCTCCCACCACTCATTCTTTCTTTCTGATGATCGATCTAGCCATGGCCGCTAGCTCCAACTCTCTCTCTCTCTAACTAATTAGTTGTGCTGCAATGGAGCCTCATCTTCTTCCCCACCATCGCCCTGTTCGTTGTGCTGAGAAAGACGCCCGTTGCCACAGGCCGGCCACCGTGGTTGTGCCGGTGTTTGCGGGGTAGCAACTTGCTTCTCGCAACGTCGAAGTGCTTGATGCACACATCACTGGGTTGCAACATGGAACGCATCGGAGCTCGCTGTCGTGGTTCTAAGTCTGACAGTAGAATAGGGGGTATGTAGGAGGAGGCAAGATCCTAGCTACGATGAGTTTGTGCACGCAAGATTTAAGAGTTCAGGCCCTTCTCGGAGGAAGTAAAAGTCGTACGTCTCGGTGCCCGGAGGCGGTCAACTGGATTGCGCGTGAAGTTATAGGGGGTGTGAACCCTTGTGCCAGTGGAGGGGATGGATTATATAGAGTGCGCCAGGACCGCAGCCAACCCATGTTATAAGGGGTTCAATGTACATTAAGGTGAGACGTTACTAGTAATGCCAACAACAAAGACATATAAATGATCATTAATGTTATGGAGTGAACGCCTGACTGTTGCCATCCTCAGTGACTTTAGATCTTCTGTACTCTGAGTGGTTTCTAGTACGGTCGAATGATGATATACTGGTCGAATGGAATTGGGTTATCCGAGTGGAATTGTTGGTCGAGTGGGTTGCACTCTGAGGTGATTTTAGTCGGTGGATGCTGCTGCACTTTGAATGCCTTTGACTCTAGGGCAGTGTCTTTGGGAGGGGTGTCTAGGTCAGGCCTATTACCCTAACCTAGATACATGCCATCGTCATTAGCCCCTGAATGGGTCAAGGTCCGAGTGGGGAAGAAGTTACAGATAGTTCTGACTAGATTTTTATGCTTCGGAGGCATTTGACCTGGGTCGGTGAACCAAGCTGAAACTTCAACTTCATTTTCAGTCACCTTGATCCATTCAGAGTCTGTCAAGTTAACTTATGTTGATATGCTTCCAGCGTTGGAATGGTATGAAATCCTTGACGTGATTGGTTATACAAACGTTCTCGGATCTCATGGGATTCGAAATTTGGAGAAGCGCGCGGGACGGAGAGCACCGCAGTAAATGAAACGGATTAGGCAGGGGCGCCTCGATTCTTGCACCACCTTTTTCGCCACATACTGAGCGCACGACTGTTGCGGGATTTGACAAGATCACTTGGGCCCACAAGTCAGCCACTCGGAAGCGGGCCTATATAAGGCGTCGGGACGACGTGTTGCATAGTGCGCCCCCATTTCTCCTTCCACTTCCTCTGTTTCTCCACCACGCCCACCTCTGTTGTCGACGCCGTTGCTTTGCTCCTGTGCAGTTCGCCGCGATGGGAAAGGACAAGACAACGTCCCTGGAGCGCGCGAAGAAGGCAACAGCGGCGGCGAATGGCAAGAAGATGAGTCGAGGTGGGTCGTCGTCGAGGTCCGGCCTGCCGCCCAGCTGGATCCAGGGCGCTAGATTCGGTCCACGATTCAGCAGGAGGACCTGGAGGATCTGGCCGAAGGGGGCTTGATTGCCCACGGATCTTGGAGGCTGCCAGGAAATGAGGTCGAGCCGCAGCCGCAGGAGTGTGAGTGTGTCCTCCTCGCGACTCACGTTGACCGTGGTTTCTGTCTGCCTCCTCATCCTTTTTTCCGGGGTTTCCTGAACTTTTTTGGAGCCCAACTTCACCACTTTTCCCCCAACACCATCACATATCTCGCTGCATTCGTTTCCATGTGTGAGAATTTCCTGGGTTGTCGACCGCATTGGGGTCTCTTCAAACACATCTTTACTTGTCGCTCCCAGTCTGTAAACATGGCTAATCCGAGTGACGAGAGGACACATGTGATTCAGATATGCGGAGGTCTAGGGATTCATACGAGGGGTAGGAGTACTTTTCCAGCTATGACTCTTCCCTATTCAGTTAGGGGGTGGCAGTCGACCTGGTTTTATTGTAAGGACCAACCGACCCCTGGTCAGTCGACTTGCCTTCCTCCCTTCTCTATGGAGCGGGTCCAGCAGCCCTCTTCCTTGAAAGTGACTCCAGCAGATAGAGCAGAGGTGAACATGTTATTCGAACGGTAGTTGATAACCTACAAGTATAGGGGATCAATTGTAGCCTGTTTCGATAAGTAAGAGTGTCAAACCCAACTAGGAGCTAAAGGTAGAACAAATATTCTCTCAAGTTCTATCAACCACCGATACAACTCTGCGCACGCTTAACGTTCGCTTTACCTAGAACAAGTATGAAACTAGAAGTACTTTGTAGGTGTTGTTGGATAGGTTTGCAAGATAATAAAGAGCGCGTAAATAAAAAGTAGGGGCTGTTTAGATGAAGACACAACTAAGTTAGTTTTAGTAGAGAGCTTTTTGTCACGAGAAAGTTATTTGTCCCTAGGCAATCAATAACTAGACCGGTAATCATTATTGCAATTTTATTTGAGGGAGAGGCATAAGCTAACATACTTTATCTTCTTGGATCATATGCACTTATGATTGGAACTCTAGCAAGCATCCGCAACTACTAAAGATCATTAAGGTAAAACCCAACCATAGCATTATAAGGCATCAAGTCCTCTTTATTCCCATACGCAAACAACCTACTTACTCGGGTCTGTGTTTCTATCACTCACGCCACCCACCATAAGAAAATCATGAACATATTGCAAACCCTACAGCGGGGATCCCTCATGCTTGCGTGACACGGAGAGCACCATAGGACAGCACCAACAATAAACCATGCAATTCAAACCAATCACGATCATCAATTAACCCATAGGACAAAACAGATCTACTCAAACATCATAGGATAGCCATACATCATTGGGAAATAATATATAGCGTTGAGCACCATGTTTAAGTAGAGATTACAACGGGTAAAAGAGGGGAGAGTTGGTGATGATGGCGGTGAAGTTGTTGGTGTAGACTGCGATGATGATGATGGCCCCGGCGGCGTTCCGGCGCCACCGGAAGAGAGGGGGAGAGGCCCCCTTCTTCTTCTTCTTCTCCCTTGACCTTATCCCTAGATGGGAGAAGGGTTTCCTGTGGCACCCCGGCTCAGAGAAACCGGAACACCCCGTATTCCAGCCCAGAGATCAAGGATAAGTCTCTGGAATACGGCACTGCTTGACATAGAACAAATCAGCTCTTATTACAAGAATAATAATTACACGGGTCTAATGTTACAATGATCACATCAGCATGTCTACACTACGCCTGCGATACTACACTTGCTCTATGCTAGCAGCGGAACATCTCGTAGCAGCGGAACAATGATGAAGGTGGTGAACTCCACTCTGCAGGGACTCTGGCTGGGACACGATCTAGATCGCATGAATGGAAACCACGACAAGCAATCAAGCAATCACGACATCACCTGCAATCTGGCATGACACGCCAGGTTAGTACATTGAATGTACTTGCAAGCTCACAACAACCATAAACATCAAGGCAAGACAATAACATAGCATTAACAGGTTAATTAATTATCAACTACCATGATGAAGCAACTACTAAGCATGAGATGAACTAATACAATGCTGATACATCACCATCTCAGATCTCCATAACCATATCTCTCTTGGCTAACCAACCAAGCAATATACCATCTCGATCAACTCATGATCGAAACCATACGACGATCTTTACAGCGATCACCACCATGACCAACACTTCAAACTGTGATCTTTCCGGCGATCACTATGACGACCAACACCTGGTCTCAAACTGTGATCTTTTCGGCGATCACTACCATGACCAACACTGGGTCTCAAACTTCATCATCAACATCCTGCCAATCTGTACTGCTCAACATATCAACATATAAATCACCTATAAGTCATTCCGTCATGTGAGTGTTGAATCGAACGGTGGGACCTAATACGGACGCGACTATCGATAGATTAAATACACTCTGCAGAGGTAGCACACTGTACCCACACCACAGAACCCATGGCCTCGTACTCCCATTCGGTTGGACCAATGACGTTCCGACAAAAACGATCTACTGCCATGACGCTCTCCCGGCCACTCCGACCCACTCCCAACCGGGCTAGTCATGATGGGTGGCCCCGTGTCTACCAAGACACCCCGACCACCGTCGTGGTCAAAACACCACCATCGTGGTCAAAACACTCCCACTCGGGGACACGCGTGCAAAATCCAACTACGGGCACACAAGGTTATATCTGCTTACCGGGCCAGGGTACGCACGCCCATAACCTTCCCTTGTTGGAAGCACCGGCGAGAGGCACGACAATAGACCGCATTAGGGCCTTCCCATAAAAGGCAAATGTGGTTGCACTGGAAAAGCCCGGTTCGGCGGCACCTAACCAACTTAATGACGTAATTTATCCCCAAAAATATAACTATGGTAACTGCTACTCCAATATCAACTATTAAACTATAATCCAAATCATAGCAATATCCAACAAATAATCCAAGCATAATATCATCATCTCAAAATACTCCAAGGGTAGCACAACACTACTGTCATGATGAATACGAGAACAATGCTCCTACTACTTCAATAACAAGAATAAAGCTATTCGGCTAAGATCCACGTGTAAACATCATCTCCGAAAATAATACTCCAAGCTACAGAACATCAACTAGCATCATGAAAATAATCATACTAACCACTAATAATCCAAAGGCCGCATGATATCCAAAGTAATACTCCAAAATATCATATCCAAGCCATCATGAAACTAATCATAAAAGCCACTAATAATCCGAAGGCAACATGATATCCAAAGTAATGCTTCAAAATATCATATCCAAGCCATCATGAAACTAATCATAAAAGCCACTAATAATCCGAAGGCAACATGATATCCACAGTAATGCTTCAAAATAATTTCAGATACCATCAAGAAAAATAATCATAAAAGCCACTAAGAATCCAAAGGCACATGTCATCCACATAATCATCAAAATATAAGTCCTAGAACTCCAAGCAATATCATGGCAATAGCAAGATCAAAATAATACTCCCAGAAATGCCATGAACAAATCACAAGTCGCTAGAACAATATTTTAAACAAGTTTAAATAAAGAAACCATGTCACTGCATTGCCATCATGCAAATGGAGGGTGTGGCTTGCCTGGGGTGGAAGAAATCACCGGGAGAAAGTGCGAGAAACTCGTGGAAAGAATCGCCGGAAAACGTACTCTCTCGGAGGGGGCTGAATAAGGGCAGGGGCAAAATGGTCATTTTTAGAATGTCAAAACATGGTGAAAATGGTTTCATCAGAACAGGCTCGATAAAACGAAGACGTGGGCTTTGGAATCACTTGATTTGGAGTTGTGGTTAATAAGTTATAAAGGGTTGAAGTTCAGGGACTTTTCTGCAAAAATATCATCACAAACAAGTCCCTGAGTGGATAAGGCAGAAGCGCAAGGTTAGAAATACGCTTTCTGTTTAAGGAAATGTATTCTAGGCTGAAACAGAGAGGAAATACGCTTTCAGAATAAGAAAACGTATTTTGAGCAAAAGGAGATGGAAATATGCTTTCAGAAAACGAACACGTACTACGGGTTGACGCTTCCACTTGCCACGTGGGCAGAGGTGGGGCCAGGTACGCTGGTCGCTGACGTGCGGGTCCCATGGGGCGGGGCCCATCACATATCCACGTCGGCCGACCCGGTCAACGCGCGCAGAGGCGGGACCGGGTGGGTGCGGCTAACGGGTGGGGTCAGGGAGGAGGAGCGGGGCCCGCCTGGCTCCTGTCTCCTTCTTCCTCCCGCTGGCCTGATCGAAGCAGAGGAGGGGCAGGGGAGAGGCGATGCCGGCGACTGCCCCGACGGCTCCGGCAGTCCCCGGCTGTGCCGAGGCCACTGACGAGACCAGCGAGGAGCGGCGCATCCATCTGGGCAGGCTGCGGGCGCCGGGGAGGGATGGAGCACGAGGTGGCCATGCAACAGAGAACCGGGCGGCGGCCGATCCTAGCGGAAGCGCGGCCACGCCTACTCCGGCGACTAGGCGAGGGGATGGGGAGGCTAGGGGTAGTGGAGAGGCCTCTGGTGGCGATAGAACGATGAGGGAGTGCTCGGTACGGCCGAATTTAAGCAGAGGCCGGCAGCGAGGCTTCGGCCATGGGAGGGGCAGGAGAGGCTCTCCGGCTCAGTTGACTGGTCGGGGAGGTCTAGGGGAGAGGAGTGAGGCTGCTGGTGTGCTCGAACGGCTCAGGGGAGGCCTATATATAGCCGCGGCGTGCCGAGGGGTGAGCGCGGCCGCGGTGACACGTGTGCCGTCGCGCTGGCGTGAGCAGGGGCACGGGGAGGGCTCGGGAAGGCGACGAGCTATTGATGCAGGGATCACGGAGAGGTAGACGACACCGGGGAGTAGAGGAAGAAGCCGAGCGCCATTGAAGTTCGGTCGGCCACAGTGCGCCCGTGGGCGCGCGACGATGAGAGCTGACGGAGGGGGAGAGGGCTCCAGGAGGATGGCGACGATTCGAGTCAGCTGTGGGACATGATCACGTGCGCGAAGGCGACGAGAGGAGGAGGAGGGGGTCCAGCACAAACGGCCACTGGACACGCGCACTGCACACAGAGCGCGTGCACAGGCACGCCATTGTCGTGGTCACCATGTGCACGGGCATGTAGTGGGGGAGAGGGCCTTGAAAATGTTGTCTAGTGAGTAGTTCATCCAGGGGAGGTCTCAACCGTGGTGGTAGTTCGGTGAAAATGGCTCTGGTTAAAAGGTAAGCAACCTTTGAAGTTTACTACAGTAAACTTGAGTGAGAACTGCTGATCAACATGAAAGGTTTTGGGAGCAATGGAGTTGTCTGCGGGGTTGAGATAAAGAAGGACTTTCATCCTGGTAACTTGGAGAAGAATTGGATCAAGTTAAATCATAGTTGCTTTGCAACTGACCAAAATGGTCCAGAAATGAGATTTGGGTGATGCACTCAAATGGTGTGGCCAATTGAGCTCAATTTTGGCAAGGCTTCATGATTTGATCACATAAAGATGCTATATAAGTTTCATACCAATTGGATTCACCAAAATGGTACTTGATTCACAAACATCCTTGCTGACCAGAAACTTGCAAAAATTCTATAGGAATAATGGCTTGATGAAACACGCCCAAAATGGGTGGAGGTAGGGTATATGGATAATAGAAGGCCTAGAGAAATTGGCAGCCATAATGGAGCAAGATAAAATATACTTGCTTCACAAACTGAAATTTTGGGCAGAACCAAAGAATTGAAGGTGAGCTCACATGGAGGCATGACATGAGCTCTACTTTGGTGGAGGGCTAAGATATGATGATATGAGAGACCATGCAAAATGGCAACTCATTTGGATATGCCTAGCTTGTACTTCCTTCACAACCACTTCCCTCAGACATGAACTTTGGAAAATCATAATTAAATAATTACTAGGCAAATGAGGTTTCATTTTGGCATGTCGCAATGATATGGACAGTAAAAGGTGTCCAAGGAGTTTGAGGTCAATTGGGCAAAGCTAAATGGCACTTGCTTCACATTCTGCCATTCAGGACAGAATAGGAAATGAATTATTTGAGCAAGATGATAAATATGACAAATGAAATATTTTGCCATATTCGAGAAAGATATGACCCAAACGATTTATGAGAATTATTTGGGAATTTTAGGATGGACAGAAATATAGGTTGCTTGACAACCTAGGGCAGACATGGTTATTCCTTTAATAGAGAAAGGAATATTCCTGAGAAAAAGAAATTAGGGTTTGGTCAAGCAGTGGAGTGACATGATCTTGGCAAGGTTTTGAGAATGATGAGCCACTTGGGAGGGGAAAAAGAGGATGATTTCCCAGGTGACAAGGCCACAGAATCACTCCAAAAAGAAAAACAGAGCAAAAACCAATAAATCAAAAGAAAAAGAAAAGGGCCAAAATCCAGGCTGTTACAACTCTTACGCCCTTAAAGAAATCTTGTCCTCGAGATTTAGTTGCTCTGGGAACAAGTATGACTTGAGGATACCGTTTCCAACCCGGGCATCCTTTTTTCCTTTATTTATTGTTCCCCCAAGAATTTCATATGATCAACTTACCTTGCTCTGGGGTGGCTTTTCCTAAATTTTCATGGGTCTTTGCTCATATACCAAATCCTGTTGCTGACGTTGATTTTCCCATATCTGCGGTGATGTCCGACGGATCTGATCATAAATTTCCCTTTGGTCATGAAAACCTTTTTATTTCTATCATGGGGTTGCTGCAAACCTTCTGGGTTCAATAAATGCTTAGAATTAATCATGGCCATCTTCTGACGGGATCTGACTGCTCATAGGTGCATCGATTTATCTTGCTTTATTTCCTTTGGCTCGAGCATGTGGCATACACTAGAGATTTGACTGCCTTCTGTCGTGAGCAATATAACGGTGCATGGAGTTGTAGCTATGTCATTCCTCAAATATTTACATCTTGAGACTTTGCCCAACAGGGGCTGACGGACAAATGCTTTTCCTGACAGACTGACCATGTACTTGATTCCGTCGGTGAGTATACCGGGTCTGAGCTAATTATTCGGCTTTTGACTTTCTCATTTTGTCGGTATACCCATTTTTGGCAATACGCTGTGATATGTTTTAACTCTGCTGTTGAGGTCAAACTGTTGAGGTTGCAAAGGAATCTTGGATCTGACAGAACAGACTTGGATATTCCACACTAACCATGTCAACCGGTCAGCGGGATATGAAAATCCTTGTAAATAGAGTAGGCCGCTGAAGGTGTATGTCTTTGTGGATCCATATGGAATTATGGCCTCCAACTGATTTGGGTATCCGGACCCTGATGGTCGTGCAAAATACATCATACCTTTGTTTTTAGTCTCACCCTTTAACGGTCATGATTTTCTTTGTCAGGATACCTTGCTGAAATAACTTGGCCACACATGTCCTTGATTCTTCGTATGACCATGGATGTGATTAATGTTTTTGCCATTATTTCTTCTGCTTGTTTTTCTGACCTGTGTCCGCACATATATGACATGTACTCGAGGTTTGTAGTTGTACGGAGCTCATTGCTGAGGCCAATCATACAAGAAGGTGACAAGAGTTTATATATCACCTTGTCTGGTGCGGGAATAATGACCTTGATGACTGTTGATCTTGTGATGTCATCTCTCGATCTTGTCGATCCTTGTAATTCATGAGATGTATCTCTTCTTATCTTCATTTGCATGGCTCACAAGGTTGTTAGATCCGTACCTTTCTTAGGTATATCTCTGACAAACTTATTGCAAATCTGATCCTTGATCCGCAGAGAAAAGCCATTCGTGTAGCTTGTCGAGGAAGACTCATTAGCTTCTGCTCAAAGCTTTTGTCTGGGTAGCGTGCAGAAGAAACCTTGATAGCTTACACACAAAGCTTGACCTGAGTAGTGTGCAGGAGAAGCCGGGTTTCCGTACTTGAGAAGCTTCTCCTCGGGTTTGCTTGTTGGGAAAAATTCATTTCCCATCTGTCGGAAGCTTTTACTGAGGTATCTTGTTGAGAAAGACCGGATATCGTGGACCAGAAATTATTCACATATCATGCTGCGGAAAAAATTGAGGAGCCTTGCCTCATGAATTTCTTCCGATAGCGTGTGGAATAATGCTAGGTTTCTTATATCCAAAACTTCATACTGATAGGCAGACTGAAATCCATGCACACATCCATAATATTTTGCGGCTGATCATTTGCATGAGAAAATTTGTTTGACTGTCTTCGTTGAGCATATCACATCCCGAATTTCTCTTGGAATATAACATATTTCAAGTATCATTTATTGCTGAGCCAAAAATTTGCCTATGATCCATACCTTTGACTGAAAAATATACCGTTGGTCTTGCATCTGACTTGTCTTTCTACTCGCTGGATCATTACTGCTGTAGAATTGATGCGGATAATCAATCCAAGACACAATTGGTATTCTGAGCAGATATTCCTTATATCATGCGGTTGACTGAGAAGGCCATAATGTTTAGCTGAGCTTCTTCCAAATATTTGAAATACTTATTACTTCTTCGAGTCCGGTGTCAGTTTATGAGCAACTCTTTATAGGGGGAAAATAATGTAACATTGGGGCCCAAAAAAGAAAGGAGCAAAAGAAAACTCAACTAAACAAAAACACACAACAACAATCAATTCACACACAATCAATGTCACATATTACTGCTAGTCACACAATATGCATGCCTACTTAAGCACACAATTCTCGCGGGATCTCCGGCTCTACGATCTAGCATATGCTGTGACGTTGTGCACGAGGACAAATAAATGTGTGGAAGAATTGGTGTAAACAGCGCTACACCAAGTGCTCGCTTAGCCAGGTAGCAACCTGGACTAGCTCAGAGGCGAGGACGCACTCGGTAATCATGTAGCGGGACACGAAGGTCGCAACCACATTATTATCAAGCGGACGGAAAAAGATCCGTACTCGTCCAAGAAATAGGATAGCGGGGAAAAACTGAGGCTGCTGACACTGCCCTTCCTCGATAACTACGATCATTAAGGGTTGCCAAAATGACAAGCAAAAGGACGATCCGTGATAGAAGCATGTCTACCACTGAAACAAAAGGTGGGGCTGAAGGAAATAACTCAGCGCGATACCTGAGCACCATTTTTGCAAACAGTGTCGCGATCACTTGGCATCACTCTGTTGGGACAGAAATGACACCAAACACCGAAGAATGAGAAACAAAAGAGAACTGGAGAAATGCAAAGGCTGAGCTGTAGTGGATCCAGACCGATGCCATCTACACTCACCAGATTAAACCGTTAATAACAAAATAAGGCTATATGCATGCTATGCAACAAACAAATGCAGCAACCAAATGCAATAAACACGCCAGACTCTAAACTACCGATTTCTACCGGTTTCTACCGCTCGCGCTGACTAGGGCATCCTACAGCCAGACCTGCTCTGATACCAAGCCTGTGGCACCCCGGCTCAGAGAAACCGGAATGCCCCGTATTCCAGCCCAGAGATCGAGGAGAAGTCTCTGGAATACGACACTGCTTGACATAGAACAAATTAGCTCTTATTACAAGAATAATAATTACACGGGTCTGATGTTACAATGATCACATCAGCATGGCGACACTACACCTGCGATACTACACTTGCTCTATGCTAGCAGCGGAACATCTTGTAGCAACGGAAATCTTCTAGCAGCGGAACAACGACGAAGGTGGTGAACTCCACTCCGCAGGGACTCTGGCTGGGACATGATCTAGCTCGCACGAACGGAAACCACGACAAGCAATCAAGCAATCACGGCATCACCTGCAATCTGGCATGACACACCAGGTCAGTACATTGAATGTACTTGCAAGCTCACAACAACCATAAACATCAAGGCAAGACAATAACATAGCATTAACAGGTTAATAATTATCAACTACCATGATGAAGCAACTACTATGCATGAGATGAACTAATACAATGCTGATACATCACCATCTCAGATCTCCATAACCATATCTCTCTTGGCTAACCGGCCAAGCAATATACCATCTCGATCAACTCATGATCGAAACCATACGGCAATCTTTCTGGCGATCACTACCACGACCAACACTTGGTCTCAAACTGTGATCTTTCCGGCAATCACTTCCACGACCAACACCTGGTCTCAAACTATGATCTTTTCGGCGATCACTACCATGACCAACACCGGGTCTCAAACTTCATCATCAACATCCTACCAATCTGTACTGCTCAACATATCAACATATTAATCACCTATAAGTCATTCCGTCATGTGAGTGTTGATCGAACGGTGGGACCTAATACGAACGCGACTATCGATAGATTAAATACACTCTGCAGAGGTAGCACACTATACTCACACCACAGAACCCATGGCCTCGTACTCCCATTCGGGTGGACCAACGGCGTTCCGACAAAACCGATCTACTGCCATGACGCTCTCCCGGCCACTCTGATCCACTCCCAACTGGGCTAGTCCTGGGTGGCCCCGTGTCTACCAAAGACACCCTGACCACCGTCGTGGTCAAAACACTCCCACTCG
The DNA here is from genome assembly GCF_003073215.2 of Triticum urartu. Classification (NCBI taxonomy): domain Eukaryota; kingdom Viridiplantae; phylum Streptophyta; class Magnoliopsida; order Poales; family Poaceae; genus Triticum; species Triticum urartu. Next base: position 83,307,192 of record NC_053025.1, on the reverse strand, counting down.
AGGACACGCGCGCAAAATCCAACTACGGGCACACAAGGTTATGTCTGCTTACCGGGCCAGGGTACGCACGCCCATAACCTTCCCTAGTTGGAGGCACCGGTGAGAGGCATGACAATAGACCGCATTAGGGCCTTCCCATAAAAGGCAAATGTGGTTGCACTGGAAAAGCCCGATTCGGCGGCACCTGACCAACTTAATGACGGAATTTATCCCCAAAATATAAGTGTGGTAACTGCTACTCCAATATCAACTATTAAACTATAATCCAAATCATGGCAATATCCAACAAATAATCCAAGCATAATATCATCATCTCAAAATACTCCAAGGGTAGCACAACACTACTGTCATGATGAATCCAAAAACAATACTCCTACTACTCCGGTAACAAGAATAAAGCTATTCGGCTAAGATCCACATTTAAACATCATCTCCGAAAATAATACTCCAAGAAACAGAACATCAACTAGCATCATGAAAATAATCATACTGATAACCCACAAGTATAGGGGATCGCAACAACTTTCGAGGGTAGAGTATTCAACCCAAATTTATTGATTCGACACAAGGGGAGCCAAAGAATATTCTCAAGTATTAGCAGCTGAGTTGTCAATTCAATCACACCTGGAAACTTAGTATCTGCAGCAAAGTGTTTAGTAGCAAAGTAATATGATAGTGATGGTAACGGTAACAAAAGAGTAACGGAAGCAAAGTAATGTTTTCTGTATTTTGTAGTGATTGTAAAAATAGCAACGGGAAAGTAAATAAGCGTAAACCAGTATATGGAAAGTTCGTAGGCATCGAATCAATGATGGATAATTATGCCGGATGCGGTTCATCATGTAACAGTCATAACATAGGGTGACACAGAACTGGCTCCAATTCGTCAATGTAATGTAGGCATGTATTCCGAATATAGTCATACGTGCTTATGGAAAAGAACTTGCATGACATCTTTTGTCCTACCCTCCCATGGCAGCGGGGTCCTAATGGAAACTAAGGGATATTAAGGCCTCCTTTTAATAGAGAATCGGAACAAAGCATTAGCACATAGTGAATACATGAACTCCTCAAACTATGGTCATCACCGGTAAGTATCCCGATTATTGTCACTTCGGGGTTAACGGATCATAACACATAATAGGTGACTATAGAATTGCAAGATAGGATCAAGAACTCTCATATATCGATGAAAACATAATAGGTTCAGATCTGAAATCATGGCACTCGGGCCCTAGTGACAAGCATTAAGCATAGCAAAGTCATAGCAACATCAATCTCAGAACATAGTGGATACTAGGGATCAAACCCTAACAAAACTAACTCAATTACATGATAAATCTCATCCAACCCATCACCGTCCAGCAAGCCTATGATGGAATTACTCACGCACGGTGGTGAACATCATGAAATTTGTGATGGAGGATGCTTGATTATGACAACGGCGACGAATCCCCCTCTCCGGAGCCCCGAACGGACTCTAGATCAGCCCTCCCGAGAGGTTTTAGGGCTTGGCGGCGGCTCCGTATCATAAAATGCGATGATTTCTTCTCTCCTATTTTTTTCTCCCCGAAAGCAGTTATATAGAGTTGGAGTTGGAGTCGGGAGGTCTCCAGGGGGCCCACGAGGTAGGGGGCGTGGCCTAGAGGGGGTGGGCGCGCCCCCCACCCTCGTGGCAAGGGTGTGGGCCCCCTGGTCTTCATCTTTGGCGAGGATTTTTTATTATTTATTGTAAGATATTCCGTGGAGTTTCAGGTCATTCCGAGAACTTTTTTTTTCTGCACATAAAACAACATCATGGCAATTCTGCTGAAAACAGCGCCAGTCCGGGTTAGTTCCATTCAAATCATACAAGTTAGAGTCCAAAACAAGGGCAAAAGTGTTTGGAAAAGTAGATACATTGGAGACGTATCAACTCCCCCAAGCTTAAACCCTTGCTTGTCCTCAAGCAATTCAGTTGACAAACTAAAAGAAATAAAGAAAAACTTTTACAAACTCTGTTTGCTCTTGTTGTTGTAAATATGTCAAGCTAGCATTCAAGTTTTCAGCAAAGATTATAACTAACCACATTTGGAATAATTCTCAAGTCTCATGATTACCCATATCAATAGCATAATCAACTAGCAAGCCATAATAATAAATCTCGGATGACAACACTTTCTCAAAACAATCATAATATGATATAACAAGATGGTATCTCGCTAGCCCTTTCTGAGACCACAAAACATAAATGCAGATCACCTTTAAAGATCAAGGACTGACTAGACATTGTAATTCATGGTAAAAGAGATCCAATCATAGTCACACCCAATATAAATTAACAGTAATGAATGCAAATGACAACGGTGCTCTCCAGCTAGTGCTTTTTAATAAGAGGATGTTGACTCAGCATAAAAGTAAATAGATAGGCCCTTCGCAGAGGGAAGCAGGGATTTGTAGAGGTGCCAGAGCTCGGTTTTGAAATAGAGGTGAATAATATTTTGAGCGGTATACTTTCATTGTCAACATAACAACCAAGAGATGGCGATATCTTCCATGCTACACACATTATAGGCGGTTCCCAAACAGAATGGTAAAGTTTATACTCCCCCTCCACCAACAAACATCAATCCATGGCTTGCTCGAAACAACGAGTGCCTCCAACATACATCAGGTCCCAGGGGGAGTTTTGTTTAGCAATTATTTTTGATTTAGTTTGCATAAAGCATGGGGCTGGGCATCCCGGTGACCAGCCATTTTCTCGTGAGTGAGCAGCGGAGTCCACTCCTCTTGAGAATAACCCGCCTAACATGGAAGATACAGACAGCCCTAGTTGATACGTGAGTTATTCAAGCATACAAAACAGGATATTTATTTGAAGGTTTAGAGTTTGGCACATACAAATTTACTTGGAAAGGCAGGTAGATACCGCATATAGGAAGGTATAGTGGACTCATCTGGAATAACTTTAGGGTTTAAGGGATTGGATGCACAAGCAGTATTCCCACTTAGTATAGGTGAAGGCTAGCAAAAGACTGGGAAGCGACCAACTAGAGAGCGACAACAGCCATGTACATGCATTAAAATTAATAAACATTGGATGCAAGCATGAGTAGGATATAATCCACCATGAACATAAATATCGTGAAGGCTATGTTGATTTGTTTCAACTACATGCGTGTGTTGGAAATATGCCCTAGAGGCAATAATAAGTTAGTTATTATTATATTTCCTTATTCATGATAATCGTTTATTATCCATGCTAGAATTGTATTGATAGGAAACTCAGATACATGTGTGGATACATAGACAACACCATGTCCCTAGTAAGCCTCTAGTTGACTAGCTCGTTGATCAATAGAAGGTTACGGTTTCCTGACCATGGACATTGGATGTCGTTGATAACGGGATCACATCATTAGGAGAATGATGTGATGGACAAGACCCAATCCTAAGCCTAGCACAACATCGTGTAGTTCGTATGCTAAAGCTTTTCTAATGTTAAGTATCATTTCCTTAAACCATGAGATTGTGCAACTCCCGGATACCATAGGAATGCTTTGGGTGTACCAAACGTCACAACGTAACTGGGTGGCTATAAAGGTGCACTGCGGGTATCTCCGAAAGTGTCTGTTGGGTTGGCACGAATCGAGACTGGGATTTGTCACTCCGTGTAACAGAGAGGTATCTCTGGGCCCACTCGGTAGGACATCATCATAATGTGCACAATGTGACCAAGGAGTTGATCACGGGATGATGTGTTATGGAATGAGTAAAGAGACTTGCCGGTAACGAGATTGAACGAGGTATCGGGATACCGACGATCGAATCTCGGGCAAGTATCGTACCGATAGACAAAGGGAATTGTATACGGGATTAATTGAATCCTTGACATCGTGGTTCATCCGATGAGATCATCATGGAGCATGTGGGAGCCAACATGGGTATCCAGATCCCGCTGTTGGTTATTGACCGGAGAGTTGTTTCGGCCATGTCTGCATGACTCCCGAGCCCGTAGGGTCTACACACTTAAGGTTCGATGACGCTAGGGTTATAGGGAAAGTATGTACGTGGTTACCGAAATGTTGTTCAGAGTACCGGATGAGATCCCGGACGTCACGAGGAGTTCCGGAATGGTCCGGAGGTAAAGATTTATATATGGGAAGTCCCATTTTGGTCACTCGAAAAGTTTCTGGTGCTATCGGTAACGTACCGGGACCACCGGGAGGGTCCCGGGGGTCCACCAGGTGGGGCTACCAGCCCTAGAAGGCTGCGTCGGCCAAGTGTGGGAGGGGACCAGCCCCAGGTAGGCTGGTGCACCCCCCACCAAGGCCCAAGGCACGTGGAGAGTGCGAAGGGGGCAAACCCTAGGTCCAAATGGGCCTTAAGGCCCACCCTAGGGCGCCCCCTCTCTTCCCCCCCTTGGCTGCACCCTAGATGGGTTTTGGGGGCTACCGCCACCCCTAGGGATGGAAACCTAGATGGGGGCACAGCCCCTCCCCTTCCCCTATATATATTGGGGGTTTTTGGGGCTGCCACACATAGGAGATCATCTCCCTCTTGGCGCAGCCCTACTTCTCTCCCTCCTCGTCTCTCGTAGTGCTTGGCGAAGCCCTGCTAGAGTCCCACGCTCCTCCACCACCACCACGCCGTCGTGCTGCTGCTGGATGGAGTCTTCCCCAACCTCTCCCTCTCTCCTTGCTGGATTAAGGCATGGGAGACGTCACCGGGCTGCACGTGTGTTGAACATGGAGGCGCCGTTGTTCGGCGCTTAGATCAGAATCGACCGCGATCAGAATCGCCATGAGTACGACTACCTCATCCGCGTTCTTGCAACGCTTCCGCTTAGCGATCTACAAGGGTATGTAGATGCACTCACCTTCCTCTCGTTGCTAGATTACTCCATAGATTGATCTTGGTGATGCTTAGAAAATTTTAAATTTCTGCTACGATCCCCAACAGTGGCATCATGACCTAGGTCTATGCGTAGATTCTATGCACGAGTAGAACACAAAGTAGTTGTGGGCGATGATTTGTTCAATTTGCTTGCTGTTACTAGTCTTATCTTGATTCGGCGGCATTGTGGGATGAAGCGGCCCGGACCGACCTTACACGTACACTTACATGAGACAGGTTCCACCGACTAATGTGCACTTGATGCATAAGGTGGCTGGCGGGTGTCTGTCTCTCCCACTTTAGTCGGATCGGATTTGATGAAAAGGGTCCTTATGAAGGGTAAATAGCAATTGGCATATCACCGTTGTGGTTTTGCGTAGGTAATAAACGTTCTTGCTAGAAACCTATAGCAGCCACGTAAAACATGCAACAACAATTAGAGGACGTCTAACTTGTTTTTGCAGGGTATGCTATGTGATGTGATATGGCCAAAAGGATGTGATGAATGATATATGTGATGTATGAGATTGATCATGTTCTTATAATAGGAATAACGACTTGCATGTCGATGAGTATGACAACCGGCAGGAGCCATAGGAGTTGTCTTAATTTATTTATGACCTGCATGTCAATGTAAACGCCATGTAATTACTTTACTTTATTGCTAACCGTTAGCCATAGTAGTAGAAGTAATAGTTGGCGAGGCAACTTCATGAAGACACGATGATGGAGATCATGATGATGGAGATCATGGTGTCATGCCGGTGACGATGGTGTTCATGCCGCGCGTCGAAGATGGGGATCAAAGGCGCAAGATGATATTGGCCATATCATGTCACTTTATGATTTGCATGTGATGTTCGTCATGTTTACATCTTATTTGCTTAGAACGACGGTAGCGTAAATAAGATGATCCCTCGCAATAATTTCAAGAAAGTGTCCCCCTAACTGTGCACCGTTGCTAAGGTCCGTTGTTCCGAAGCACCACGTGATGATTGGGTGTGATAGGTTCTAACGTTCGCATACAACGGGTGTAAGCTAGATTTACACACGCAATACACTTAGGTTAACTTGACGAGCCTAGCATGTACAGACATGGCCTCGGAACATGGAAGACCGAAAGGTCGAACATGAGTCGTATAGTGGATACGATCAACATGAAGATGTTCACGGATGATGACTAGTCCATCTCACGTGATGATCGGACACGGCCTAGTTGACTCAGATCATGTATCACTTAGATGACTAGAGGGATGTCTATCTAAGTGGGAGTTCATTGAATAATTTGATTAGATGAACTTAATAATCATGAACATAGTCAAAAGGTCTTTGCAAATTATGTCGTAGCTCACGCTTTGGTTCTACTGTTTTAGATATGTTCCTAGAGAAAATTTAGTTGAGAGTTGACAGTAGCAATTATGCGGACTGGGTCCGAGAACTGAGGATTGTCCTCATTGCTACATAGAAGGGTTATGTACTTAATGCACCGCTCAGTGTGTTGAACCTCGAGCATCGTCTGTAGATGCTGGGAAACATCTGACATACACGTTTTGATGACTACGTGATAGTTCAGTGCGCAATACTAATGGTTTAGAATTGTGGCACCAAAGACGTTTTTGAAACGTCGCAGAACATATGAGATGTTCCAAAGACTGAAATTGGAATTTCAGACTAGTGCCCACGTCAAGAGGTATGAGACCTCTGACAAGTTTCTTAAGCCTGCAAACTAAGGGAGAAAAACTCAATCGTTGGGCATGTGCTCAGATTGTCTGAGTACTGCAATCGCTTGAATCGAGTGGGAGTTAATCTTCCAGATGAGATAGTGATGGTTCTCCATAATCACTGCCACCAAGCTATTGGAGCTTCGTGATGAACTATAACATATCAGGGATAGACATGATGATCCTTGAGCAACTCGCGATGTTTGACACCGCGAAAGTAGAAATCAAGTAGGAGCATCAGTTGTTGATGGTTAAACCACTGGTTTCAAGAAGGGCAAGGGAAAGAAGGGATACTTCATGAGACGGTAAATCAGTTGCTGCAATAGTGAAGAAACCCAAGGTTGAACCAAACCCGAGACTAAGTGCTTCTATAATGAGGGGAACGGTCACTGAAGCAGAACTACCCTAGATACTTGGTAGATGAGAAGGCTGGCAAGGTCGACAGAAGTATTTTGGATATACGTCATATTATTGTGTACTTTACTAGTACTCCTAGTAGCACCAGGGTAATAAATACCGGTTTGGTTGCTAAGCGTTAGTAACTTGAAATAAAAGGCTGCGGAGACTAGCTAAAGGTGAGATGACGATATGTGTTGGAAGTGTTTCCAAGGTTGATGTGATCAAACATCGCACGCTCCCTCTACCATCGGGATTGGTGTTAAACCGAAATAATTGTTATTTGGTGTTTGCGTTGAGCATAGACATGATTGGATTATGTTTATCGCCACACGGCTATTCATTTAAGGAGAATAATGGTTACTCTGTTTATTTGAATAATACCTTCAATGGTCTTGCACCTAAAATGAATAGTTTATTGAATCTCGATCGTAGTGATACACATGTTCATGCCAAAAGATATAAGATAGTAATGATAGTACCACCTACTTGTGGCACTGCCATTTGAGTCATGTTGGTATAAAACGCATGAAGAAGCTCCATGTTGATGGATCTTTGGACTCACTCGTTTTTGAAAAGATTGAGACATGCAAACCATGTCTATTGGTAGATATGCATGAAGAAACCCCATGCAGATGGATCGTTTGGACTCACTTGATTCTGAATCACTTGAGACATGCAAATCATACCACATGGGCAAGATGAGTGAAAGGCCTCGTTTTTAGTAAGATGGAACAAGAAAGCAACTTGTTGGAAGTAATACATCTTGATGTGTGCAGTCCAATGAGTGCTGAGGCATGTAGTGGATATCGTTATGTTCTTACTTTCACAGATGATTTGAGTAGATGCTAAGTATATTTACTTGAAGAATCACGAGTCTGAATTATTGAAAGGTTCAAGTAATTTTAGGGTGAAGTTGAAAGATCGTCGTGACAAGAGGATAAAATATCTATGATATGATCATAGAGATGAATATCTGAATTACGAGTTTGGCACACAGTTAAGACATTGTGGAAATTGTTTCACAACTAATACCGCCCGGTACACCATAGTGTGATGGTGTGTCCGAACATCATAACTGCACCCTATTGGATATGGTGCATACCATGATGTCTCTTATCGAATTACCACTATAGTTTATTGGTTAGGCATTAGAGACAACTACATTCACTTTAAATAGGGCACCACGCAATTCCGTTTGAGTTGACACCGTATGAACTATGGTTTAGAGAAACCTAAGCTGTCGTTTCTTAAAAGGTTTGGGGCTGCGATGCTTATGTGAAAAAGTTTCAGGCTGATAAGCTCGAACCCAAAGCGGATAAATGCATCTTCATAGGACACCCAAAACAGTTGGGTATACCTCCTGTTTCAGATTCGAAAGCAATAGGGATTGTTTCTAGAATCGGGTCCTTTCTCGAGGAAAAGTTTCTCTCGAAAGAATTGAGTGGGAGGATGGTGGAGACTTGATGAGGTCATTGAACCGTCACTTCAACTAGTGTGTAGCAGGGCACATGGAGTTGTTCCTGTGGCACGTACACCAATTGAAATGGAATCTTATGATAGTGATCATGAAACTTCGGATCAAGTCACTACCAAACCTCGTAGGACGACAAGGATGCGTACTACTTCAGAGTGGTACGTAATCCTATCTTGGAAATCATGTTGCTAGACAACAATGAACCTACGAGCTATGGAGAAGCGACGGTGGGCCCAGATTTCGAAAATTGGCTCGAGGCCATAAAATCCGAGAGAGGATCCATGTATGAAAACAAAGTGTAGACTTTGGAAAACTACTTGATGGTCATAAGGCTGTTGGGTACATATGGATTTTAAAAGGAAGTCAGACAATGATGGTAAGTATCACCATTAAGAAAGCTCGACTTGTCGTTAAGATGTTTTCTGACAAGTTCAAAGGAGTTGACTACGATGAGACTTTCTCACTCATAGCGATGCTAAGAATCTGTTGGAATTATGTTAGTAGTTACTGCATTATTTATGAAATCTTGCAGATAGGATTTCAAAACATTGTTTCCTCGACGTTTTTCTCGAGGAAAGGTTGTATGTGATAAAACTAGAAGTTTTTTGACAATCTTGAAAGATGCTAAGAAGTATGCAAAGCTCCAGCAACCTTTCTAAGGACTGGAGTAAGCATCTCGGAGTTGGAATGTACACTTTGATGAGATGATCAAAGATTTTGGGTTTATACAAAGTTTATGAGAAACTTGTATTTCCAAAGAAGTGAGTGGGAGCACTATAGAATTTCTGATGAGTATATGTTGTTGACTATTGTTGATCAGAAATGATGTAGAGTTTCTGGAAAGCATATAGGGTTATTTGAAAAGTATTTTTAATGGAAAACCTGGATTAAGCTACTTGAACATTGAGCATCAAGATCTATAAGGATAGATCAAAATCGCTTAATATTACTTTCAAACGAACACATACCATGACAAAATTTTGAAGGAGTTCAAAAATAGATCGGCAAAGAATGAGTTCTTGGCTGTGTTATAAGGTATGAGTATTGAGTAAAACTTAAGACTTGACCACGGCAGAATAGAGAGAAAGGACGAAGGTCGTCCCCTATGCTTTAGACGTAGGCTCTAAAGTATGCTATGTTGTGTACCACACCTGAAGTGTGCCAAGCCATGAGTCAGTCAAGGGGTACAAGTGTGATCTAGGAATGGATCACAAGACAACGATCAAGGTTATCCTTAGTAACTAGTAGACTAAGGAATTTTCTCGATTATGGAGGTGGTAAAAGAGTTCGTCGTAAAGGGTTACGCCGATGCAATCTTTGACACTAATTCTGAGTAGTAAACCGGATTCGTATAGTAGAACAGTTATTTGGAATAGCTCCAAATAGAGCGTGGTAGCTGCATCTACAAGATGACATAGAGATTTGTAAAGCACACACGGATCTGAGAGGTTCAGACCCGTTGACTATAACATCTCTCACAAGCATAACATGATCAAACCCAGAACTCATTGAGTGTTAATCACATGGTAATGTGAACTAGATTATTGACTCTAGTAAACTATTTGGGTGTTAGTCACATGGGGATGTGACCTTGAGTGTTAATCACATAGCGATGTGAACTGGATTATTGACTCTAGTGCAAGTGGGAGACTGTTGGAAATATGCCCTAGAGGCAATAATAAGTTAGTTATTATTATATTTCCTTGTTCATGATAATCGTTTATTATCCATGCTAGAATTGTATTGATAGGAAACTCAGATACATGTGTGGATACATAGACAACACCATGTCCCTAGTAAGCCTCTAGTTAACTAGCTCGTTGATTAATAGATGGTTATGGTTTCCTGACCATGGACATTGGATGTCGTTGATAACGGGATCACATCATTAGGAGAATGATGTGATGGACAAGACCCAATCCTAAGCCTAGCACAAGATCGTGTAGTTCGTATGCTAAAGCTTTTCTAATGTCAAGTATCATTTCCTTAGACCATGAGATTGTGCAACTCCCGGATACCGTAGGAATGCTTTGGGTGTACCAAACGTCACAACGTAACTGGGTGGCTATAAAGGTGCACTGCGGGTATCACCGAAAGTGTCTATTGGGTTGGCACGAATCGAGACTAGGATTTGTCACTCCATGTAACGGAGAGGTATCTCTGGGCCCACTCGGTAGGACATCATCATAATGTGCACAACGTGACCAAGGAGTTGATCACGGGATGATGTGTTACGGAACGAGTAAAGTGACTTGCCGGTAATGATATTGAACGAGGTATCGGGATACCGACGATCGAATCTCGGGCAAGTATCGTACCGATAGACAAAGGGAATTGTATATGGGATTGATTGAATCCTTGACATCGTGGTTCATCTGATGAGATCATCATGGAGCATGTGGGAGCCAACATGGGTATCCAGATCCCGCTATTAGTTATTGACCGGAGAGTTGTCTCGGCCATGTCTGCATGACTCCCGAGCCCGTAGGGTCTACACACTTAAGGTTCGATGACGCTAGGGTTATAGGGAAAGTATGTATGTGGTTACCGAAATGTTGTTCGGAGTCCTGGATGAGATCCCTGGACGTCATGAGGAGTTCCAGAATGGTCAGGAGGTAAAGATTTATATATGGGAAGTCCTGTTTTGGTCACCGGAAAAGTTTCGGGTGCTATCGGTAACGTACCGGGACCACCGGGAGGGTCCCGGGGGTCCACCAAGTGGGGCCACCAGCCCCAGAAGGCTTTGCGGGCCAAGTGTGGGAGGGGACCAGCCCCAGGTATGCTGGTGAACCCCCCCACCAAGGCCCAAGGCGCGTGGAGAGTGGGAAGGGGCAAACCCTAGGTCTAGATGGGCCTTAAGGCCCACCCTAGGGCGCCCCCCTCTCTTCCCCCCCTTGGCCGCACCCTAGATGGGTTTTGGGGGCTGCCGCCACCCCTAGGGATGGAACCCTAGATGGGGCCAGAACCCGTCCCCTTCCCCTATATATATTGGGGTTTTTTTGGGGTTGCCACACATAGGATATCATCTCCCTCTTGGCGCAGCCCTACCTCTCTCCCTCCTCGTCTCTCGTAGTGCTTGGCGAAGCCCTGCTAGAGTCCCGCACTCCTCCACCATCACCACGCCGTCGTGCTGCTGCTGGACGGAGTCTTCCCCAACCTCTCCCTCTCTCCTTGCTGGATCAAGGCATGGGAGACGTCACCGGGCTGCACGTGTGTTGAACGCGGAGGCGCCGTTGTTTGGCGCTTAGATCGGAATCGACCGCGATCTGAATGGCCACGAGTACGACTACCTCATCCGCGTTCTTGCAACGCTTCCGCTTAGCGATCTACATGGGTATGTAGATGCACTCCCCTTCCTCTCGTTGCTAGATTACTCCATAGATTGATCTTGGTGATGCGTAGAAAATTTTAAATATCTGCTACGATCCCCAACAGCGTGAACATGTGCCAAGTCAAGTCACTTAAATCATCCAGAGGAGGATACCACCCTATCATACCACATCATAACCATTTTAATAGCATGTTGGCATGCAAGGTAAACCACTATAACTCATAGCTAATCAAGCATGGCACAAGCAACTATGATCTCTTATTGTCATTGCAAACATGTTTATTCATAACAAGCTGAATCAAGAACGATGAACTCATCATATTTACAAAAGCAAAAGAGGTTGAGTTCGTACCAGCTTTTCTAATCTCAGTTAGTCCATCATATATCATCAGAATTGCCTGTCAGTTGCACGACCGATAGATATGAATAATAATAAGAGTGCACGTGCATTGGACTAAGCTGGAATCTGCAAGCATTCAATAAATAGGAGAAGACAAGGCAATATGGCCTCTTTTGTCAGACAAACAATAATGCATATAAGAGCCATTTCAACAATTTAATCATGGTCTTCTCCTACTGACCCCCAAAGAGAAGAAAAGAAATAAAACTATTTACACGGGAAAGCTCCCAACAAGCAAAATAAGAACAGGAAATATTTTTGGGTTTTATTTTTGATTACTACTACAAGCATGGAAATTAAATTAATTAAAAGCTAGAACTAAATTTTTTTTGGTTTTTCTTAAGGTTTATTAAACACACAAGAACAAAGCATAAAAGGAAATAAACTAGCATGGATGATACAATGAAAAAGTATGAGCACCGACATCTAGCAATGAGTGTGTGTGAACATAAATGTAATGTCGGTGAGAAATACTTACTCCCCCAAGCTTAGGCTTTTGGCCTAAGTTGGTCTATGGCCACGGCTGGCCTAGCTGATATCCATAATAATAGTTGGGGTCGTACTGTGATGCAGCAGCTATTGCCTACTGAGCTGCAGCGTGGCGACGAGCAGCCTCTTCTCTCCTCTCGTACTCATCTGCCTCCTCTCTGGTAATAGTATATCCTCCTCTTGCCTGATAATCAAAGAAAGCAGGAGCAGGGAGAGTAATATGGATAGCACGACGTCTGTCAAAGATTAGTCGGTACTGGAGAGGTGATTTGAGCAAGGAGATCGAAATTGGCAGCAAAGAGGGCTGGAACTCGTGCTTGAGTTGGTTTTTCGTGTTTGTGGGAGGAGGAAGAAGAGGATGGGTGCATGAATAAGTGGAGGAGGGCCACCGTGGGCCCATGAGGCAGGGGGCGCGCCCTAGGGGGGGTGGGCACGCCCTCCACCCTCGTGACAAGGTGGTTGGCCCCCCTGGTGTGTTCTTTGTTCCATAAATCCTCAAATATTCTAGAAAAAATCATATTTAATTTTCACGGCATTTGGAGAACTTTTATTTTCGAGGTATTTTTATATTGCACGGATAATTAGATAACAGACAGAAAATTATTTATTTTTACTTTATTTTAACTAAATAACAGAAAGTATAGAGAGGGTGCAGAAAGTTGTGCTTCTAGTTTCATCCATCTCATGCTCGTCAAAAGGAATCCACTAACAAGGTTGATCAAGTCTTGTTAACGAACTCATTCCGATTAACATGAAATCGGAGAAATTTCGAATAACACTAGGTTACCTCAACGGGGATATGCACATCCCCAATAATAAGTATACCATATTTCTTCTTGACAGTAGGAAGAGGAAATTCAAAACCTCCAAATATAATCGATGGCATTTTTCCGATAGAATTGATACTATAAACTTGAGGTTGTTTCCTCGGAAAGTGTACCGTATGCTCATTACCATTAACATGAAAAGTGACATTGCCTTTGTTGCAATCAATAACAGCCCCTGCGGTATTAAGAAAAGGTATTCCAAGAATAATAGACATACTATCGTCCTCGGGAATATCAAGAATAACAAAGTTCGTTAAAATAGTAACGTTTGCAACCACAACAGGCACATCCTCACAAATACCGATGGGTATAGCAGTTGATTTATCAGCCATTTGCAAAGATATTTCAGTAGGTGTCAACTTATTCAAATCAAGTCTACGATATAAAGAGAGAGGCATAACACTAACACTGGCTCCAAGATCACATAAAGCAGTTTTAACATAGTTTATTTTAATGGAGCATGGTATAGTAGGTACTCCTGGATCTCCAAGTTTCTTTGGTATTCCACCCTTAAACGTATAATTAGCAAGCATGGTGGAAATTTCAGCTTTTGATATCTTTCTTTTATTTGTAACAATATCTTTCATGTACTTAGCATAAGGATTCATTTTGAGCATATCAGTCAACCGCATACGCAAAAAGATAGGTCTAATCATTTCAGCAAAGCGCTCAAAATCCTCATCATCCTTTTTCTTGGATGGTTTGGGAGGAAAAGGCATGGGTTTCTGAACCCAAGGTTCTCTTTCTTTACCATGTTTCCTAGCAACAAAGTCTTTCTTATCATAACGTTGATTCTTTGATTGTGGGTTATCAAGATCAATAGCAGGTTCAATTTCTACATCATTATCATTACTAGGTTGAGCATCATTATGAACATCATCATTAACATTTTCATTAGGTTCATGTTCATTGCCAGATTGTGTTTCAGCATCAGACATAGAGATATCATTTGGATTATCAGGTGGTTCAGCAATAGGTTCACTAGAAGTTTGCACAGTTCTATCATTTTTCTTTTTCTTCTTTTTAGAAGAGCTAGGTACATCAATATTATTTCTCTGAGAATCTTGCTCAATTCTCTTAGGGTGGCCTTCAGGATACAAAGGTTCCTGAGTCATTCTACCAGTTCTAGTAGCCACTTTAACAACATAATCATTTTTCTTACTATTCATCTCATTGAGCAATTCCTTTTGAGCTTTAAGTACTTGTTCTACTTGAGTGGTAACCATGGAAGCATGTTTACTAATAAGTTTAAGTTCACCTTTGACATTAGCCATATAATCACCCAAGTGTCCAAGCATATTTGAATTGTATTTTAATTGTCTACCAAAATAAGCATTAAAGTCTTCTTGTGTAGCCATAAATTTATCGAACTCATCTAAGCATGGGCTAGCAAATTTAGTAAATGGGATTTCAGCTTTATCATATCTATAGAGAGAATTTACCTTTACTACCTGTGTCGAGTTATCGAGGTCTGGAGGTTTTTCAACAAGTAAAGGATCAAGATCATATGTTTCTTCAATAGGCGGTAAATTAAGGCCATGTATTTATTCAATAGGAGGTAACTTCTTAACATCTTCATCTTTAATACCTTTTTCTTTCATAGATTTCTTTGCCTCTTGCATATCTTCGGGACTGAGAAATAGAATACCCCTCTTCTTTGGAGTTGGTATAGGAATAGGATCATTAATTGGAGCAGGAGCTGGCTCAGGAGGTGCCCAATTATTTTCATTTGTCAACATATTGTTCAATAAGATTTCAGCTTCATCCGACGTTCTTTCCCTGAAAAGAGAACCAGCACAACTATCCAGGTAATCTCTGGAACCATCGGTTAGTCCATTATAAAAGTTATCAAGTATTTCATTTTTCTTAAGAGGATGATCAGGCAAAGCATTAAGTAACTTGAGAAGCCTCCCCCAAGCTTGTGGGAGACTCTCTTCTTTAATTTGCACAAAGTTGTATATTTCCTTTAAAGCAGCTTGTTTCTTATGAGCAGGGAAATATTTAGCAGAGAAGTAATAGATCATATCCTGGGGACTACGCACACAACCAGGATCAAGAGAATTAAACCATATCTTAGCATCACCCTTTAATGATAACGGAAATATTTTAAGGATATGAAAGTAGCGAGATCTCTCATCATTAGTGAACAGGGTAGCTATATTATTTAATTTAGTAAGATGTGCCACAACAGTTTCAGATTCATAGCCATGAAAAGGATCAGATTCAACCAAAATAATTATATCAGGATCAACAGAGAATTCATAATCCTTATCAGCAACACAGATAGGTGAAGTAGCAAAAGCAGGGTCAGGTCTCATCCTAGCATTGAGATTGCTTATTCCATTTAGCTAATAATCTTTTGAGTTCATATCTATCTTTGCAAGCTAAAATAGCTAAAGAAGCTTCTTGATCAAATAAATAACCCTCAGGAATAATAAGTGATTCTTCATCATCACTTTCATCTTCATAATCAGATTCAATATTTTCAATCTCTCTAGCCCTAGCAAGTCGTTCCTCGAGAAAATCACCAAGTGGCATAGTAGTATCAAGCATAGAAGTAGTTTCATCATAAGTATCATGTATAGCAAAAGTAGCATCATCAATAACATGCAACATATCAGAACGAATAGCAGAAGTAGGTTTAGGTGCCACAAGCTTACTCAAAATAGAAGGTGAATCAAGTGCAGAGCTAGATGGCAGTCGATACGTCTCCGTCGTATCTACTTTTCCAAACACTTTTGCCCTTGTTTTGGACTCTAACTTGTATGATTTGAATGGAACTAACCCGGACTGACGCTGTTTTCAGCAGAATTACCATGGTGTTGTTTTATGTGCAGAAAACAAATATTCTCGGAATGACCTGAAACTCCACGGAACATCTTAGAAAAACAATAAAAAATCCTCGCCAAAGATGAAGACCAGGGGGCCCACACCCTTCTCACGAGGGTGGGGGGCGCCCCCCTAGGGCGCGCCCCCTACCTCGTGGGCCCCCTGTTGCGTCTCCGACTCCAACTCCACCTCCATATATTGAGTTTCGATGAGAAAAAAATCAGAGAGAAGAAATCATCGCATTTTACGATACGGAGCCGCCGCCAAGCCCTAAAACCTCTCGGGAGGGCTGATCTGGAGTCCATTTGGGGCTCCGGAGAGGGGGATTCGTCACCGTTGTCATCATCAACCATCCTCCATCACCAATTTCATGATGCTCACCGCCGTGCGTGAGTAATTGCATCGTAGGCTTGCTGGACGGTGATGGGTTGGATGAGATTTATCATGTAATCGAGTTAGTTTTGTTATGGTTTGATCCCTAGTATCCATTATGTTCTGAGATTGATGTTGCTATGACTTTGCTATGCTTAATGCTTGTCACTAGGGCCCGAGTGCCATGATTTCAGATCTGAACCTATTATGTTTTCATGAATATATGTGAGTTCTTGATCCTATCTTGCAAGTCTATAGTCACCTACTATGTGTTATGATCCGGCAACCCCGAAGTGACAATAATCGGGACCACTCCCGGTGATGACCATAGTTTGAGGAGTTCATGTATTCACTATGTGCTAATGCTTTGTTCCGGTTCTCTATTCAAAGGAGGCCTTAATATCCCTTAGTTTCCAATAGGACCCCGCTGCCACGGGAGGGTAGGACAAAAGATGTCATGCAAGTTCTTTTCCATAAGCACGTATGACTATATACGGAATACATGCCTACATTACATTGATAAATTGGAGCTAGTTCTGTGTCACCCTATGTTATGACTGTTACATGATGAACCACATCCGGCATAATTATCCATCACTGATCCGGTGCCTACGAGTTTTCCATATACTGGTTCTTGCTTATTTACTTTCCCGCTGCTACTGTTACAATCACTACAAAATACCAAAAACATTACTTTTGTTGTCTTTACTTTTGTTGCCACTACCACCACTATCATATTACTTTGCTACTAAACACTTTGTTGCAGATACTAAGTTTCCAGGTGTGGTTGAATTGACAACTCAGCTGCTAATACTTGAGAATATTCTTTGGCTCCCCTTGTGCCGAATCAATAAATTTGGGTTGAATACTCTACCCTCGAAAGCTGTTGCGATCCCCTATACTTCTGGGTTATCAAGACCTTTTTTCTGGCACCGTTGCCGGGGAGCATAGCTCTATTCTTTGAGTCACTTGGGATTTATATCTGCTGGACACTATGAAGAACTTGAGAGATCCAAAAACCAAGATTTATCCCTCAACTATGAGGGGAGGTAAGGAACTGCCATGTAGCTCTGCACTTGATTCACCTTCTGTTATGAGTAAGTTTGCGACACCTGCATCTGCTTCTGCTATTCGTTCTGATATGTCACATGTTATTGATGATGCCACTTCTGCTATGCATGATACTTATGATGAAACTGCTTCTATGCCTGATACTACTATGCCCCTTAGTGAAATTCTTGATGAACAAATTGTTGGGGCTAGAGAAAAATAAATTATTGAATCTTAATATGATGATGATAGTGATGATGAAAATATGCCTGTTATTCCCGAGGGTTATCTTTTTGATATGGAATCTTTAGCTGCTATTTCTGCTTGCAAAGATAGATATGAGCTTAAGAGGTTATTAATTAAATGGAACAAAGAATCACTTAGAGATAAAATGAGACCTGACCCTACTTTCTCTACTTCACCTATATGTGTTCCCGATAAGGATTATGAATTCTCTGTTGATCCCGATATAATTACTTTGGTTGAATCTGATCCATTTTATGGCTATGAATTTGAAACTGTTGTGGCACATCTTACTAAGTTAAATGATATAGCTGCCCTATTCACTAATGATGAGAGATCACGTTACTTTTATATACTCAAAATATTTCTGTTCTCATTAAAGGGTGATGCTAAGATATGGTTTAATTCTCTTGATCCTGGTTGTGTGCGTAGTCCCCAGGATATGATATATTACTTCTCTGCAAAATATTTCCCTGCTCATAAGAAACAAGCTGCTTTGCGGGAAATATACAACTTTGTGCATATTAAAGAAGAGAGTCTCCCACAAGCTTGGGGAGGCTTCTCAAGTTACTTAACGCTTTGCTTGATCATCCTCTTAAGAAACCTGAAATACTTGATATCTTTTATAATGGACTAATCGAAGCTTCCAGAGATTACCTGGATAGTTGTGTTGGTTCTCTTTTCAGGGAAAGAACACCGGATGAAGCTGAAATTCTATTGAATAATATGTTGACAAATGAAAATAATTGGGCACCTCCTGAGCCAGCTCTTGAGCCATCTCCTGCTCCAATTACTAAGCCTATTCCTAAACCAACTCCGAAGAAGAGATGTGTTTTATTTCTCAGTCCCAAAGATATGCAAGAGGCAAAGAAATCTATGAAAGAAAAAGGTATTAAAGCTGAAGACGTTAAGAATTTACCTCCTATTGAAGAAATACATGGTCTTAATTCATCGCCTGTTGAAGAAACCTATGATCTCAATTATTTATTTACTGAAGAACCTCCTGATCCTGATATCCCGACACAGGTAATAAAGGTAAATTCTCTCTATAGATATGAAAAGTTGAAGTCCCTCCTACTAAAATTGCTAGTCAATGCTTGGATGAGTTTGATAACTTTATGTATAAGCAAGATGACTTCAGTGCTTATTTTGGTAGACAGTTAAAAGAAAATGCTTATATGATTAGACGCTTGGGTGATTATATGGCTAATATTAAAGGTGAACTTAAACTTGTTAGCAAACATGCTTCTATGGTCACCACTCAAGTAGAACAGGTACTTAAAGCTCAAAAAGAAGTGCTTAATGAAATGAATAATAAGAAAAATGATTATGCTATTAGAGTGACTGCTAGAACTGGTAGAATGACTCAGGAACCTTTGTATCCTGAAGGCCACCCTAAGAGAATCGAGCAAGATTCTCAAAGAAATAATATTGATGTTCCTAGTTCTTCTAAAAAGAAGAAGAAGAAAAATGATAGAACCATGCAAACTTCTAGTGAACCTATTGCTGAACCACCTGATAATCCAAATGATATTTCTATGTCTGATGCGGAAACACAATCTGGTAATGAACATGAACCTAATGAAAATATTAATGATGATGTTCATAATGATGCTCAACCTAGTAATGATAATGATGTAGAAATTGAACCTGCTGTTGATCTTGATAACCCACAATCAAAGAATCAACGTTATGATAAAAGAGACTTTGTTGCTAGGAAACATGGTAAAGAAAGGGAACCTTGGGTTCAGAAACCCATGCCTTTTCCTCCGAAACCATCCAAGAAAAAGGATGATGAGGATTTTGAGCGCTTTGCTGAAATGGTTAGGCCTATCTTTTTGCGTATGAGATTAACTGATGTGCTCAAAACGAATCCTTATGCTAAATATATGAAGGATATCATTACTAATAAAAGAAAGATACCGGAAGCTGAAATTTCCACCATGCTTGCTAATTACACTTTTAAGGGTGGAATACCAAAGAAACTTGGAGACCTCGGAGTACCTACTATACCTTGTTCCATTAAAAGAAATTATATTAAAACTGCTTTATGTGATCTTGGAGCCGGTGTTAGTGTTATGTCTCTCTCTTTATATCATAGACTTGACTTGAATAAGCTAACACCTACTGAAATATCTTTGCAAATGGCTGATAAATCAACCGCTATACCTGTCGGTATATGTGAGGATGTGCCTGTTGTGGTTGCAAACGTTACCATTTTAACGGACTTTGTTATACTTGATATTCCCAAGGATGATAGTATGTCTATTATTCTTGGAGGACCTTTTCTTAATACTGCAGGGGCTGTTATTGATTGCGACAAAGGCAATGTCACTTTTCATGTTAATGGTAATGAGCATACGGTACACTTTCCGAGGAAACAACCTCAAGTTCATAGTATCAACTCTATTGGAAAAATTCCATCGATTATATTTGGAGGTTTTGAATTTCCTCTTCCTACTGTCAAGAAGAAATATGATATTCTTATTATTGGGCATGTGCATATCCCCGTTGAGGTAACTTAGTGTTATTCGAAATTTCTCTGGTTTCATGATTATCGGAATGAGTTTGTTAACAAGACTTGATCAACCTTGTTAGTGGATTCTTTTTGATGAGCATGAGATGGATGAAAACTAGAGGCACAAACTTCTGTACCCCACTTTTACTTTTTGTTATTTATATTAAATAAAGTAAAAATAGTATTTTCAGTTTGTTTCCTGGCTTATCCATGCAATATAAAAATATCCTGAAAATAAAAGTCCTCAGAATACCATGCCAATTTAATATGATTTTTTTGGGAATATTTGAGGATTTACTGTGCAAAAATTACCTCGGGAGGAGCTGCCACCTGGCCACAAGGGTGGTGGGCGCCGCCCCCCTATAGGGCGTGCCCCCTGCCTCGTGGGCCCACGGTGGCCCTCCTCCACTTATCCCAGCACCCATCTTCTTCCTCTATCTCACACAAACCCGAGAAACCAACTCAAGCACAAGTTCCAGCCACTTTTGTTGCGATTTTCGATCTCCTTGCTCAAAGCACCTCTCTCAAAACTGCTTGGGAAGATTGTTCCTTGGTATGTGACTCCTCCATTGGTCTTATTAGTTTTTGTTCTAGTGCTTTATTCTTGGCAAATTTGTGCTGCATAGGTGAGCATGTTCTTGAGCTTGCATGTCAAATTTATATGGTTCTAAGTAGTTCTAATGCTTGATATAGGCTCTAGGTACTTGTAGGAGTAGTTGCTATCAGTTTTATTGAGTTTGGTTCACTTTTATTTTGAAGTTACTAAAAATTTCAGAATTTTTCAGAAAATGATGAGGAGATTATTGAGGGGCTCATCGAGCCAAATCTCGAAGGAAAAGGCATAGAAGCCTAAGTATAATTTGCCGCGCACCGCGGAGATTCGGGCGTGTGAATGGCCTTCTGATGATTTCTTGAGAGCAGCCGGTATCTATGAAGATTTTCATGAATTGGCTCACAATGCAGGCCTCACTGCTTTCCTCCACGACCAATGCGATCAGTATCTCTTACTCACAAATACCTTTGTGCAAAACTTTCATTTTCATTCTAGGAACTCACCACCTACGGTGGAGTTTCATTTATATGATGAGCATAAGGAGATGTCACTTTATGATTTCTGTCGGATTTTTTTAGTCCCTTTTGAGGGCAAGACAGAAGAACCACGCCATGATGATGTGGCTGGGTTTATTGATAATATCACTGTAGGAGAAACCATGAAGGTTTCCGATGCACGATTCACTAGCATACATTTTCCTATTTTGTGTTACTTTGCATTATTTGCTAGTCGTTGCTTAATTGGACGTGGAAATTCTGGAAACCTGAGCATCCCTGATTTAATTATTCTGCTCCAAGGTTTATACAGTGATAACACTTTTAGTTTGGGCGGTATTATTGCTAAACGATTAAATATGAACCGTACTAAGGCCCCCATCTTCGGAGGCATCTATGCCACACGCCTAGCCACACATTTTAACATACCTATTAGGCATGCTGAGAAGGAAGAAAAGGTGCTGCCCCGTGTTTATCTAGATCATAAAAGTGTGGTGGCACATGATTTTATTGTTAAGAATAGGGCAGGAGAGCTTAAGTATCAATTGTTCTTTAATAAACATCATCCTGAGACTATTACCTTGCCTGCTCCTTCTTTGTTTGATTTGACTGCAGGCACATACCTTGTTCCGTTGACGGCTATTCACGCCTACCGGAACCCTGCACCAGTCGAGGAGCCAGAACAGGAACCACAAGATGAGCCTCCACGACAATCTGTTTATTCTTGGGATCCAGAGATGACTGTCAGCCAGTGACAGTCAGATTCTTCTTCCTCATCACAGTACGACCCCAACAACTATTATTATGGATATCCGCCCAGTACGACCCCAACAACTATTATTATGGATATCCGCAGGCCAGCCGTGGCCATAGACCAACTTAGGCCAAAAGCCTAAGCTTGGGGAGTACGTATTTCTCACGACATTACATTTATGTCACACACACTCATGCTAGATGTCGGTGGCTCATACTTTTTCACTGTAATATCCATGCTAGTTTATTTTCTTTTCCCTGCTTTCTTCTTGTGTGTTTGTTAAACCTTAAGAAAAAGTTACATTTATGTTCACACACACTCATTGCTAGATGTCGGTGCTCATACTCTTTCACTGTAATATCCATGCTAGTTTATTTTCTTTTTCCTGCTTTCATCTTGTGTGTTTGTTAAACCTTAAGAAAAACCATTTTCTTTGGGGGTCGGTAGGAGAAGACCATAATTAAATTGTTGAAGTGGCTCTTATATGCATTATTGTTGATTTAACCTAGAGCCCATATTGCCTTGTCTTCTCCTATTTATTGAATGCTCGCAGATTCCAGCTTAGTCCAATGCACGTGCACTCTTATTATTATTCACACCGTTCGGTCGTGCAAGTGAAAGCCAATTATGATGATATATGATGGACTGACTGAGATGAGAAAAGCTGGTACGAACTCGACCTCTTTTGTTTTTGTAAATATGATGAGTCCCTCATTCTTGATTCAGCTTATTATGAATAAACATGTTTGCAATGACAATTAGAGATCATAGTTGCTTGTGCCATGCTTGATTAGCTATGAGTTATAATGATTTACCTTGTGTGCCAACATGCTATTGAGATGATTATGATGTGGTATGATGGGGTAGTATCCTCCTTTGAATGATTTAAGTGACTTGACTTGGCACATGTTCACGCATGTAGTTGAAACAAATCAACATAGCCTTCACGATATTTATGTTCATGGTGGATTATATCCTACTCATGCTTGCATCCAATGTTTATTAATTTTAATGCATGTACATGGCTGTTGTTGCTCTGTAGTTGGTCGCTTCCCAGTCTTTTGCTAGCCTTCACATGTACTAAGCGGGAATACTGCTTGTGCATCCAATCCCTTAAACCCCAAAGTTATTCCAGATGAGTCCACCATACCTTCCTATATGCGGTATCTACCTGCCGTTCCAAGTAAATTTGTGTGTGCCAAACTCTAAACCTTCAAATAAACATTCTGTTTTGTATGCTCGAATAGCTCATGTATCAACAAAGGCTGTCCTTATCTTCCGTGTTAGGCAGGTTATTCTCAAGAGGAGTGGACTCCGCTCCTCACTCACGAGAAAATGGCTGGTCACCGGGATGCCCAGTCCCATGCTTTATGCAAACTAAATCAAAATTAATTGCAAACAAAACTCCCCTTGGGACCTGATGTATGTTGGAGGCACTCGTTGTTTCGAGCAAGCCATGGATTGATGCTTGTTGGTGGAGGGGGAGTATAAACTTTACCATTCTGTTTGGGAACCGCCTATAATGTGTTTAGCATGGAAGATATCGCCATCTCTTAGTTGTTATGTTGACAATGAAAGTATATCGCTCAAAATACAATTTATCTGTATTTCAAAACCGAGCTCTGGCACCTCTACAAATCCCTGCCTCCCTCTACGAAGGGCCTATCCATTTACTTTTATGTTGAGTCATCACCCTCTTATTAAAAAGCACTAGCTGGAGAGCGCAGCCGTCATTTGCATTCATCACTGTTAATTTATATTGGGTATGACTATGATTGGATCTGTTTTACCTTGAATTACAATGTCTAGTCAGTCCTTGATCTTTAAAGGTGCTCTGCATTTATGTTTTGCGGTCTCAGAAAGGGCTAGCGAGATACCATCTTGTTATATCATATTATGATTGTTTTGAGAAAGTGTTGTCATCCGAGATTTATTATTATGACTTGCTAGTTGATTATGCTATTGATATGAGTAATGATGAGACCTGAGAATTATTGCAAGTGTGGTTAGTTATGATCTATGCTGAAAACTTGAATGCTGGCTTGACATAGTTACAACAACAAGAGCAAACCGAGTTTGTAAAAGTTTTTCTTTCTTTCTTTCAGTTTGTCAACTGAATTGGTTGAGGACAAGCAAGGGTTTAAGCTTGGGGGAATTGATACATCTCCGTCGTATCTACTTTTCCAAACACTTTTGCCCTTGTTTTGGACTCTAACTTGTGTGATTTGAATGGAATTAACCCGGACTGGTGCTGTTTTCAGCAGAATTACCATGGTGTTGTTTTATATGCAGAAAACAAATATTCTCGGAATGACCTGAAACTCCACGGAACATCTTAGAAAAAACAATAAAAAATCCTTGCCAAAGATGAAGACCAGGGGGCCCACACCCTTCTCACGAGGGTGGGGGCGCCCTCCCCAATGCGCGCCCCCTACCTCGTGGGCCCCCTGTTGCATCTCCGACTCCAACTCCACCTCCATATATTGAGTTTCGATGAGAAAAAAATCAGAGAGAAGAAATCATCGCGTTTTACGATACGGAGCCGCCGCCAAGCCCTAAAACCTCTCGGGAGGGCTGATCTGGAGTCCGTTCGGGGCTCCGGAGAGGGGGATTCGTCACCGTCGCCATCATCAACCATCCTCCGTCACCAATTTCATGATGCTCACCACCGTGCGTGAGTAATTGCATCGTAGGCTGGCTGGACGGTGATGGGTTGGATGAGATTTATCATGTAATCGAGTTAGTTTTGTTAGGGTTTGATCCTAGTATCCATTATGTTCTGAGATTGATGTTGCTATGACTTTGCTATGCTTAATGCTTGTCACTAGGGCCCGAGTGCCATGATTTCAGATCTGAACCTATTATGTTTTCATGAATATATGTAAGTTCTTGATCCTATCTTGCAAGTCTATAGTCACCTACTATGTGTTATGAACCGGCAACCCCGAAGTGACAATAATCGGGACCACTCCCGGTGATGACCATAGTTTGAGGAGTTCATGTATTCACTATGTGCTAATGCTTTGTTCCGGTTCTCTATTAAAAGGAGGCCTTAATATCCCTTAGTTTCCAATAGGACCCCGCTGCCACGGGAGGGTAGGACAAAAGATGTCATGCAAGTTCTTTTCCATTAGCACGTATGACTATATACGGAATACATGCCTACATTACATTGATGAGTTGGAGCTAGTTCTGTGTCACCCTATGTTATGACTATTACATCATGAACCGCATCCGGCATAATTATCCATCATGGATCCGGTGCCTACGAGTTTTCCATATACTGGTTCTCGCTTATTTACTTTCCCACTGCTACTGTTACAATCACTACAAAATACCAAAAACATTACTTTTGCTGTCTTTACTTTTGTTGCCGCTACCACCACTATCATATTACTTTGCTACTAAAAACTTTGCTGCAGATACTAAGTTTCCAGGTGTGGTTGAATTGACAACTCAGCTGCTAATACTTGAGAATATTCTTTGGCTCCCCTTGTGTCGAATCAATAAATTTGGGTTGAATACACTACCCTCGAAAGCTGTTGTGATCCCCTATACTTGTGGGATATCAGCAGTTCCTTACCTCCCCTCGTAGTTGAGGGATAAATTGTTGTCTTAGCGTCTTTCAAGTTCTTCATAGTGTCCAGCAGATATAAATCCCAAGTGACTCAAAGAATAGAGCTATGCTCCCCGGCAACGGCGCCAGAAATTAGTCTTGATAACCCACAAGTATAGGGGATCACAACAGCTTCCGAGGGTAGAGTATTCAACCCAAATTTATTGATTCGACACAAGGGGAGCCAAAGAATATCCTCAAGTATTAGCAGCTGAGTTGTCAATTCAACCACACCTGGAAACTTAGTATCTGCAGCAAAGTGTTTAGTGGCAAAGTAATATGATAGTGATGGTAACGGCAACAAAAGAGTAACGAAAGCAAAGTAATGTTTTTGGTATTTTGTAGTGATTGTAAAAATAGCAACGGGAAAGTAAATAAGCATAAACCAGTATATGGAAAGCTCGTAGGCATCGGACCAATGATGGATAATTATGCCGGATGCAGTTCATCATGTAACAATCATAACATAGGGTGACACAGAACTAGCTCCAATTCGTCAATGTAATGTAGGCATGTATTCCGAATATAGTCATACGTGCTTATGGAAAAGAACTTGCATGGCATCTTTTGTCCTACCCTCCCATGGCAGCGGGGTCCTAATGGAAACTAAGGGATATTATGGCCTCCTTTTAATAGAGAACCGGAACAAAACATTAGCACATAGTGAATACATGAACTCCTCAAACTACGGTCATCACCGGTAAGTATCCCGATTATTGTCACTTCGGGGTTAACGGATCATAACACATAATAGGTGACTATAGACTTGCAAGATAGGATCAAGAACTCTCATATATCGATGAAAACATAATAGGTTCAGATCTGAAATCATGGCACTCGGGCCCTAGTGACAAGCATTAAGCATAGCAAAGTCATAGCAACATCAATCTCAGAACATAGTGGATACTAGGGATCAAACCCTAACAAAACTAACTCGATTACATGATAAATCTCATCCAACCCATCACCGTCTAGTAAGCCTACGATGGAATTACTCACGCACAGTGGTGAGAATCATGAAATTGGTGATGGAGGATGGTTGATGATGACGACAACGAGGAATCCCCCTCTCCGGAGCCCCGAACAGACTCCAGATCAGCCCTCCCGAGAGGTTTTAGGGCTTGGCGGCGGCTCCGTATTGCAAAACACGGTGATTTCTTCTCTCCTATTTTTTTCTCCCTGAAAGCAGTTATATAGAGTTGGAGTCGGGAGGTCTCCAGGGGGCCCATGAGGTAAGGGGGCGCACCCTAGGGGGGGCGCCCCCACCCTCGTGGCAAGGATGTGGGCCCCCTGGTCTTCATCTTTGACGAGGATTTTTTATTATTTATTGTAAGATATTCCATGGAGTTTCAGGTCATTCCGAGAACTTTTGTTTTCTACACATAAAACAACATCATGGCAATTCTGCTGAAAACAGCGTCAGTCCGGGTTAGTTCCATTCAAATCATACAAGTTAGAGTCCAAAACAAGGGCAAAAGTGTTTGGAAAAGTAGATACGTTGGAGACGTATCACATACTAACCACTAATAATCCAAAGGCCGCATGATGTCCAAAGTAATACTCCAAAATATCATATCCAAGCCATCATTAAACTAATCATAAAAGCCACTAATATTCCGAAGGCAACATGATATCCAAAGTAATGCTTCAAAATATCATATCCAAGCCATCATGAAACTAATCATAAAAGCCACTAATAATCCGAAGGCAACATGATATCCAAAGTAATGCTTCAAAATAATATCAGATACCATCAAGAAAAATAATCATAAAATCCACTAAGAATCCAAAGGCACATGTCATCCACATAATCAGCAAAATATAAGTCCTGGAACTCCAAGCAATATCATGGCAATAGCAATATCAAAACAATACTCCGAGAAATGCCATGAACAAATCACAAGTAGCTAGAACAATATTTTAAACAAGTTTAAATAAAGAAACCATGTCACTGCATTGCCATCATGCAAATGGAGGGTGTGGCTTGCCGGGGGTGGAAGAAATCACCGGGAGAAAGTGCGAGAAACTCGTGGAAAGAATCACTGGAAAACGTAGTCTCTCGTAGGGGGCTGAATAAGGGCAGGGGCAAAATGGTCATTTTCAGAATGTCAAAACATGGTGAAAATGTTTCCATCAGAACGGGCTCAATAAAACGAAGACGTGGGCTTTAGAATCACCTGATTTGGAGTTGTGGTTAATAAGTTATAAAGGGTTGAAGTTTGGGGACTTTTCTGCAAAAATATCATCACAAACAAGTCCCTGAGTGGATAAGGCAGAAGCGCAAGGTTAGAGATACGCTTTCTGTTTAAGAAAACATATTCCGGGCTGAAACAGAGAGGAAATACGCTTTCAGAATAAGAAAATGTATTTTGAGCAAAAGGAGATGGAAATACGCTTTCAGAAAACGAACACGTACTACGGGTTGACGCTTCCACTTGCCACGCGGGCAGAGGCGGGGCCAGGTACGCTGGTCGCTGACGTGCGAGTCCCATGGGGCGGGGCCCGTCACTTATCCACGTCGGCCGACCAGGTCAACGCGCGCAGAGGCGGGACCGGGTGGGTGCGACTGACGGGTGGGATCAGGGAGGAGGAGCGGGGCCCACCAGGCTCCTGTCTCCTTCTTCCTCCCGCTGGCCCGACCGAAGCAGAGGAGGGGCAGGGTAGATGCGACACCGGCGACTGCCCCGACGGCTCCGGCAGTCCCCGGCTGTGCCGAGGCCACCGACGAGACCAACGAGGAGCGGCGCATCCATCTGGGTAGGCTGCGTGCGCCGGGGAGGGATGGAGCACGAGGTGGCCGTGGCAACAGAGAACCGGGCGGCGACCGATCTTGGGGGAAGCGCGGCCACGCCTACTCCCGTGACTAGGCGTGGGGATGGGGAGGCTAGGGGGTAGTGGAGAGGCCTCTGGTGGCGACAGAACGATGAGGGAGTGCTCTGTTCGGCCGAATTTAAGCAGAGGCCAGCGGCGAGGCTTCGGCCATGGGAGGGGCAGGAGAGGCTCTCCGGCTCGGTTGACTGGTCGGGGAGGTCTAGGGGAGAGGAGTGAGGCTGCTGGTGTGCTCGAACGGCTCGGGGGAGGCCTATATATAGCCGTGGCGTGCCGAGGGGTGAGCGTGGCCACGGTGACGCGTGTGCCGTCGCGCTGGCGCGAGCAGAGGCACGGGGAGGGATCGGGAAGGCGATGAGCTATTGATGCCGGGATCACGGAGAGGTAAACGACACCGGGAAGCAGAGGAAGAAGCCGAGCGCCATTAAAGCTCGGTCGGCCATAGTGCGCCCGTGGGCGCGCGGCTCCGAGAGCTGGCGGAGGGGGAGAGGGCTCCAGGAGGACGGCGATGATGCGAGCCAGCTGTGGGACATGATCACGCGCGCGAAGGCAACGAGAGGAGGAGGGGGTCTAGCACAAACAGCCACTGGACACGCGCACTTCACACAGAGAACGTGCACAGGCACACTATTGTCGTGGTCACCATGTGCACGGGCATGTAGTGGGGGAGAGGGCCTTGAAAATGTTGTCTAGTGAGTAGTTCATCCAGGGGAGGTCTCAACCGTGGTGGTAGTTCGGTGAAAACGGCTCTGGTTAAAAGGTAAGAAACCTCTGAAGTTTAGTGCAGTAAACTTGAGTCAGAACTGCTGATCAATAGGAAAGGTTTTGGGAGCAATGGAGTTGTCTGCGGGGTTGAGGTAAAGAAGGACTTTCATCCTGGTAACTTGGAGAAGAATTGGATCAAGTTAAATCATAGTTGCTTTGCAACTGACCAAAATGGTCCAGAAATGAGATTTGGATGATGCACTCAAATGGTGTGGCCAATTTAGCTCAATTTTGGCAAGGCTTCATGATTTGATCATATAAAGATGCTGTATAAGTTTCATACCAATTGGATTCACCAAAATGGTACTTGCTTCACAAACATCCTTGCTGACCAGAAACTTCCAAAAGTTCTAGAGGAATAATGGCTTGATGAAACATGCCCAAAATGGGTGGAGGTAGGGTATATCACTACAAAAAAAATACACTTCCATGATGATACGTGTTTGTCATAGTAGGTCGCTTTTTTTGTCATGCATGTACATCCGTGAAAAATTTATGACAGAATCAAGATAGTCATACCTGTGCTGTCATAGAAGTGTTCCATGACATTACCAAAATTATCATCATGGAAGTGTCCACTTCCATGATGATAAATCGCGCGTCACAGAAGTGCTTTCGTCAAGGGTGACCGACACGTGGCATCCACCGTAACGGAACGCCGTTAAGCTATCGGGTCGGGTTTTGGATCCGATAACCCGTTAATAGCCCCGACCAATGGGGATTTTCCACGTGTAAAATCATCATTGGCTAGAGGAAACACGTGTTGGCTCATCGTCGGGACAGATGTCATCCACTCACTGGACAGAAGGCGCCTATGATACGTCGACACGTGGCACGGCCCAACAAGTTTAAATGGGCCGGCCCAACTAAAGGCCCACAAGATTTTGCGGACCATAATGGCCGGCCCAGCTAAAGGCCCACGAGATTTTGTGGACCATAATGGGCTGGCCCAGCTAAAGGCCCACAAGATTTCACGGGCCATAATGGGCCGGCCCAGGTAATGCCCCACAAGATTTTTGTGCGCCATAATAGGCCGGCCCAGGTAAAGGCCCACAAAATTCTTGCGGATCATAATGGGCCGGCCCAGCTAAAGGCCCACGAGATTTCACCGACATTAATGTGCCGGCCCAGCTATAGGCCCACAAGATTTTGAGGACCTTAGTAGGCCGGCCCGTTAACTGGCTGCCATGTTTTGGGCCAAATGCTGGCCAATATTTGATACGGTCTATTAATGGCCTGCCACGCTCCGGGCCTAATAGTGGCCCATATGAGATCCGGCCCGTTAAAAGCCTACCACGTTCTGGGCCAAATTACGGCATAGATCAGGTCCGGCCCTTTAAGAGGTTTTGGGCCTAATTATGGCCCATATCAGATTCGGCCCGTTAACTGGACACTATGGTTTTGGGCCCACTTGCTAAAGGCCCACTTAGTAATTCGGCCTGATATTAGTTTTGGCCTGTTAAAGGCCCGTTTAACATTTTGACCCTATATTAATTTCAGCCTGTTAAAAGCCCGTCATATAGTTGGGCCTAACTACGGCCCGGTTTCCATCCGGCCTGCTCACAGCCGATATCTGATTGGGCCAAACAAGGACCGAGACAATTTTTCGGCCTGTTAAAAGTCCATGATTTGATTCGCACAATCATGGGTCGGGGTTCATTTCGGGCTGCTGCCGGCCCGTGAGCTGATCGGCACGTTTCAGGCTCAACCTACATCGTGATTGCATGATGGCCCGATTATGTACCGTAATTTTACGGTTTGGCCGGTTTACTGCGAAGACAGGATATATATATACAGTAAAATAACTATAGCATCATGAATAAGAGAAAACCTATACTATACAATAAAGAAATTACGGCATATTACATCCACTGGGCATCAAAGTTCGCCACTATGATAATAAAGCACAAGCAGACAGCAGATTACATACACTGGGCATCAAAGATCACCACCAGTGCAAATAAACACGCTGACAAAATAATATACAAAACCGACATCACTTCAATAGAGTTCAAGAAAGGTTAGCCCTGCTGGGGAGCTGCAGCGCAAGCAGCTGAGCAAGATGAAGAGACTGCGCTTGTTCAACACTTATATCTTCCTCACTCTGAAAGGTAAACAAGCAGACAGATGACAGGTTTTGCACATAAAAGTATCAGTGCTGACAATTCATCACATTTCTTACTGACGAATAAAGTGACACAGTTTAAGTTTGCATTAACACAATATGGTATTGTTCAGGTCAAGACATGGCAGGAAATGACATTTTGAAGGAGTTGGCAGCTTCACGACACCACTGGATTATAGATCAAGAACTCATAAGTATCAATGGTTAGTGTGCTGTCAATTTATACCATTTCAGATTGGCAAATAAAGAGATGGTTTAAATAATAGTAGAATGATATGACATTTTTCATAGTTAAGACATTGCAGA
Organism: Triticum urartu; assembly: GCF_003073215.2. Classification (NCBI taxonomy): domain Eukaryota; kingdom Viridiplantae; phylum Streptophyta; class Magnoliopsida; order Poales; family Poaceae; genus Triticum; species Triticum urartu. Next base: position 83,275,222 of record NC_053025.1, on the reverse strand, counting down.
ATATGACATTGTGCTGTAGTGGGTAGGTTCACCACACCACTGGATTACAGATGAAGAACAGAAGCATACATGCAGTGCAAAAGAAGATCACTTGCTCTGTATAGTTTAATTTACATGGTATGAAGAAGGAACTTGGTTGTACAACTGAAAAACTTAAATTGAGAAAGGATGAACTTTTGTTTATGAACTACATATAATAAACTTTAAACAAGCAATTTGATGCAAACACCAAAAATAAACAGCTGTTGCAGTCTTGCCTAACCAAATATATACAACAAAGTTTGAAGGCTTGAGATGGACAAACTTACATTATTGGTGAAGACAGGCTCTATAAAGGCCTTGTCCATGCTGATGGGGGGGGGGGGCAATTCAAGAAGTTTACTACAAAATCTTCTTCAAAAGCATTGCCTTTATTCTACATTTTGTTAAGAGTAAATATAGATGTGATAATATACGAAAAAATGGAGAATATTTAAGATAAGATGAAGAGTGATGCTACATAACGAAGTAGCTATAAATGTGAGTGCAGCGATACAGGCAAAAGGTACAGCCAAGAGCAATGCATAGCTAAACTTCTTCAGTACCAACCTTATGGTAAGAGTAAATATAGATATGATGTGTAGAAAATGGAGGGTAAAGGAAAATAAGCTGCAGAGTGATGGTACATGAACAACTACCTGTCATTATAAGTACACTGATAAAGGACAACATGTACTTACAAGAACAATGCAGAGCTAAAAAAACATTGGCATTGGATATATTCTACACTAATGTAACCATTCATACAGATCAGATAATTTGGAGCGAACAATTGATCAGCAAGCTATCATGCATACTGCTGTCATGTAATGAACCAGGTATGTATGCAAGTACAGTGATACAGGACAACAGGTACTAACAAGAGCAAAGCAGCGGGCAGCATATTTGCGATATCCTGTCGTTCTTGTCAAACCGGAATTCTTCTTCGAGCAGATTTCCTGCAAAAAAGATCCGTAAGGCACATGCAGAAAAGTAGAAGTTCAAATTGTCATGTGATTTCATAGACAGTACCTCATCCTGGGAACGAGACCAGTGCATAACAAGGTTTTTCCATTCAATGTCTTCTAAATTTAGCACATGAGACTTCACCGGAAATTCGTTTATAGACTTGCCATCAAAGTGTGATTTCCTCAGGTAACACCGATACTGCTGCAATGCTGCCTTGAAAAGAACAAGCAAGCTTTGCTCGTCATGACTATCCAGATTGACCCTCGCCTATTTACAACAATTTAATGTAAATCATTGATGTGTTCAATCAGCAGAAAACAGGAAAATAATAGCCATGATAATAGCACTTACACGTAAGTTGGACAGGAAGATGTGAAAATGATGTTTGTCTTCACAATAATCTTCCCATGATGGGAATATATGCACGTAGTCCCTAACAACATTGAAAGCATTGTCTTTTAAACTGGGAATAAATGGAATGGGGTTCCAATCTGCAGGAATTGGCCGTCTCTGCAGTTGGGATAGGTTTTCGGCCGGTGGACTTGCTGTACTTTTTGCTGGAGTGGGATTTTTCTGTGGTATAGCTGGTGCTATGGCAAATGAAATCGGTATACCTTTTGCTGGAGTGCAGGTCCTGTGTGGTGGTGCTAGTGGTGTGGCCAGTGAAGTATGGGTATAGTCTGCTGGAGTCGGTCCTATGTTTTGTGTCACTGGTTGTACAACCAATATAAGTGGGGTGCTGTCTGATTTCTCCGGCACCGCCACGTTTTTCAAGGACTTTGCTGGTGCTCCTTCAGGTTCGGCAATCACCCTCTTCCTTTTTGATGTCTGATGCACAAGAACAACATTTGAGTGGAAAAACATGGTATGATGATAGATGGAATATGTATTGATAATGGATGGGCATGGCATCTCGACATATATGATGAGTAAACTAAGCAGATGGCGGTGCAACAAAGTAGAAGAAATGCAAGACAACATATGCAAGATACCCGCAATCAATAAAACATTGCCAAATTAGAACAGGCACCTTGATGGGTGAACAGGACAGGCCATCTGCCTTTGACTCCTCGAGGTTAGAATAGTCATTAGGATGATATTCTGAACAAGAATCAACAGGTGGGGAGCATATGAGTTTCATTGCATCCAGAATGGCACTCAATGCCTTGGTGCCAATTTTGTAAGTCATTGCAGTGTTTAGCTTCAAGAGTGGACTGCTGCTAGTGCGACACAAAGCAGCTACATAGATCATAGTGTAGATATAACGGGAAAACCTTAAGCATCAGAGTAAAATCAGCAAAGTGGAACTTGCTGGAATATATGTGCTAGTATTGCCGGTACGGCTAGAAAGGCTTCGGATACCAGCTCTCTTCAAGTGAAGGTGCGGTACTGTTAATATCAATGTAACTCTCAAAGGCGACACAGCTTCCCACATTTCCTTGCTATTCTTATAGGATTCAAGTGGGCAGGCCACTACAAATCCTATTCCTATGTTTACAAGATCCTACGAATCAAAGAGGCTCAAAGTGTCCATCACAACCGACCGTATAGACCTCTACACTTCAAATGTCCCTGCTCATCTTCAGTACAAGGAACATACTGTACTACTATCATACTCCCTCCGTTCCAAAATATAAGTCTTGGTAGAGATTTCCACTATGGATCACATACAGATGTATCTAGGTACATTTTAGAGTGTAGATTCACTCATTTTGCTCCATATGTAGTCCATGGTGGAATCTATACAAAGACTTGTATTTAGGAACGGAGAGAGTACATATTAAAGAAGAACGAAAGAGGAACATGGTAAAGAAGAGCAAGCAGATTTTGGATAATAAAATGTTGGTTGCGCAGTGCTCACACATGATGAACCAGAGCGCATTAAGAATGCAACTCCTAGCTGTCTCTCGACCATTTAAGGCGGTTGGATGAAGATCCTACGTCTCCTAACCCTTCTTCTTCCTCGTCTCTGATTCTTCCCATACAGAACACCGCACGGGCCACCGGCCAGACCACCGGCCCCCACCGCCTATGTTCCTCCGCCCCCCCCCCCCCCCCCCCCCCCCCCCCCCCCCCCCCCCCGAGTTTTCTTCGTTGGGCGAGGCCCCACAACCACCCGAGCCCCTTCGATCGCACCGGCGAACTCCGGCGAGCTCTAAAAAATCGACTGACCCAATTTTGAAATTTAGTCTACTATGATTTAACTAGTGTGGAATATAAAAGGGGAAAACCATAAGCATTGCGAGTATGGTGTTGAGCGTGCCATGGCGGATCTGAAGGTGCAAACCAGACAAAGGCAACTTCGCAACCAAGACAAGAAATCAGAGTAAAGTAGTGGCGATCTATTTTCTTGCTGCGATAAATAAGTTGAACAGATACGAAAGAGTACCGCCTCTAGTGCAGCGCCGTGTAGGCATCTGCTGAGAATTTGACGGTGCTGCGGTAGTGATGGCTGTTGGCGGCGTGGAAGCAGATCTAGGAGGGTAGACGGTGGCGGCGGGGCGCGGTGGACGAGACGGTCATAGGAGCGGCGCCAGCAAGGTGGACGACGGCGGGGATGAAGCGAGAGGACGGGATGCAAGGATCCCGGTCCGAAGCCATGGATGAGAGAGGTCGATCTCTTGTAATGGATGGCGGCGTCGGGGTATCAGCTCCGGCATGGTGGAGGAGGACGACGGTGGATGGGGTGGCGGACGGCGGCGGATGGAGGAGGGTGGGGTGGAGAGGGTGTTTTGGCGCCCACGGAGTACAAATGGGGAAAAGGGAGGTAGAGAGGAAGGGGGGAACCATGTATTCTGGGCGCGCTTGTCTCAAATGCGAGGAAATTTACAAACTTAGCCCCCGTTTCAAATTTCTACTACATCACAGCAACACTAGTCGGTCGGGGATAGGACGGTAATCTCGCATACACCGAATATTTGCCGACAAGAGTTTGTTTTTGGCGCCCACCGTGTATGAATATGAATCGGGGAGGGAGTCGATTTCGGCCGAGGACACACTGTGTTTTGGCGCCCACCGTGTATGAATATGAATCGGGGAGGGAGTCGATTTCGGCCGAGGACACACTGTGTTTTGGCGCCCACCGTGTATGAATCCGGGTGAGAGGAGGTTACGTCACGTTTGGGTGAAATTACAAACCTACCCCTATCGAAACCTATAGAAATCCAGCATATAGGCTTTGTGTGGCAGGGATAGGCAGCAGTGATTTCCATCTCGCAGATTTTGGTTCCGGGCGGTTACTGTGACTTTCCCCGCTTCATTCAAATTTTGCAGAGTGCACGTTTACCGTGCCAACTCAATTTGAATCCCGTTTGTATTCTATTTTTTCGGGCGGGATCCATTTTCAATTGGAATTACATTCTATATACATCATTTTTATATATACTTTCAAAAGCACAACACCATTTATACATAAATATGGTTTACAAATGGCATGATATCAGATTCATAAGGTTGTATCCATCAATTTGGATTTTCAAATATTTGAAACCACTTTATGTTGAAATCCAATGTATGCATTCCTCGCTAACTGTCTCCAATTAATGTGTGTTTCATGCGGGTTTTTTTTACTTCTCAAACATGTATAATGTGTTTCACACACGCAACATATAGTGTAATCCCGTTTAGACATTAATTGCATATAAACCATGCATTGTTTGTAATTGAAGAATCTATGGATCACCAATATTGATAAACTATATAACATTACACGTGTGCCCAAATTCAAATGAATATGCATGTTTGATACACCAATTTGCGTTATGATATTATCGATGTCGTGATCTCCAGTTTAAATATTTGAATCCCCTTTAATCTAGACATTCGTCTCATATAGCTATCACTCATGCTTATATAGGACCATCTCTCTGGACCTCTATGCGTTCATCGTCTCTCAGGTATCTCTCGTGCTACCTGTATGTCGACAACGATCTTTTATCTTCACCTTCATCACTCTATCTCTCTCTAAGTATATCTCGCTCCCTATTATGTGTCTCTAACTATGATTCTCCATGTGGAATCTCTTTCTCTCACAAAAACACAAAACTTTGTCTCCCGGGGTCTCATTTCTCTCTACTATCCCCATGTGTGCCACTCGCACACCCCTCATACAGAGATGTCTTTTGCTCCTTAGATATGAGAACCTATGACTCTTCCTCATCAATATCTCTTTCTCACACACAAACACAAACTCTGTCTCCCAGGGTCTCATATTTCTCCATTGTTCTCTTGTATGTCGCTCACACACACCCTCTCTCCCTAGAGATATCTTGTGTTCCCTCGTATGTCTCTCTAGCTATCACTCTCGTTGTGAAATATCTTTCTCTCTCGCAGACACAAAACTCTGTCTCTATGGATCTCATTTCTCTCTGATATCTGTTTGTATGTGACTCACACACACCCTCTCTCTATCTCTCTCACACCCACACACATAACCCAGCCTTCTGATCCACTCGACTCCTATCTCTAACGCACACTAGCTAGCATCTTTATCTTTCTATTTATCCGTTTCTCCATCAACCTTCTTTCTCACCCTCACTCTTGATTCCTATCACGCACACTACATATGTTTCTCTCTACATGCAGTCAAGTGCCCTCTCACACACATATATAACTTCACCCTTTGAACCACCCGACGGTCATCTCCAACACCCAAACTAGCAGATGTCCCTCTAGCTAGCATCTCCATCTCTGTATCTATCTGTAGTTTCTCCGTCAACATTTCTTTCTCGAACGGAGTCTTGCTTCCTATCACCCACACTATATATGTCTCTCCATACATATGCATTTATAGGTTGGTCTCTTTTGCACAATCGTTGCGCCTCACTCCCTCGGCTCGGCATAGACGCATGCTCCAGCCCACGCCACTATCTCTTAAAGACAAAAACACATGCTCAATTGTTGGGACTTCTTCCATGCATTCTCACATGCATGCATATTGTCATACCGATCCGTCCCTCCCATGTCGTTGATCTTATGACTTATGTCTTCTTTCTTTTATCTCGATCATGCGCGCGTGCACACACACATCCCATGTATACATGTATACCTCTCACACATGCACGTTCAAGGTCTCTATGTCTCCATACATAGTTAATTACCCTCAATCCTAACGCCACATCGAATTGTTCTCCTCTTTTGTGCACATAACTTCCGCCTAGATGGGTAAAACACACACTCACACTTAACAATCTCCTTCTAGCTACCCCCCGCCTCTCACTCTTCCCCTATATCCCCGAAACCAATAAGACCATCCCTTAGTTTAATTCCCGCCTACATGCACCATCGATATATAGTAGTCTTCCTCGGTGTCTCTCAAACAAACACGTTCTCTCGAAGTCGACTCCTCTCACGCGCACACAGCTTCTCTCCCCTCTCTACGGGCATTTTCTCTCTCGCACCCCATCGTTGGTGGCCTTTGCCATACACATCACCTCTCTATGATGAAAGCCATGCACACTTAAATTACATCTGCCACAGAGGACCCCGTGACACACACACACACACGCACGCACCCCCCAACACACACACACACACACTAAGACTCCGTCCCTCTCTCGCTCTCTCTCTCTCTCTCTCACACACACACAAGCACACACACGCAAGCACGCCCGCCCCCCACACACACTAATACTCCATCTCTCTCCCTCTCTCTCACACACACACAAACTAAGACTCCATCTCTCTCTCCTCTCTCTCTCTCACACACACACACTAAGACTCCATCTCACACACACATGCTCTAGGTGGAGCATTTGTTCCTACCACCCTTTATCCAACCTTACCCGTATGATAAACAATCACCTTTATTTACTTGCATAACATGGAAAAATTCCACTTTACTTTAGTAGTCAACAAACTTATCATCTGTACCCTTATAAAAAACGAGTTGGTGGTGATGGTGTGCCTGCCATCTTGTAATACAGACCGTATGATCTATATCTAAGGATAGAAAGCAAACTATGATAATTTTACAAAAGATACCGGCACCTCTCTCTCAGCAATTAAAAAAGGAATAAGTCTCTGGAACAATCTAGCATGCATGGTGGCCGCTGCCGCCTGCCGACGCCGTCCATCCCCATGCCTCCACCCATTCTGACCACCAGTCACCACCACGCTCCACTCCTCCTCGCCTTATCTCTCATCTTTCATTTTTTCGATGACATTCTCGAGATACCAGTTTTCCGATAAAATTCTTGAGATATCACTAGTTTTTACACATGGGATTACTCCTGCATGGGTCAATCACAACAGGTGTTCTGTAAAAAAAATGCATATTGATGTTCCGTGCAATGCATGAGAATCTTGCTTGCAATTATATAACGCAAATCACGAGCAGGAAGTGACATTTTTTGACACAACCACGTTAACATGGCCACGTAAATCACTAGCTAAAGTAAATACCATTATACTTATATCCCGATGCAAAAGGTTGAGTACATGCCCGAAGAGTAGAGTCGCACACACGCACTCCGTCTCTCAGAATCTCTCTCACACACACGCCAGTTACGTGACGCCCACTTAAGCAGACACATATGTTACAATTTGTGCACCCGCGGGTACACGTGATGCTGCGCATTTATTTAAGACGGAAGGCGAACCCAAACAGTAGCTGCATTCATTCCCCTCCCGCCGCCTCTTCTCTGGTCGCCGTCGCCCGGTAGCCATGGGCCGGCCGAAGGTATCAACATACGCCATACTCCCGCCGGAGCGGCGCTTTAATATGGAAATTTTAGTGGTCATGCATGCATCTTTTTATGCTAGCACTCCTATATAAGGGTTGACCGGTCGCTTCCCGCGGACGTGCGCGGGTGGTGGAAGAGGAAGGAGAAGGGAAGCGGGCTGTGGAGTAACGTTTTTTACCACAATTTCTTAGGAAACTGAGTGCAATAATTGAGTAGTTTTGCAAACTACCAGTACTCACCTGAAACGGTTCAAAACCTATACTCCCTTGCCAGCGCGCGCTTCCCACGTGAAACGGTCAACGTCCCCCTGGAGCGTCAGTGCCTCATTAATGCCCGGCTAGAGCGGAGGCGACCTCTCACTGGCGCCGACATTGAAGTGGCGCGACGGCCGAGAGAGCGCCGCTTCCCGGTGCACGCGACTGCTCCGCTTCGAGACTGGCCATAGGCCCTGTTTGGATCCATGGGTAGTTTGAGCTAGTTGGGGCTCAAATAGCCCTAAACTATCCAAGCATGAGGGTTTAAATTGGAGCAAGTTGCACCGAACCCACCAAAAAAAACTATCCCACCCAAGAGGTGCTAACTGGAGATAGTTCTCATTGGGACCACTAAAAAATCACTTTTCTCTCTCCATGAAGTGCATTTATTGTCAATCTAACCCTGTCACCCAAACACCTCTTTGGCTACAGTTAGTTCAGGGTTAGTCATGAGTTAGTCTAACCTCTAGCTAAGTTAGGGTATCAAACAGGAGCAGTATAGGACATGCAAGTTGCTCAAAGCATACAGGCAAATTCGTACGTGAAAGTATTTTTTTCTTTTTGAAAACGAAACATGAAAGGAATTTTTTTTAGAATGCTCTTGGCATGTCGCTAACATGTGATAGTTAACCGACCTCAATAGACGGCAGAAACGCCAGCCCGCCGCACTTTGATAGAGACGAGGAGGGAGAAGCGATACAGGCTACTGGATTACTAGAGATAGGTGTCGCACGGAAGCCAAGAAATATGGTGATAGCGTGGGTTAGCCATGTACTAGTATGATACTACACTGGGCTGCCGTGTTTCGTACTCTTCCAGTCCACTGTGGAGATGATTGGTTAATTTTATATTGCTGAATAATATTAAATATTATGAGTGCAGACGCTCCACCACGAGGTTCCTTGCTCCTTCTCGGTCGTACGGAATCTATGTTCTTCCACTCTATTTTTTTACGTGAGCTTTGTTCATCCTTTTGCCAACACACGAGACATCTAGCATCAAGGTGCACGTGTTATGCAAGGATCGTTCCATCTATATGAAGAACACGTGGAACTGGAACTACGAGATGAACATGTACCCAAGAGTGGACGTACGAACCTGAGTAATGTAGCGCAGTAAGTGAAGTAGAAAGGCACAAACGGTATGAACATGCGTGGCATATAGGGTGTGTTTGGTTGCGTTCTCGTCTCAGCATAGTTTTTCCCACTTCATGCATGCTCAAATCAACACCCCTCTTCATGCATGCTTCTAGTGTATTTGTGCTAAACTAGTGTGGACTCATGCACCCTCCATACACTCTACCAAACACCCAAAAGTAGGCCGAGAAGGGAACTCTTGGGCGGCATTTGTCTCTTACTACATACTACCACTAAATGTTGTACGTGCAATGCACAGTGATGTTATGGAGTACGTGCCTAAGTACTCTACTACTACTATATTAGTTGGAGGCACATATTAACTTTTATATTTGTTTACGTGTATGCCCCAAGACCTTCCAACTAGACGTGTCTTTGTCTCCAGGTCGCACTTTGTATCGTTCATACCACTAAGTACTACTACGTGTGGTCTCCGACCCAGAAGTGGAAGAAGTGGAGATGCTCTACCACGTTGTTTTTTTTACGCTGGGCTCTACCACGCTGTTCATGTCCCACTCCTTTCGCTGACGTGTGGGACATCCAGCACGTGCCGTGTTTGGCACCCTTTGTCGTAAGAGTTGAAACGCTAGCATTCATCAAAAATAAAAAATAATTATAAATCAGCAGTGATACTATTTTTTTGCGAACCAATCAGCAGTGATACTATACCACGCGGTTTCCTTGCTCCTCGATATCGGAAAGAATACTTCCGTTAGCCAACACGTGGGACGTCGACCATCCTGGTCCACTTGCCATGCACGCAGAACTCCAAGGGAGTCACCCAGGTTGTCGCGCCGCAGTAACAATGACTAATGAGCCGTCAAATCACAGGCCCACTTCCCACTCTGAAGTTGCTTGGACGAAGGAACCATCATGAATTCGTTGAATTCCGCTTCTTGAAGAAAACTACTGTACCAGCAGTACTGCTAGCTACAGTAGTTACTCCAACAGAGGCCTCCTTTCGTTCATAGGATAGGAATATGAAAATCATAGGAAGTGAGATGACATGCATCTCAATTCCTATAGAGAAAGAGATGCCATTTGATGCTTAGGATAGGAATTTTTCCATTTAGTCTAGGCTAATGTACTGGTAATTTGCTCAAAAAACTACAGTAGTAACTAGTAGTACTGGTACATGCTCGTACTCAGACACACACACACACACACACACACTAACTACTAGTACTACTACTTCTCACATGCTGGCCAGACGCTGTCGTTCTCCTTCCCGGCTTTGTCGGTGACACCCCACCGTGCTTGGATCTCCGCCAACCTCTCAGCAGTAGCGCGTGCGTCCTTTTCTTTCTTGCGGCGGCGGGCCTCTCTTTTCTTGAGTGCTTTCTGACTTTTCTGCTCCCTCTGTGCGGCTTTGGCCGCCTCTTGCTCTACCGCCCATTCGGCCTTGGCATCTTCAAATTCCTCCCACATAGTTGTGAGGTCGTGAGCGGCGATGAACTCGGCACGGCGGGATGCCATCGCTTCCCTACCATTTTGTGTGCGGTCGTGGGCGGCGAGGAACTCGGCGTGGCGGGATGCCATCGCTGCCTTACCGGTTAGTGTGCGGCGCGGTGGCATGAACGACGCTTGGTGAGAGCTTTGGGGTGGAGTGGCCGGACAACCGTATAGTGCATTGGTTTGTCAAGAGCTCAAGGATAGAAGACGAAGAAAATTTGGATTCCCCTTCAATCCTGGTCATTTATTACTAGTAAAATGCATTGGCGGTCATCAAACTTGTCTTGATAGCTCACTTTGATCATTGTATACGACATATGGTGATTATACGGTCACTGGCTCAGCGTATAGCTCCGTATTTGTCTGGTTGACCAGTCAAACAGCCCGCATGCGCCTCATCAGCTTGTGTTCTTTATCTATCTACGCGGGCCTACCTGTCAATGGAGAAAGAAATACTGTAAAAACCAAAATTATGCTAGAGTCCGGACCGCTTCCGGAGCCCGCTCTCACCGCCCTGGCCCCTCAAGACGCCAGCTGCCCGCCGCATGCATGCATAGCAAGTAGTACTCCTTATGTGGAGGAGAGAGGCATTGACAAAGTCAAGGAGTGGGCTTTGCAAGAGCCCGTCTCTACACGTGCTCCTAGGTATAAAAATATTTCTAAAAAAGGCATAAAAACAATTGTGTCTTAAAAAAGAAAGGTAAAAAACATTTGAGAGGAAATAGATAGAGAGAAAGTGAGAAAAAGCTATAACCTGGGCATTACATGAGGAAGGAGGGAGTGGTGCACATGCCAAGTTCACTGGGCTGCAGTGTTTCACACTCCTCCGTCGTAACAGTGGAGACAATAGCTTTCATAAAATATAAACAATGAATACTCGTTGCTCGTCCTCTATATTGGAAAGAATACTTTCATTCGCCAACATGTGGGACGTCGACCATCCTGGTCCACCTACCATGCACAAAATTATCCTGGTCTATCCCGATCGTATCGCTGGCCCAACCTTTCCCACTATAAGTTGTTCGGACGAAGGAACCATCATGACTTTGTTGAATTCCGCTTCTTCAAGAAAACTTAATGTACCCGCAATACCGCTACCACACGCGAAGACTGGACGGCACTGTACCATGTCATATCACTGAAACCCACTAGGGCAAACTAGCCCGCCTAGGTCATCTATTTTGGAACGGAGGGAGTACGTCTCTGCACTGCTATGATTTTGTGTTGCACGTCATATCACTGAAACTCACTAGGACAAACTAGCCCGCCTAGGTCATCGATCGCTAAGCCTACAATTTTAGGAGCTAGGGCTATTGGTCGATCGATGAGGGATAAGTATAAGCGTACCACGAGCTCATCAGCCCCAACGTTTCTCTTCGATGAGTGTTTTGCAAGTACTATAGCTCGCACAGTAGCTAGCCTACTAACACCAAGAATCATCAAACAAGCCCCGCTGATATGATAAACAGTTCAAACTTACATCTAATCATGCCATATATTACATCAAAAGCTGGTGAGGATACATCTGTTTCCATAACTTGGAGAGGGTTCGCATGATTCATCGCATGATTCACTATCAAACAAAAGTAGCAAGATCTGCTCACACAAGACAGTGCACTAGCCCTAAGATGGTTTGATAACACGCATCGTTCTGGTAATTAAACACAGGGCAATGCAAACTACCCTGAAGGATTAGGCCGACCAACTATTTATTGTCATTGATCTCTCGGGAAATGACCACAACACGGACAGTGGCATGAGAATCGATTTCTGGGGCGATGTCGGCAGGACTGACCGCGACATCGGAATCAATCTCTGGGGCGATGTCCACAGGATGGACAGTGGCATCAGAATCGATCTCCGGGGCGATGCCAACAGGACGGGCCACGACATCGGAATCATCAAGGATGTCCACCGGCACCTGCACAACCCTAACATATTAGCAAGCGCATTGCAAATAATCAAAAACCACAACTATGGTAATAAGCCATTATTTTTTACCTTGTGCAGCTCATCGGGGGATCTCATCCTTCCAGGGGCCATCTCCTCGTCCTCGATGGGGGCCATTACCTTGCCAGGGGAATACTGCTTCTCAACAGCGACTATCTCCTCAAACTCGGTCTTGAGCCTCACATAGGTGGCAATCAGAGTTCCTGGGGTAGGCACGGTGGGGCCCTTGCCGTGCTTCCAACTTCCTTTGAGGAGTTCGTCCGCCAACGTCCTCAACTCTTTGGCCAATGCTTGTTTCTTGGAGTTCTTCGTCTCCATGGGTTGGCCCGCCAACATGGTCAACTCGTCGGTCGGTGCTTGCTTCCTGGAGATCGCTGTCTCCAGTGGGTTGTCCGCCGGCAACTCTTTGCCTAGTGCTCCAGGATCCATCAATGAACTGACAAACAAAAAGCAATCGAAAGGAAACCACAATCGCAATGAAAACGGGAAAAGAATAGGATGTGAGAATCGGTCGGTGCTTCGCAAAAAGAAGATTCTTGGAATGAAAATATAGCAGCATAACTGATTCGCCCACCTTTCCTTCGTTGGTGCAGAAGAAAAATGGCAGAAGTGAGTAGCCTGGAGTGAGGTTTTCTTCAAGAAAGGGAAGAAAGGGCTTGAACGAGCATTCCAGTGAAATGATGGTTGCTTCGTCCAGTCCAGCTTGGAGGCCACCTTACCACTGCTGGTAAAGGTGTGGGTTTTGTGATATGATGGGTCATGACGGCCACACTGAGGTTACAGGTGAGTCTCGACTGTAGCACCTCGCTGTGATTTGGTGGATGGCACGCGGGCCCGGATGCTTTGAAATGTCCCGCATGTAGATAGAGCGGCTAGTCATATAGGAATGCTCAATATTGTGCACCGCGACTAAGCGGAGAGGAAAACGAGAGAACTACGTAATTAATGCATGAGTTTAGTTAGGGTAGTTTTGTAAAGTACGAGATACATTCCTCCAATCGCAAAATGCCTTGGTTCATGAGATTTGAGATTTGAGCCCTATAAACCGGAAGGGAGGGAGTACTGCACACGGTGTAGTCTAGTCACTTGTTGAAATCTCTAGAAAGGAAAATACTCCTTTCCGGTTTACAGGGCTATACTATTCCCTCTGTCTAGGTGTTTAAGTCATCTTAGGCTAGCCATAGTGGGAGTAACTTAGCTAGTAACATAGCGCACTCCAAGAATTTTTTGCTTATGTGGCAAGTAATTAATGAGAGGTGGTAACATAATATGTTACTGTAACATAGCGCTTTTCAAGATAAGATGAGTCTACAAGCTAATAAATGAAGCCATCTAAAATACTACTATTATGTTAATTTGCATTATGAAGGTAGTAATTTAGGCTAGTGTCATATGCATGACACTAGTCTAAGTTACTCCCCACTATGACCAGCCTTACGAAAACCAAATAGTCCCAAAACACTTAGGCGCGGTGCATTAACTTCTACCTTGTTTCTTGTTTCTTGACATATCAACCAATAAGAGATGAGAGGTGTGCATGCTTTTAATGACTTGCAATGGCTAGTTCATTGCATGCAATGCTATTAATTAGCAAATAAACATTGGTGACCCCAGGAGGAAACGGTGCTAAGCGCGTGGACCTATGCAGAATGAGTATCAACCAATGGATAATGGAGTTTAATTGTTAAACAATAGCAATTTTGTCTCATGCAAGAGCCTGGCTAGTACTCCAAGTAACCGCACCACGCGAGAGTTCGCAACTGCCATGTTCGGGTTGCGCTTGGCTCTTCGCCTCTTCGAGAAGACGAACAATAATTATTACTCCTACTTCTACAGTATCGAATGCATTGCTGCATGTCCATCCACCTCATGTGGGAGGGATAGCGAAAGCTTCAACTTACTCCTCCTGCCCTTGCGTCCATGACAGGTGGGCCCAACAGGTGGTTGGCCCTCCTGTCATGCAGCCAAAGGCAGGTGCAGTTAAGGCACCGGAGCTCAGTCCGCGAGGGAGAGAGCGTTGTAGTAATGAAATTTCTCGGTTTTGTACGAGTTGACGAAGATAGGGGTTGCTTGCTTGCTAGGGTTGCTCACTACGTATATATAGGCTGGAGCCTCCGCGCTTGCTTTCTAGGGTTTCTCTATTCACACACTCTCATCCTCTCCAGATTTAAACAAGATAGGGGTAGTAAGACTGTCTTTCTCCCTTCAAAAAACACTGGCTTTCTATCCTCACCGCTGGTTACAGATCCGGACATACCCCCCTCCGTCGGTGAAGGGGAGGAGGGGCAGCGTTTAGGATGTCGTCGACAGCGAGGGAGGAGACCCACTGCCGGATGCACTGTTATCTCTGGCAGAGCGCCAGCACGGGAGGTCCTCCGATCCCTTCGTCATTGCCTGTGGGCGGATCCGGCCTCCCGCCGCCCACCTATACACATCCCGACGACCTTCAGGTATATCTTCGTTCGAAACCGCCTTAGCTCTACTTCCCCCAGCTCGCTACGTCGCTGCATGTGCATCATTTTCTACCTCTCAGCCCCTCTCGATCGGATGGTCCAATGTCACATATGTTTTTCTTCTATTGTTAGAGGTAAAGCTACTTCATGGAGTCGAATCTTGTACTCCCTCCATCCGAAAATACTTGTCATTGAAATGGATGTATCTAGATGTATTTTAGTTCTAGACACATCCATTTTGATGACAAGTAATTCCGGACGGAGGGAGTACTTGGTTCAAACAAGAAATAAAGTGGGGGTGGGGGAATTTAGTATGTACATCAGACTTGGTACAAACAGGAAGGAAAGGGGGTGAAAGTAGTACAGACTGGTCATCCAACCGGTCTCTTGGTCGAAAAGGGAAATATAGGGGTAACGCTGTACACAGTGGTATGACCAGGACTAGATTTGCTATCCACACATAGGAGTAGGTGGCTAGAGTTAACAAAAATGGGACCAACCCAGATATGTTTCTTGGATGTTTGTTTCTCGGGGCAACAAACTATGAATCACCACTTTATGCCCCTGTTTACGTACATGGTGCTGGACTGCTGGTGCACCCACTGTTATAAGCCATGACAAGTTTAGCCAAATGTTTTTGCCTGTAATTGTTTGAGACTCTGACTGTTTCCTCTACGCCTTTTTGTGCAAACAGGGATATCCAATTCACCTGGTTGCTGTTGTGACCTTTTGGTGCACTGCACAAAACTCTTCTTAAAAGAAGTGACTTTTGTGTTGTTTAACTGGAATGTCAGAATGGAACAGTTGGTTCATTTTGGTGGAACTGCACAAAGGGAGATCTGTGTTCCAATCCTCATCATCTATATTGGCGCCATAACCTTCCTTGAGGTAAGAATGATATTTAATGCATGTGTTCATCTCTATTTTCCGACTGCCATGAGAAAATAATGCTATTTTTTACTAGTACACTTGTACTCCCTCACTGACAAAACCAATTCTGAATTAGAAGGCCAATCATGTACTTGGTTTCACCAACTGGTGAGGAGAAAGAGAAACAGAGCATGAAGAGGAAGAAGAAGAAGAATAAACAGTGCCAAGGCGATCTTGCTGAAGCCAGAGGCCTCAGTTGAGGCCATTCAAGGGCTCCAACAATGACTACCTTACATGTGAGACGATCCTCCAGGGAGCCCTTCCACTTCCGCTGTCTCACTTAATTAATTAGGAGTACTTAAGTACCACTAATTTATTACTGCCTAATTTTCCTGTTGGAGTTAAACAAATCTTTAGTAGGACCCTATGCTGAATCATGTACGTGTGTATGTTTGTCTATGGAGGTGAATCATGTGGTGGAGCAGGGAGGGAATATTATTAGTGTCATGACATAATAGTGCTATTGTCTTGCATGCCAATTTATTGCCATTGGTTCAATGAGGCAATGTTTTGCGTATTGTCCATCATGAATTTGATGCTACTGGTTGAGTAATATGCTAATGTCTTCCTATCCTTTCTCACTAAGCTAGCGAAGGTTTCACCTTGTTCCTACTTGTGCAAACAGGGATCATGTTGTGCCAATCATACATTAAATGGAACTGCACAAGACAATACAATGAACTGTATCCCAGCCAGTGCTTTAACTTTGCTGGAAGTTCTTGATAATCTTTTGATATAATCTCAGCACTGGTAAACAAGAGTGATTTCAACCATACATTTGGAGTGCACAAAAATATATACTATTGTGTGATTCCAGTGAGTGCTTTATCATCTCTTATGGGACTACATGAATAAGCTTTTTTTCTCAGGTTGGTACGGGCCTAAGGCCTTCATCCATATTAGTTTGCTGTCATCTCTATTTGTATCGTGCTACTGTCATGAGAAAGTCCTTTATCTTTGCATGTTAAAGTTTTGTAACCTATGATAAATGTCAATGCTTTGAGTGTTGAGTTGAGCTAATTGGCACTGATTAAATAAACTAATACCTCTCTTTAAGCAAGACTACTATGTTGCTAACTTTACCCATTAAGATAATGAGGGTGCTTCTATTTGTTAGTGTATGTTTCATAAACTAGTCCCACTATTACAGTAATCTCACTCTCTCAATATATGTGCCAACAAGGATGCTCGATTTTGGTGGAACTGCACAAAAACTTTGGGTGCTTCATTGCCTCGACAGCTTCCGTCCTTTCCTGTCAGTTGCTAAACTCCGCATGCTTTCTTCCTTTGCTGTCAGTCGCTTAGCTTATCTCGGCTTCTAGTAAAAGGAAATAGTAATTGATATGCTACCTCACACAGGTTGGTACTGGTCTTTATCCTGATTATTGTGCCTGTCATATGTATTGGTAATTTGGTATTGTGCTACTGTTTGCCGATTTCATAAAGGAGTAATTTGGAGCCTGAACTTGCAGGCAAATCATTACATCGGGTGATTTCAGTAGAACTGCACAAAATGATCAGATGAACAGGTACTTATGCTGCTGCTATGTACTCCAAAGTTCACTCAGACAAGCATCGATGTTGACAAGAAGTGCCTATATTCATTCGAGTATCAACCGGCGTCAACCAATTGTCAAACTCCAAGTGTTAGGAGAGTGAACGCCAAAAATATTGCTTGGTGCATAGCCCAGAAAAATGCAGTCCAGTCTTTGGTCCCAACTTGTGCCTTTTGGTTATCGGCACATATGGTAGCGAACTATATGGCATGGAGTCTAAAGATTCCAGACAAGTTGGTTGACGCGTATATTCATCTGGCACTTAATCAGTCTGCACGCCAAGGATGCTCCATTTCAGTTGAACTGCACAAAAAATTTGGGTGGTTCATTTTCTCAGCCGCCTCCTTTCTCGTCTTCAGTCTAGAATTTTGGTGAGATACATGACCAAGATGACCCAGTAAACTGGTTGGATGAAAGTAGTGGACAAGTTGCTCAAACCTCCCTGGGCACGAGGCCACTATTTGAGGATAAACCTACAAGCAAAGTTTAGATTGTCTGTGCTGCCTCTTATGTACTCGAAAGTTTACTCCTACAAGAACTAATTTTAGCAAGAAGTACCTCCAATTGAACACCATTTACCAGTCTGTACCCTAGGTAATTAAAGTTCGTCCATGGATATATTGGTTATGATCTCAATCATTTGGATGCATAAACATACTGAACATGCATATATCTGAATCTTTTTGTAAATTATGTATGAATATTGTCGTGTGATCTATCAATCATTTGGATGCATAGATATGCTGAGCTTGTGTATATATATGAATCTTTTGAGTTGTTGATTGTGAATGTTGGCTATGGATATGAACGTGTCCTGTGAACCTGAGTTTGATACTTGTTAGTATGCCTACTGTGGGGTATAAAACGCAGGTCTCTTATAAAAGTAATGCCGTGTCCAATTTATGTTTTCCCTTCTAACCACCGCGGCTGTGCTGCCGCACGCCCGAACCAGTGAAGTTTCCCACTCCTCTCCGTCTGCGACTCCACTTCAGCTTAATAAATAGTAACGTCTTCGGTTTTAGCCCGGTTTTCCGTAGATTAACTAGGAAATTCTCTTCTTCTTAATTAATCGACGAGGCAATTCTTTTGCCTCCATTTTGAAAAAAAATTAGTAACGTCTAACTGAGCCAATGAGTTAGATGTGTACACTTGGTGTAGTAGGATCTTTATTTAGTTTGATGCATACACTTGTTCTTTTTTGGTAGCCCTTTTGTAATGATGGCTGATGTTTGGTTTGGAAGAGAGAGCTGCGTCTTCACTCTTCTGGCCTGCTTACTGCTTCTGTTGCACCCCCAGCCCTCGTTGTTGCTGCTGCTGTTTTCAATGTACAATCAGTAGTATATTTCGTCTGTTGGTTGAATAAATGTGTTGTTAGAACGACAAACACAATGTTTTGGAACTCGTTGCACGGTTCGATCCTTTAGTGCCCCGTACCGTACGTAGCGCATACTATTTATCGTACGGAACACATTTTTTTAAACTCGGAACACATTTTCCACTTGTTGATAACATGCAGCCCACTGATGAAGGCCCAATAGAGAAGCCCATAATTAACTGGAAGGGAGGTTCTCACATGAATCCGGCCCAGGTACATGCTCATGGTCCCCTAAACATAAATAAGTAAATAAATAAATAAATAAAGCTAAATGCTCATGCACCAGTTCTTTGGGAAAATAGGTAGCCCAGTATTTCTTTTTGAAGAATACCCTGGCTAGGCCTATTTGTTTTCTCTGAATTACTGGTCTGCAAATCTTTCAAGGCGAGGAGGGATGCATTCCGGCCTGGCTTAAGAGTATGGTCAATGTCTGTTAAAAGTAATATCAAAAGGGGTTGAAAATTCCAAAAAAATTATAGCAAATGGGATATAAGTTTCTTTTTTTGTTTTTGTTCTTCACTGATATCTTATACGTATTTCATTGGATTTAACATGACATAGTACTAATTTATTTTTAAATTTGTTTTAGTATGGCTATTAATTTTTGGATTAAGAATATTTCGTTCCCCAGCAAAAATTTGCGAATTTTCAAAATTTCCCACATATTTAGTTAATTTTTGACCCTGGTATTGACCAGAAAATGGCCAGCAATTATAAAAATGGAAAACGGGCTGCAATAAATTCCATATGAATTAGAAAATGAGTAAAAATTATAAAAATAATAGAAAATGGGCTGTACATGCCACAGATTTTGAGGCTGACTTGTTTACGCAAGGCTTTGTCAGTGAACACACGATTCTAGCAGCAGTTAGTGTTGGATGTCCATCCAACGGCCGACGTGCTTCTTCAATCTCTGATCTTCCTGGTCCAGCCGCCTAAACTTGCGCCAGCGGGATTGCCTGCTCCCTCCTCTTGTGGCCCGATGTGATGCCGCGTAGGCTTCCCCGGCCCACCCTACTCCCTCCGCTGGCCTGGCCGCACGCAATCAACTGCCTCCTTATTACGCGAAAAAAATGATTCCTCCCAGTGACATCTGGGGTGCACCGGTTGGGAGGCTGACCTGTGGGCCTACTAAGTTGATGCGTACGTAGGGCTTGTCAACTTAGTCAACAAACGATTCTAGCAGCAGTAACCGTTGGATTTGAATCGAACGGTCCTGCTGCTTCTTCAATCGCTGCTCTTCTTGCACCAGCCGCCCAAACCAGCGCCGGGGAGACCGCCTGCTCCTGCCTCCAGTGGCCGGCTATGCTGCCGATGAGGCCTCATCGCCCCCTACTACTCCCACCGCTAGCCAGGCCCTGCGGCGACGGCAGCCTCACACCGCAGCCGAACCAGTGAACCCTCGTACTCCTCTCCGCGTGGGCATCCACTGCCGCGTCTTCCCCGGCTCCGCATCGTCCCCTTCCTAGGCCTCGCCGTCGTCCACCGCCTTGGTGCTCTCAACGCCGCGTGGTCAACATGGTCAACGACATTCCATCGGAAGAGTACTGTACGTGGAGAGGCTGACAGCTGGGTCCATGGCCACAACCCAATTTTTTTTGTGATTTTCCAAGTAAGTCGCTTTGTCAGGCCTGTTGAGCTGCAAATCTTTGAAGACGAGGAGAGCTTTCATTCAGCTGGCCGAGAAAATGGCCCATCAGTAATGAGAAATGGGTTGTACATTTTTCAAACACATCAAACCGGCAATTAGTTTCAAATATCTTTTCTTCATTTCGAGATTTGAAATTACATTAATTTTTATGCGTGGAGAATTTGTTGGATTTTATATTGATATACATTTATTTTTAAAATCAGTTTGAATGTGAGTCGAAATTTTGGGATTAAAAACAGTTCGGACCGCACCGAAATATGCAAAATTTCGTATAATTTTTTAACCGTGGCCACAATATGGGCTGTAATGCTAACAAAAAGAATATGGGCTGTAAAAAAACCTTAATAATTAGCAAATGGGTTGTAAATTATTAGAAATAATGGCAGATGGGCTGTATGCTATTTTCCACAGATTTGAGGCTTTCCTAAAAAAAGGTTGACGCACAAGCAGTGACTATTGGATGGCCATCCAACGGCCGTCGTGCTTCTTCAATCTCTGCTCTTCCTGCTCCAGCCGCTCAAACAAGCGCCGGCGGGACTGCCTGCTCCCTCCTCCCCGCGGCCGGCTCTGCTGCCACGCAGGCCTCACTGCCCCACCGTACTCCCATCGCTGGCCTAGCCATCCCTCTACTCACCCACACCTGCTATTATTCTCCGGCGACGGCAGACGAACCAGTAAACCCTCGTACAGTCATACTCCCCTCCGCGTGGGAAACAACTGCCGAGTCTTCCCTGCCTTCGTGTCGTTCCCTTCCTAGGCCTCGCCGTCGTCCACCGCCCTGGTGCTCTCGGCGCGGCCTGGTCAACGTGGTCAACGACCGACATGCATCTGAAGTGGACTGTACGTGGAGAGGCCGACAGCTGGGTTCACGGCCGCACGCAAGGAAATGCCTCCTTATTACGCGCAAAATAATGATTCCTCCCCTGACATCAGGGACCTACCGAAAAGGGCCTCTGTATTTCACGAAAAAATGTTACCGCCGCTGACAGCTCGGACCCACCAGCTATATCTTCGCACGCAAGGAAGTGCCTCCTTATTACGCTCAAAAAATGAATACCCCCGGCTAGCTGGGACCCACCTTGGTGGGAGGCTGACTTGTGGGCCTACTAAGTTGACGGGGACGGAGGGCTTTGTCAACTTAGTCAATATGCACGATTCTAGCTCCAGTGACCGTACGATGTCCATCCAACGTCCGTAGTGCTTCTTCAACCTCTGGTCTTCTTGCTCCAGCCGCCCAAACCAGCGTTGGTCGTGCCTCGTGCTCCTGCCTCCCGTGGCTGGCTGCGATGCGGCAGAGGCCTCACCGCCCCCTACTACTCCCACCGCTGGCCAGGCCATCCCTCTACTCACCCACACCCCCTGTTATTCTGCGGCGACGACAGCCTCACACCGCAGTGAACTAGTGAACCCTCGTACTCCTGTATGCGTGGGCATCCACTACCGCGTCTTCCCCGGCTCCGTGTCGTCCCCTTCCTAGGCCTCACCGTCGTCCACCGCCCAGGTGCTCTTGGCGCGGCGTGGTCAACGTGGTCAAGGAACGGCTTCCATCGGACGTGGACTGTACGTGGAGAGGCTGACAGCTGGGTCCACGGTCGCAGCAAGGAAGTGCCTCCTTATTATGTGCAAAATAATTATTCCTCCACCTGACAGCGGGATCCACCGGACAGGCCACCGTATTTCGCGAAAAAAACGTTTCCCCCTGACTACTAGGACCCACCAGCTACATCTTCGCACGCAAGGAAGTGCGTCCGGGCAAAAAAAATGATTCGCCCCCTGACTGCTGGAACCGACTAGCTACATCTTCGCAGGCAAGGAAGTGCCTGACAGTCGGGACCCACCTGGTCGAAGCATACGTAGCGTTGTCATTCTAGTCGCGAACGTGTACGTACATACTGGTCGATGTCGAGGCGCGCACGTGTCGTAGTAGAGGCACGCACGTGTCATAGTAGAGGCGCGCACGTGTCGTAGTAGAGGCGCGCACGTAGCATTTACACGTACGTACAGCGGCCAGGGTGCAAGAAAGAAAATACGGCCACATATGTGTACATATGGGCGGGGTCTCGAACGCCTACTCGCGCATACGTATGGCGAGGGCTCGTGTACATGGCTGGGTCGGAACAGAGAAACAACATTGTTGTCGTGTTCATGGGGAGGCAACGAAATGCGTCGTGTTCATGGGGAGGCAACGGAATGCGTCGTGTTCATCGGGAGGGCTTGGACGGAATAGGCGATGGAAACGAGGCCTGGCGTACCGCAGAACGGAGGAAACGGCCTTGTGTTCGACCTGCCACGTTCGAAACGGGATCCTGTTGATCGGGAGGGGTCTGGCGTACCGCAAAACGGAGGAAACGTACCTCCTACGGTCGAAACGGGGGTCCTGTTTATCGGGAGGGGTGTGGCGTACCGCAAAACGGAGGAAACGGACTTGTGTTGGAGCGCTACGGTCGAAACGGGGGTCCTGTTCATCGGGAGGGGTGTGGCGTACCGCAAAACGGGACTCCACGGGATACTGTTCATCTGCACCGCCGACCTCCTCCAGCCTCCACGGGCTCCTGTTCATCCAGCCTCCACGGGCTCCTGTTCATCCAGCCTCCACCGCGCGCTACTCCACCGGCTACTGTTCAACCACCTCTCCACCGTCTACTGCTCATCCAGCCCTCCACACCATGGGGTCCTGTTCAACCACCCCTCCACGAGCACCCCTCCACCGTCTACTATTCATCTAGCCCTCCACACCACGGGGTCTTATTCAACCACCCCTCCACCGTCTACTGTTCATCCAGCCCTCCACACCACGGGGTCCTGTTCATCCACCCCTCCACGGGCACCCCTCCACCGCATACTGTTCATCCAGCCCTCCACCACACCACGGGGTCCTGTTCATCCAGAGGCAACGCCAGCGCTCACTGTTCATCCAAACCCCCCGCAACGCTCACTGTTCATCCCATCGATCGGCTTCAATTAGCAGCAGTAGTGAAGGAATCGCTCGATCGGGTTCAGTTAACAGCCATCGGTCGATCGCTCGGGTTCAGTAACGCGTAGCCTGCAGTGCAATCGCTCGGGTTCGCTTCAGTTAGAGCCCAACGCCTCGCTCGGGTTCAGTTAGAGCCAATTCCTCGCACACACGCGCGTACATGTATGAGAGAAACGCACATCGCTCGGCCCCCGACCTCCCACCGTAACCGGGAACTCCCCGAAATTTTCCTCCCCCTTGCTTCTACCACTGTTTTTTCCGTCATGGACGGCCCAAAGAATGTCATGCAACTGCGTCTCCGGCCCGCCCAGGACGAAAAGCCCATTTTTGTCATGATTTTTTGTCATAGAAGTAGGAGCCCACCACATCTATGATGATACCGGGTTTTGTCACAATTATTGTCATAGAATTGTCATATGTATGACAGAAAAAAATTTCGTTTGGCCCAAAATGTCATGGATGTGTCTTTTTTTTGTAGTGTATGGATAATAGAAGGCCTAGAAACATTGGCAGCCATAATGGAGCAAGATAAAATATACTTTCTTCACAAACTGAAATTTTGGGCAGAACCAAAGAATTGAAGGTGAGCTCACATGGAGGCATGACATGAGCTCTACTTTGGTGGAGGGCTAAGATATGATGATATGAGGGACCATGTAAAATGGCAACTCATTTGGATATGCCTAGCTTGTACTTCCTTCACAACCACTTCCCTCAGATAGGAACTTCGGAAAATCATAATTAAATAATTACTAGGCAAATGAGGTTTCATTTTGGCATGTCGCAATGATATGGATAGTAAAAGGTGTCCAAGGAGTTTGAGGTCAATTGGGCAAAGCTAAATGGCACTTGCTTCACATTCTGCCATTCAGGATAGAATAGGAAATGAATTATTTAAGCAAGATGATAAACATGACAAATGAAATATTTTGCCATATTTGAGAAATATATGACCCAAACAATGTATGAGAATTATTTGGGAATTTTAGGATGGATAGAAATATAGGTTGCTTCACAACCTAGGGCAAACAGGGTTATTCCTTTAATGAAAAATGGAATATTCCTGAGAAAAAGAAATTAGGGTTTGGTCAAGCAATGGAGTGACATGATCTTGGCAAGGTTTTGAGAATGATGAGCCACTTGGGAGGGGGAAAAGAGGATGATTTCCCAGGTGACAAGGCCACAGAATCACTCCAAAAAGAAAAACAGAGCAAAAACCAATAAATCAAAAGAAAAAGAAAAGGGGCAAAATCTAGGCTGTTACATTTCCCCTCTGGTCCATGGCCTCCATGGCATGGGAGGGGTGATAGCCCCTCCGAGATTGGATTTGTCTCTCTCTGTTTCTACGTTCCAGATTCTGCCCTTTCACCGTTTCTTATATTCCTGGAGATCCGTAACTTCGATTGGGCTGAATTTTGGACACGATTTTTATCCGGATATTAGCTTTCTTGCGGCAAAAGAAGGGCACCAACTGCCTTACGACGTGGCCACGAGGGTCAGGGGTGCCCCCCTGCCTCGTGGGCCCCTCGAGCATCGTCTCGCGTTGATTTCACTTCCCAAAGTTCACATATATTCCAAAAAAATCTCCGACAGCTTTTATCCAGTTTGGACTCCGTTTGATATGGATTTTCCGCGAAACAAAAAACATGCAACAAATGGGAACTGGCACTCGGCAGTTGATCAATATGTTAGTCCCAAAAATAGTATAAAAAGTTGCCAAAAGTATATGAAAGTTGTATAATATTGGCATGGAACAATGAAAAATTATAGATACGACGAAGACGTATCAACATCCCCAAGCTTAATTCATACTTGTCCTCGAGTAGGTAAATGATAGAAAAGATAATTTTGATGTGGAATGCTACCTAGCATAATCTTGATCATGTAATCTAATCATGGCATGAATATTAAGACATGAGTGATTCAAAGCAATAGTATATCATTTGACATTAAGATAATAATACTTCAAGCATACTAATAAAGCAATCATGTCTTTTCAAAATAACATGGCCAAAGAAAGTTATCCCTACAAAATCATATAGTCTGGCTATGCTCCATCTTCACCGCGAAATATATTCAAATCATGCACAACCCCGATGACAAGCCAAGCAATTGTTTCATACTTTTGGTGTTCTCAAACCTTTTCAACTTTCACGCAATACATGAGTGTGAGCCATGGACATAGCACTATAGGTGGAATAGAATATGATGATGGAGGTTGTGTGGAGAAGACAAAAAGGAAGAAAGTCTCACATCTACGCGGCTAATCAATGGGGTATGGAGATGCCCATCAATTGATGTCAATGCGAGGAGTCGGGATTGCCATGCAACAGATGCACTAAGAGCTATAAGTGTATGAAAGCTCAAACTAAACTAAGTCGGTGTGCATCCAACTTGCTTGCTCATGAAGACCTCGGGCATTTTAGGAAGCCCATCATCGGAATATACAAGCCAAGTTCTATAATGAAAATTCCCACTAGTATATAAAAGTGATAACTCAAGAGACTCTCTATATGAAGAACATGGTGCTACTTTGAAGGACAAGTGTGGCAAAAGGATAATAACATTGCCCCCCTTTTTTTGGCGGGCTTCTTTGGCCCCCCTTTTTATTTAGGCTTCTTTGGCCTCTCTTTTTTTCTTGGGGAAATGCTCTAATAATGATGATCATCACACTTTTATTTACTTACAACTCGATACTAGAACAAAGATATGACTCTATATGAATGCCTCCGACGGTGTACTGGGATGTGCAATGATCTAGCGTAGCAATGGCATAAAAAACGGACAAAGCCATGAAAACATCGTGCTAGCTATCTTAAGATCATGCAAAGTAATATGACAATGATGCTCAATGTGACGCCCCCGATTTGACCGTACACTAATCATACACGCAAACATGTACGATCAAGACCAGGGACTCACAGGAAGATATCACAACACAACTCTACAAATAAAATAAGTCATACAAGCATCATATTACAAGCCAGGGGCCTCGAGGGATCAAATACAAGAGCTCGATCATAGAGGAGTCAGAGGAAGCAACAATATCAAAGTACAGACATAATATAAACAAGTTTGCCTTAAGAAGGCTAGCACAAACTGGGATACAGATCGAAAGAGGCGCAGGCCTCCTGCCTGGGATCCTCCTAAACTACTGCTGGTCGTCGTCAGCGGGCTTCACGTAGTAGTATGCACCTCTTGTGTAGTAGGAGTCATCGTCGACGGTGGCGTCTGGCTCCTGGGCTCCGGCATCTGGTTGCGACAACCAGGTAGAAGGGAAAGGGGGGAAAAGAGGAAGAAAAGCAACTATGAGTACTCATCCAAAGTACTCGCAAGCAAGGAGCTACACTACATATGCATGGGTATATGTGTAAAGGGCCATATCGGTGGGCTGAACTGCAAAATGCCAGAATAAGAGGGGGATAGCTAATCCTGTCAAAGACTACGCTTCTGGCCACCTCCATCTTGCAGCATGTAGGAGAGAGTAGATGGTAAGTTCACCAAGTAACATCGCATAGCATAATCCTAGCCGGCGATCACCAGGTTGTATCTGGCACTTGGAAGGGTGTGTTTTATTAAGTAACCAGTTCTAGTTGTCATAAGGTTAAGGTACAACTCCAAGTCGTCTTGTTACCGAAGATCACGGTTTTTCGAATAGATTAACTTCCCTGTAGGGGTGCACAACATTTCCCAACACGCTCGATCCCCTTTGTCCGGACACACTTTTCTGGGTCATGCCCGGCCTCGGAAGATCAACACGTCGCAGCCCCACCTAGGCACAACAGAGAGGTCAGCACGCCGGTCTAAATCCTATGGCGCAGGTGTCTGGACCCATCGCCCATTGCACACCTGCATGTTGCGAACGCGGCCGGTGAGAAGACCTAGCAACCTCCATTACAAAGGAAGTTGCGTTACGCGGTCCAACCCGGCACACGCCGCTCAGTCGCTGACATCACGAAGGCTTCGGCTGATACCACGACGTCGAGTGCCCATAACTGTTCCCGCGTAGTTGGTTAGTGCGTATAGGCCAGTGGCCAGACTCAGATCAAATACCAAGATCTCGTTAAGCGTGTTATTTAGAAATAACCGCGGATGCCGACCAGGGCCAGGCCCACCTCTCTCCTAGGTGGTCTCAACCTGCCCTGTCGCTCCGCCTCAAAGTAATAGTCAGGGGCCGTCGGGAACCCAGGCCCACCTCTACCGGGATGGAGTGTAACGCCCTCGATGCGGCTATATCTCCC
This sequence comes from Triticum urartu, assembly GCF_003073215.2. Classification (NCBI taxonomy): domain Eukaryota; kingdom Viridiplantae; phylum Streptophyta; class Magnoliopsida; order Poales; family Poaceae; genus Triticum; species Triticum urartu. The sequence goes on along the minus strand of NC_053025.1, from coordinate 83,247,580 downwards.
ACGTGTCGAGGCACGACTTAGAGGCATAACCGCATTGAAAGCAATGTCGCAAGTCAGGAAATCATCACACATTCCATGTACATAAATAAGATAAAGGGGAGGTACATAGTTGGCTTACACTCGCCACGTCACATCAAAGTACATAAATAACATCCATCATACAAATCACTCATGGCCCGACTACGGTGCCAAAATAGAAAAGACCCCCAACATGCGACAAGGCCCTGAATCGATAACCCCAACTAGGCACCACTACTGATCGTCGGGAAAGGAATCATAATAACGCTGAGAGTCCTCGTCGAACTCCCACTTGAGCTCGTACTCGTCACCTGGAGCGGAATCACCTGGACCTGCATCTGGAATTATAGTATTTGTGAGCCACAAGGACTCAGCAATCTCGCGCCCTCGCGATCAAAACTATTTAAGCTTATAGGAAGGATAAGGCAAGTATGTGGAGCTGCAGCAAGCGACTAGCATATGTGGTGGCTAACTTATCCGCAAAAGAGAGCGAGAAGAGGAGGCAAGGCGCGAGCGAGAAACTAGAGGAACAACCTGCGCAAGCATAACTCCAACTCCGTGTCCACTTCCCGGACTCCGCCGAGAAGAGGCCATCACGGTAACACACACAGTTGATTCATTTTAATTAATTAGGGTTCAAGTTATCTACAACCGGACATTAACAAATTCCCATCTGCCCATAACCGCGGGCACGGCTTTCGAAAGTTCAATCCCTGCAGGGGAGTCCCAACTTAGCCCATGACAAGCTCTCACGGTCAACGAAGGAATAGACCTCCACCCGAGACACACCGATCAGACTCGGTAACCCGGTACAACAAGACAATTCGACAGGCTAAAACAAGACCAGCAACACTGCCCGAATGTGCCGACAAATCCCGATAGGAGCTGCACATATCTCTTTCTCAGGGCACACTCAGATAGGTCAAGCTACGAGTAAAACCAACCCTCAAGTTTCCCCGAGGTGGCCCCACAGGCTGCCCAGTTCGGACCAACACTCAGAGGAGCACTGGCCCGAGGGGGGGGGTTAAAATAAGATGACCCTTGAGTCTGCAGAACCCAAGGGAAAAAAGGCTAGGTGGCAAATGGTAAAACCAAGGTTGGGCATTGCTGGACAAGCTTTAATCAAGGCGAAATATCAAGGGGTTCCCATTATAACCCAACCGCGTAAGGAACGCAAAATCCGGGAACATAACACCGATATGACGGAAACTAGGGCGGCAAGAGTGGAACAAAACACTAGGCGAGAGGCCGAGCCTTCCACCCTTTACCAAGTATATAGATGCATTAAGATAACATAGCAATATAATGATATCCCAACAAGTAACTAAATGTTCCAACAAGGAACGGCTCCAACCTTCACCTGCAACTAGCAACGCTATAAGAAGGGGTTGAGCGAAGCGGTAACATAGCCAATCATGCAATTGGGAGGCTGACAAGCAAGTGGTAGGCATTGTAGCAGTGGCAAAGTAAAAGAGCGAGCAAACTAGCATAGCAAAGATAGTAGTGATTTCGAGGGTATGATCATCTTGCCTGCACAGTTGTCAAAGCTGACTGGATCCTCACAAGCAAACTCAACGGGCTCCTCGGTAGCGAACTCGTCTCCTGGCTCTACCCAAACAAGACAAACAAGCAACAAGGATACAATCAACCACGTGCAAGACCAAGCAATGAGATGAAATGATGATATGCTATGCAGGATGCGATGCGGGATGCAAAATGCAAGATATGACAGGAAATGCATGAACCTGGCCTCAACTTGGAATTCCAAGTGTGCCACTGGATGGAGGGGATGATATCGCTTGAAAATTATATAAAGATCATTGGAATCGGAGTTACGGTTTGGAAATGGCAAGCGTTTTAAGATATGACACCGGTCTGCGATTTACAGCAAGTAGGCATCTAAATGCAACGAAATGAACATGCTACAGCCACCAAACATGAAAAACAAATACATGGCAGTGATGTACACAAGATGGTTAACAAAACACTAGCACTGATCCATAGGCAAATTCATCCAATAAGAGGTTCAAACAAGCATGGAAAAAATGAATATGCAAAACAGATTCCAGACTTAGTGAAATTAACACTAGCCTGAAATTTCAGATCACGAAGCCCTCTTTGGAGCAGAAAAACAACATGACGGAAAACCTGAACATGACAAGTAAGAACATGGCATGGAGCTACTCAACAAGCTTAACAAAAGACCCAAAGTGACCTGGGGTCAAAAGGGTCCACAAAATACTCTACCGAGCTCACGAACATAGCTCGAACACAATCAGTTTTCAGACTTAGTGAAAACTGAGACATGCTGAAATTATAACTCACGAAGGCATGTAAACGAGCTCGATGCACTCACTACGGTGCAAGTCATAGCAAGGCAAGCATATAACCAGCAAGAAGGCACAATGTGCTAGCTACACATGGAAAGAACAAAGGCATAGCATGCATGGAACACTAACGGTAGCATCGGCAAAATCGCAAACAAGTTGACGATCTGCCCAGATTAACAACGAAGCAAAAGTTGAGCTCGATTGAGTCAACCTAGAGCACTCCACATATGCAAACAAAGACATGGATGGATAGAGCATAACATAAATATCAAAACTCCCTTATTGATCATCCTCAAAAGAGGCACGGATCACTAGGAAACAAGCTGGACATATAGCATCACGAACTAAAATATCCCAGACTTAGTGAAAATCACTAAGTCCCTGAAATCAGCAATCTCAGGTACCTCTCTTCGCAAGCTCGCACAAGACGACACACACATCCTAAAAATGCATGGGTTGCACCTCTGGAAAGAAGACAAAATTCTTAACAATTCATCCCAAAGGGGCACAGGCATATCATGCACGAATTAAACATGGCAAAAATGACAAAAGTGCATGATGAACTAACGGATCTGCAATTTAACTCACGAAGCCTCCTTCTAACAGCATTTTGGGCAACAAGATTACCACAAATGCAAATGATGCAATGGAATGAAATGATATACATGTCGAGACGAAGATTTTGATATAACATAAGCCCAAAACGGAGCTACGGTTGCGGAGATACGAGCAGTCGAAGTAGGCACAAAAATCTAGGGTTAGAGGTAAAAAGTCAACCCGAGATCCAGATCTGGATCCGGGGTACTGTTCACCGGCGCGTTTCCCGAGGATGACCAGCGCCGGAGCTCGTCGGTGCCGGCCGGAGTGGGGGAAGAGGAGGCCGGGGTGAGGGAGAGGAGGCCGGGCGGCGCCGGAGGAGGAGGCGGCGACCGCGGGCAGCGGCGTCCGGGGCGGCGCTGGCCGGTGGCGGGCGGCGGCGGCCGGCTTGCGGCGGCCCGGCGAGGCGACGAGCGGCGGCGGGGCAGCGGCCGGAGGAGGAGAAGAAGGGCGGCGGCGTGCGGGCGCCTCTGGCCCGAGCGGTCGGCGGGGAGGGCCGGCCCCGGGCCCTCGCGGGCCGGCGATGTGGGCGCGGGCGCGGTGGCAGGAGGGCCACGTGGTAGTTGGCGGCTGGCTGGGCGCGGCGGCGGACGTTGTCCGGCTCGCCCGGACACGTCCGTCGGTGGCGGGGTCGATCTCTTTTTTTTAGGGTTTTGGACGGGGGAAGAGATCCGAGTGGAAGGGGTATATATAGGCATAGAGGGAGCTAGGAGAGTCCAAAAGAGGTGCGGTTTTCGCCCACGCGATCATGATCGAACGCTCTAGGACATGGAGCAGAGTTTGGTGGGTTTTGGGCCAAATATGGGGGGTGTTGGGCTGCAACACACACGAGGCCTTTTCGGTCCCTCGGTTAACCGTAGGAGTATCAAACGAAGTCCAAATGACCCGAAACTTGACAGGCGGTCTACCGGTAGTAAACTAAGGCCGCATGGCAAGTCTCGGTCCAATCCGGAAATGTTTAACCCCCACACACGAAAGAAAGCTAGAAATGGCCACCGGAGGAGAACGAAGCGCCGGAATGCAACACGAACAACGGGGAAAAAGCTCGAATGCATGAGATGAATATGTATGCAAATGCAATGCACGAGATGACATGATAAGAGATGCACGAAAAAGAAAACAACACACGGAGAGAAAGACCCGAACCCGAGAAATAAATATAACTTAACACCGGAAACGGCAAGAGTTGGATACAAATATGGAAAGTTACATCCGGGGTGTTACATGGAGCCACCTTCCCCTTCAGCCCCCAACATCGGAATCACTCGCGGGTACTCAATGAGCCGACCCAACTTTAGTCACCACCTGTATAGAATGTATATATGTACGTATATACCCGTGATCACCTCCCGAGTGATCATGGCCCGATAGTATAGCATGGCAGACAGACTAGAATGTAGGGCCATTGATGAAGTACTAGCAACCTATACTAAGCATGTAGGATTGCAGGTAAGGTATCAACAGTTGTAGCAACAATGCCAGGCTATGCAACAAAATAGGATTAACGGAAAGCAGTAACATGCTACACTACTCTAATGCAAGCAGTAGAGAAGAATAGGCGATATTTGGTGATCAAGGGGGGGGGCTTGCCTGGTTGCTCTGGCAAGAGAGAGGGGTCGTCAACACCGTAGTCGTACTGGGTAGCAGCGACGTCGGTCTCAGTGTCTAGCGAGAGAAGAGGGGAAGAAACAATAAATATTAAGCAAACAGATGCATAGCGATGCATGACATGTCAAGTATCGGTGCTAGGGGTGTCCTAACGCGGTATGAGGTGGTACCGGTGAAGGGGGGAAACATCTGGGAAAATATCCCCGGTGTTTCATGTTTCCAAACAGATGAACCGAAGGGGGAAAGTTGCATGTTTGCTATGCTAGGGATGCATGGCGGACGAACTGGCTGCGTATTCGAATTTGTCTCGTCGTTCTGAGCAACTTTCATGTACAAAGTTTTTCCATCCGAGCTACGGTTTATTTTATATTGATTTTAAAAGGTTTAAATCAATTTTAGCATTTATTTAATTAATTAAATTCAACATTATCCAAAACAGTGCATGCTGACATCAGCATGACGCCAGCATGACGTCAGCAGTTGACAGTTGACCTGGTCAACCTGACATGTGGGTCCCACCTGTCAGTGACACATTTTAATTAACTAGTTTTAATTAATCTAACCAGGATTAATTAGGGGTGGGCTCCACTGTCATTGAGTGATTAATTAACTAACAGTGGTTAGTTTAACTAGTTATTAGATTAATCTAATTATGATTAATTATTTTAATTAATTGTTTAGTTTAATTAATCAAAATTAATTAATCAATAATTATTATTATTATTTAAACCGTTCTGGGGGTGGGCCCCTATGTCATAGGCAGGGGCATAGCGGGCGCCTGGTTCGCGGGTGCAGGGGCGCCGCGGTTTCGGGTGCAGGCATCCGGCCCGATTGGGCAGATGCCTAGATCGACAGGGGGGTGCCCGCCATGGGCACAGCAAGGCCGGCCGCCTGGGCGGCAGCGGCAACGGCGATGCCACGCCGGGGTGGCGTCGGGGACGGGAGCGAGGGCGCGGCGCGGTAAATGGCGAGACAGCAAGCGGCGGCGAGCGAGTTGCGAGGCGTGCGGGCGACACACACACGAGCGGCAGAAGACTCCAGCGTGCGGTGGCCTGTGCGAGCGGGCGGCGCGAGCGGCCCGTGTGTGCGGCAGAGAGCAGCCGGAGTGGCCGGGCGTCAGCAGAAGGCGGCGTCACAGGCAGGGCACGCGGGGAGCAAGCAGGCGGCGCGGGCACCGGTGCGCGGCGCGCGCGTCGCCATGGAGCTGCGATGGAGGGGCGGGGCAATAGAGGCGCGGCGCGGCTTGGCAGGTGCGGCAGGGACGCGGGCGGTGCGCGGCGCGCGCGGCCAGTAGCCAGCAGGGGAGCGAGGGGCGCAGACGGGCGTGGGCAGGTGCAGCCGAGCGCGGGCGCGCGTGCACGCTATGGCGCGCTAAGGGAAGGGAGAGGGCGGCGGCTCACAGCGGGGAGTAGGGGTTCGGGCAGTGGGTGTCGGGGAGGTTGACAGGGCCGGCCGGCGCAGGGGAGGAGGCGACGACATAGAGGACGGCGGGGAGGCAGTCCGGGCGGCAACGGCGTTGAGCTCCGAGGCGCGGGCGCGCGAGCCCCGATCTGATCTGGATCGGGGGAGAGGAGGGGAACGACGTGGGGGAGAGTGGGGTGTTTGGTGGGTTAGGGTTTCGGGGAGGGGTTAAGGGAGTGGGGTGTGGGGCGGTTGGGCCGGCCTGGTGGTTGGGCCAGTTGGCTCGGTGCCCTGCTGTGCCGGAGCCCAGTGGGGGGGGGGGTCCTTGTCTCTTTTATTTTCTTTTAGTTTTTTATTTTTATGTTTTAAACATTTAAATTATCTAGGCATTTTGTAAAAATGTGATTACTACCCCATATTTACTTATGCAAAATATGGCACCTCCCGGACAATTTTGTTTTAACTTTTGAAAACTTTTATTGTTGACATTAAATTGAAATTGAATTTTGAAATGGTTTCGAATTAACCCGAGATTAACTACAGTTATAGAGGTGACGTGGCATCGTTAACGTGGGATTACTGTAGCATGATTATCCGGGCGTTACACTCAAGTCATGTATATGAAGATGATGGAAGTTGCATGGCAATATATCTCGGAATGGCTATGAAAATGCCATGATAGGTAGGTATGGTGGCTGTTTTGAGGAAGATATAAGGAGGCTTATGTGTGATAGAGCGTATCGTATCACGGGGTTTGGATGCACCGGCTAAGTTTGCACCAACTCTCGAGGTGAGAAAGGGCAATGCATGGTACCGAAGAGGCTAGCAATGATGGAAGGGTGAGAGTGCGTATAATCCATGGACTCAACATTAGTCATAAAGAAATCACATACTTATTGCAAAAATCTATTAGTCATCGAAACAAAGTACTACGCGCATGCTCCTAGGGGATAGATTAGTAGGAAAAGACCATCGCTCGTCCCCGACCGCCACTCATAAGGAAGACAATCAATAAATACCTCATGCTCCAACTTCGTTACATAATGGTTCACCATACGTGCATGCTACGGGAATCATAAACTTCAACACAAGTATTTCTACAATCCACAACTACCCACTAGAATGACTCTAATATCACCATCTTTATATCGCAAAACTATTGCAAGGAATCAAACATATCATATTCAATGATCTACAAGTTTTATGTAGGATTTTATGACTAACCATGTGAATGACCAATTCCTCTCCTCTCTCTAAATAGATATAAGTCAAGCAAGAAAGTTTAATTCCTTCTACAAAAGATATGCCCACGCTCTAACAAATATAAGTGAAGCAAAAGAGCATTCTACAAATGGCGGTTTTCTATGTGAAGAGAAACAGCCAATCCAAACTTCAAATGATATAAGTGAAGCACATGAAGCGTTCTATAAAGCCATACTCAAAAGATATAAGTGAAGTGCAATGAGCATTCAATAAATCAACCATGGACTATCTCATACTAGCATGGTGCATCAAAGAAAAGTGAAAACTAAATGCAAAAGGCGCTCCAAGATTTGCACATATCGCATGAACAAAACGAATCGAAAACATACCGATACTTGTTGAAGAAAGATGGGATGCCTTCTGGGGCATCCCCAAGCTTAGACGCTTGAGTCTACTTGAATATTTACTTGGGGTGCCTTGGGCATCCCCAAGCTTGAGATCTTGCCTCTCCTCCTTCTACTCACATCGAGACATCCTTGATCTTCGAACACTTCATCCACACAAAACTCAATAGAAAACTCGGTAAGATCCGTTAGTATAATAAAGAAAATCACTACTCTAAGTACTATTTCAAACCAATTCATATTTTATTTTGCATTTTATCTTCTGTAATATAACTTTTCCATGGCTTAATCCACTGATAGAAATTGATAGTTTCATCAAAACAAGCAAACTATGCATCAAAAACAGAATCTGTCTTAAACATGATAGTCTGTAGTAATCTGAACATTCACCATACTTCGGGTACTTCAAAAATTCTAAAAAAATTAGGAAGCAATAGAAAATTTGTATGTAAATACAGTGCAAAAAGTTTCATAACTGTTTGACGTTTCAGTAAAAAATGTAAAATTGCGCACTACGACCAAAGTTTTTGTTCTGCACTGCACAAACCAACAACCAATGTAAACATCCTAAAGGCAAATCTTGGCACATTATTTTTATAATACAATGGAATTGTACAAGGGAATAATTATTTTTGTTGAAAAGTTTCTGTAATTAAGATTCACAAAGTTTCTGTGAGCATGAACAAAGTTCAAGGAGCTCCCCCACTTCAACAATGCTTGTCTCTCTCACTTTCACTTTCCTTTTTGAAAAGTTTTGGGTTCCCCTCTTTTTTTTGTTTTTAAACTATATAAAAGCACTCAACAGAAACAAATGACTCTCTAAAACTTCCAGGTTGTCTCCCTGGCAGCTCTTTCTTTAAAGCCATTAACTAGGCGTATAGTGCTTAAGTAATGAATCCACGCAGATCCCAAGATATATCAAAGCCAATTTTAATTAACAATGATTTGTGATTTAGTAGTGAGCAAAAAGCAACATATATCATGTAATGACGAAGTCTAACTCTCTTCCTATGCATCGATATGTCATAAAAGAACAATTCATACACACATAGTAAAGGCCAATGCATAGTATAAACAATTTCTTGCAATTTTATCATATTGGAAACATGGAGAGGCGGAGATGTAGTTCCTCTCTCATAATAATTGCAAGTAGGAGCAGCAATCACACGCATATTATATCTATCAAATCATCATGTGTAGTAGTAAAACGCAACCCATAAAAATAATCCTTAATAAGGGCAAACTTCTGCGAAATAGTGTAGTCAGGAGAATTCAAAAAGATAATAGGATTATCATGTGTGGGTGCAATAGCAACAATTTCATGTTTAACATAAGGAACTATAGCAAGTTCATCTCCATAAGCATAATTCATATTGGCATCTTGGCCACAGGTATAGCAAGCATCATCAAAAAAGGATATTTCAAAAGAATCAACGGGATCATAACAATCATCATAGCAATCATCCTTCGGTAAGCACGAAGGGATATTAAACAATGTATGAGTTGAAGAGTTAATCTCATTAGAAGGTGGGCACGGGTAGCTAATCCGCTCTTCCTCCTTTTGTTCTTCGCTCTCCTCATCATCTTTTTCATCCAATGGGCTCACAGTTTCATTAATTTCTTCTTCCATAGACTCCTGCAAAATATTAATCTCTTGTCGGACAACGGAGACTTTCTAAATAAATTCATCAATATCATAATTGTATTTATAATTCTCATAGCAATATTTAAGGATAGCTAAATTTTCAGGTCTATAAACTAAATCATCAAAATCTTCAAACTCTTTAAACAAAGATTCAATTTCATAAGCACCCATAAAAGCAATGAATTCTTCTATTTGTTCCACATCATAATAATCATATATACCATTAGCATAAGAAGCCAAGGTTTCATCATCATGAAATTCACATGAAAAGGGAAGGTGTGGAGGCTTCATCCTAGAGCAACAAGTATAATCATATCTCAAGCATAGTTGTCGAGCATACCAATGCAACATATAAATTTGATCCCATAATACTTTCCCTTTTTGAGTCAAGCGATAATCCCTAAAGTATTCACGTTGATCCACGGTTACTCCCATTATAAAGTGGAATGGGGTTTTCTCAGGATTATCAAAGTAGTACATAATATCTTTCACATAATGAGCATCGAGGGTTTTAGGAGGTTCCCCATCTCCATGAGTAGCAAGTAAACCTAATTTTTTTTGGTATTTCGTGTTCCATATCCAGAACTAAAGATAGAGAACAACTTAGAACAACAATGAAAAATTACTTAGTGATAAAGCAAACAAGCACACACGAGAATATTCACCCCACGCTATAACTCCCTGGCAACGGCGCCAGAAAAAGGTCTTGATAACCCACAAGTATAGGGGATCAATTGTATCCTATTTTGATAAGTAAGAGTGTCAAACCCAACGAGGAGCTAAAGATAGAACAAATATTCCCACAAGTTCTATCGACCACCGATACAACTCTACGCACGCTTAATGTTCGCTTTACCTAGAACAAGTATGAAACTAGAAGTACTTTGTAGGTGTTGTTGGATAGGTTTGCAAGATAATAAAGAGCGAGTAAATAAAAAGTAGGGGCTGTTTAGATGAAGACACAACTAAGTTAGTTTTAGTAGAGAGCTTTTTGTCACGAGAAAGTTATTTGTCCCTAGGCAATCGATAACTAGACCGGTAATCATTGTTGCAATTTTATTTTAGGGAGAGGCATAAGCTAACATACTTTCTCTTCTTGGATCATATGCACCTATGATTGGAACTCTAGCAAGCATCCGCAACTACTAAAGATCATTATAAGGCATCAAGTCCTCTTTATTCCCATACGCAAACAACCTACTTACTCGGGTCTGTGTTTCTATCACTCACGCCACCCACCATAAGAAAATCATGAACATATTGCAAACCCTACAGTGGGGATCACTCACACTTGTGCGACACGGAGAGCACCATAGGACAGCACCAATAATAAAACATGCAATTCAAACCAATCACGATCATCAATTAACCCATAGGACAAAACGGATCTACTCAAACATCATAGGATAGCCATACATCATTGGAAAATAATATATATCGTTGAGAACCATGTTTCAGTAGATATTACAGCGGGTAAAAGAGGGGTTACACTTCTGCATAGAGGGGGGAAGAGTTGGTGATGATGGTAGTGAAGTTGTTGGTGTAGATTGCGGTGATGATGATGGCCACGGCGGCGTTCCGGTGCCACCGGAAGAGAGGGGGAGAGGCCCCCCTTCTTTCATCTTCTCCCTTGACCTTCTCCCGAGATGGGAGAAGGGTTTCCCCTCTGGTCCATGGCCTCCATGGCATGGGAGGGGTGAGAGCCCCTCCGAGATTGGATCTGTCTCTCTTTGTTTCCGCGTTCCAGATTCTGCCCTTTCACCGTTTCTTATATTCCCGGAGATCCGTAACTCCGATTGGGCTGAATTTTGGACGCGATTTTTATCCGGATATTAGCTTTCTTGCGGAGAAAGAAGGGCACCAACCGCCTTACGGGGTGGCCACAAGGGTCAGGGGCGCCCCCTGCCTCGTGGGCCCCTCGAGCATCGTCTCGCGTTGATTTCACTTCCCAAAATTCACATATATTCCAAAAAAATCTCCTTCAGTTTTTATCCTGTTTTGACTCTGATATGGATTTTCTGCGAAACAAAAACCATGCAACAAACAGGAACTAGCACTGGGCACTTGATCAATATGTTAGTCCCAAAAATAGTATAAAGCACTGCCAAAAGTATATGAAAGTTGTATAATATTGGCATGAAACAATAAAAAATTATAGATATGACGGAGACGTATCGGTAGTCCAACTAGTCCATGACGGTGTGACTGGCATGGATTTGCTTGAGGTGTTGATAACCCACAAGTATAGGGGATCGCAACAGTTTTCGAGGGTAGAGTATTCAACCAAAATTTATTGATTCGACACAAGGGGAACCAAAGACTATTCTCAAGTATTAGTAGCTGAGTTGTCAATTCAACCACACCTGGAAACTTAATATCTGCAGCAAATTATTTAGTAGCAAAGTAATATGATAGTAGCGGTAATGGTGGCAAAAGTAACGGTAGCAGTTTTGGTTTTATAGTGATTGTAACAGTAGCAATGGAATAGTAAATAAGCGAAGAACAATATGTGAAAAGCTCATAGGCAATGGATCAGTGATGGATAATTATGTCGGATGCGATTCCTCATGCAATAGTTATAACATAGGGTGACACAGAACTAACTCCAGTTCATCACTGTAATGTAGGCATGTATTCTGAATATAGTCATACGTGCTTATGGAAAAGAACTTGCATAACATATTTTGTCCTACCCTCCCATAGCAGTGGGGTCCTATTGGAAACTAAGGGATATTAAGGCCTCCTTTTAATAGAGTACCGGAACAAAGCATTAACACTTAGTGAATACATGAACTCCTCAAACTACGGTCATCACCGGTAAGTATCCCGATTATTGTCACTTCAGGGTTAACAGATCATAACACATAATAGGTGACTATAGACTTGCAAGATAGGATCAAGAACTCTCATATATCGATGAAAACATAATAGGTTCAGATCTGAAATCATGGCACTCGGGCCCTAGTGACAAGCATTAAGCATAGCAAAGTCATAGCAACATCAATCTCAGAACATAGTGGATACTAGGGATCAAACCCTAACAAAACTAACTCGATTACATGATAAATCTCATCCAACCCATCACCGTCCAGTAAGCCTACGATGGAATTACTCACGCACGGTGGTGAGAATCATGAAATTGGTGATGGAGGATGGTTGATGATGACGACAACGTGGAATCCCCCTCTCCGGAGCCCCGAACGGACTCCAGATCAGCCCTCCCGAGAGGTTTTAGGGCTTGGCGGTGGCTCCGTATCGCAAAACGCGATGATTTCTTCTCTCCTATTTTTTCTCCCCGAAAGCAGTTATATAGAGTTGGAGTCAGGAGGTCTCCAGGGGGCCCACGAGGTAAGGGGGCGCACCCTAGGGGGGAGGGGCGCCCCCCACCCTCGTGGCAAGGGTGTGGGCCCCCTGGTCTTCATCTTTGATGAGGATTTTTTATTATTTATTGTAAGATATTCCGTGGAGTTTCAGGTCATTCCGAGAACTTTTGTTTTCTACACATAAAACAACATCATGGCAATTCTACTGAAAACAGCGTCAGTCCGGGTTAGTTCCATTCAAATCATACAAGTTAGAGTCCAAAACAAGGGCAAAAGTGTTTGGAAAAGTAGATACGTTGGAGACATATCACATACTAACCACTAATAATCCAAAGGCCGCATGAGGGAACCAGACAAGGTGGAACCCTCCTGGTCGCCGTCGTCATCATCAACCATCCTCCATCACCAATTTCATGATTCTCACCACCGTGCATGAGTAATTCCATCGTAGGCTTACTGGACGGTGATGGGTTGGATGAGATTAGGGTGACCAGGAGGTCCAGGAGGGTTCCACCATTTGACGCTGTCAATGAACCAGACAAGGTCTGACCTTTACTGCCAAGTGTCTTTTTGCTCTGATTTGTAACTGTCCTTGAACCTGACTGATGCTTGTGTACCCCTTCTCCTTGCAAATCTATACTAAGATGTACTCCATGCCAAATGGAGAGCAAGTCCAAGAGGGAGAGGCGAGTGGAGGTGAGAGCGCCGACGGGAAATCCGATGCCGAAGACGAGGAAGAGAGTGAGGACTCAAGCAGTAGCGAAGAGGTCGACTCCCCACCTTGTTCCGAAAGACGTTCCAAGAAAAAGCACGATCCGGCGAGCGTTCGAGGCAAAGAGGTCGCATCAAGCACGCATGCATCAAAGCGCACTCGGACATCTTCCCCCGAGCCGACTGAAAAGGGCCCCAAAGCTGATCAAGGTTGCACCTACAAAGGCTCGGAAGGCCTTGCCAAAGATCAAAGTGGACGTCCCCGTTGCCTCTAGGTAAGTATTTTGCTTTATCTCTTTGCTTTTGCATCGTTTGAAAAACTTCTATACTTCAGTCGACTCATTCTCCTGTTTGACTGAGTGACTTCTGAAACTTTCAGCGCTGCTACTTCTGTGACTTCCCTGGATATTTACAAGGATGATGAGGAGACCGAGGATGCATCCACTTCCAAAGCAGGTATGCCTTCTGTGATCTTCCTTTCATTTTGTCAATTGGTTTATCGGTCGACTGAACTCTTGCGGTCGAGTCTTTTGCAGCGCTGCAAAATGTTATTGAACTTCCAGATGATAATGAGGATACACCTCAGAAGTCTATGGGAAGGAGGGGCAGGACCTCAGGCAGGAGGGTGCCAGTCAACAAGGCGCCCTAGATGACGCCAGTGCCGGAACTGGTGACCCAGTAGTCCGGAGACCTTAACCGGGCCTCTGTTACGTTTGCGGATCCTGTGTCGACTGTGCATCCTTTGGCGTCGACTACTCAAGTCCCTGCTTCGTCCATGCAACTCCATGCCTCGGATCCTCAGGCTGCTGTGACTGCCCCATCAAGTCCACTTTTCATTACCCATCATGTCCCGGAGGATCCAGTGACCGCTGCCAAGGAAGCTATATGCCAAGCAGGCATTATGATGGAACGGATGAAGACAGTGCACGAGGCCAGTCAAGCTACTTATGATGCCAGCTCAGCTCTCCAGACCAACGTCTAGGTTAGTTGATTTCTGACTGATCTTTAGCTTGCCGCTTGTTCTGTTAGGATATGCTACCCGAAAACCTTTAATGTGCATCAAGTGTCAATCCGCATCTTGCATCTGTACACCCACTGGGTGTTTCAATTTTTGCCGAGTACTCTTTCCACTTGAGTCGACTAGGTCGCGTCGAGTGTATCTTTGAACTAGTGGGGGAACGCAGAGTGCACCCACTAGGTGTAGTCCCCGAGACCACCGTCGAATGTTTGATTTGGTGGGGGTCTTAGAACTTGTTTGTCTGCAATATATCCACTCGGTCTTGGACGGATCGCGTCGAGTGAACTCTTGAATCAGTGGGGGCACGCCGAGTGCACCCACTAGGTGTAGTCCTCAAGACCACGGTCGACTGCGGGCAGTCGGTGGTGGTCTGGGAATCAATGTTGCAGTTGCTGTGTTTTTTTACTCTGACTGGTCGGACCAAGTCGAGTACTAAGCAGAACTCACTAATACGAAAAGGCTAATTAGCGGCGCACCTGTTTTGGCCATTAATGGCGCACTACAGGTGCGCCACTATTATCACGCCACTAGTAACAAATACTAGTGCGCCATTACTATCATATGCGTATAAGTGCACCATTACTATCTGACTTAGTAATGGCGCATCACATAGAAGTGCGCCATTAGTAACAAAAAAATTTCAATTTTTTTCATTTTTTTCTTAATCTCGGGTCACTATGGCTTAATCTCGTGTCAATATGCTTAATCTCAAGTCAAATCACACTCCGTGGTCAATAGAAGTGCGCCATTAGTAACAAAAAATTTTCAATTTTTTTCATTTTTTCTTAATCTCGGGTCACTATGGCTTAATCTCGTGTCAATATGCTTAATCTCAAGTCAAATCACACTCCGTGGTCAAACTTCCCGGAAGGTCACCCATCCTCACATTACTCCAGCCCGAGCACGCTTAACTTCGCAGTTCTATCCAACCCCAGCACCAGCTCACTTAACAGGCACTTGTTGATATATCTATCATATCAATCCTATTAAACCTTGTTGATGTCTAGGACTTTGTTCATGTTCATGAGTGTGATGAAATTTGGAAAAATATTTCAAACTTCCCGGTCATATTACGTATCATATTTTGAAAAACATTTCCAAAAAAATTCGAAACCATTTTTTTCTGTTACTAGTGGCGCACCTAGCAAATGGTGCGCCACTAGTAAGTTTGAATTATTTTCCATTTCCCCCCTCTAGATTTTAAAAGCCTCGTATCTTTCGTTCTGTTAGGTTCTTGGGGATTCTGGAAATCTTGAACAAGTTCCCCCGTTCAATTCGGATGTAACTTTTCGAGTAGATGATTTTTCATATAAAAAACTTTTTAATCCGAGTTTGTATGCAAAAGTTATGCCTATTTTACTAAATTCCAGAGAGATTTTGCAAATAAAGTCGAAATTCATATTTGTAAATTTTCCCAACAACTAGAACACATATCACATGGGAAACTTATTTTCTTTTACTTTTTTGACATTTCCATCATTTTCTTTTATTTTTTCTAAAACTGAAAAGGTGGTCCATGGGGGGGGGGTGTGCAAAGAAAGGTAGTAATGGTGCACCACCTAACAGTGCGCCATTAATAACACTGGTTACTAATGGCGCACCTGTTACGTGGTGCGCCATTACTAGTTTCGCAAAAAAATAAAAAAATAATTGTTAGTAGTGGCGCGCCATGGTTGTGGTGCACCATTACTAGTTTGAACTAGTAATGGCGCACTATACCCTGGTGCGCCATTACTAGTTTCAAAAAAAGTAAAAGAATGTTAGTAGTGGCGCACAGAGTATGTGGTGCGCCATTACTAGTTAAAACTAGTAATGGCGCACTATGCCCTGCTGCGCCATTACTAGTTTTGGAAAAAAATTGTTAGTAGTGGCGCACCGTGGGTGTGGTGCGCCATTAGTGATATGGACACTAATGGCATACCTACACATAGTGCACCACTGCTATATAGCAGTGGCGCACCACATGTGTGGTGCGCCATTAATGTCCATATTAGCTATAGCCCTTTTCCTAGTAGTGACTAGTGGGGGCACGCCAAGTGCACCCATTGGGTGTAGTCCCCGAGACTACTGGTGAATGTTTGATTCAGTACTAGTCTTAGAACTCTTTTTCTCGTAATGATCTGAACTTGCATTTTATCGATCGAAAGCGACAATCTCTGTTCCTGTCAACAAACTGTCTGCTGACTGCAGAAATCCTGCGAGCTCGAGGCCCGGTTTGCTGACTTGGAGCAGAAACAAATCCAACTCAATCTTGACCTGGAGTTGGCCAAGGAGAACTTGAAGAAAGCTCAGGATGAAACTGCTAGTATGGGAGGTAAAAAACTTGCCGACTGAATCCTTTGCCATCTTTCCCTTCCTCCTTCTGATCCAAGTGTTGTTTCTTTTAGAGAAAATGAGGCAGGCTCTGGACCAGAAGGACCTTGACCTTGTGGTAGCACAAAAAACGGTGTAGGAGAAATCAGCACTTGTCGATAAGAAGCTGGCTTTAGTCAGTGAGCTAGAAGAAGACAATGCCAGACTGAAGACCTCTCATGATGTAGGCAAGAAGGAAGTGACGCGATTGAAGAAGGACAAGGTGGCCCTGACCGATAAAGTTGGAGAACTCGCTCGGAAGAGAGGCGAGCTGGAGGTTTATCTGGGAGGACTCGCCAAGAAGTTGTTCCTTATGCTTGAAGGTATTTTCCCTGTCCGACAAAGTTGTTGCCGTCGACTCATCAATTCTCTGTGTGTGTAGAATTCTGCCAAAACTTTGAGGAAGAAACCGGGCGCATCGAGACTGAACTGGACCCTATTAACTCCCCCATCTAGGATGAAGCTGCAATTAACATGCTACGCCTGGAATCTCACCTCGCCAGCCTCACCAACTATCCGGCTCGGCTGAAGGTGGTGGTATCACAGATCGACGCGGAGCTCTGGCCGAGGGAGACATTCCAGAATGACCTCGAGTTTCTGATGACTCAACTCAACGAGATCCCCGGTCGAGTGCAGGCGTGGAAGAAGTCATCTGCCCAGTACGGTGCCGATGTAGCTCTGTCTCTGGTCCGCATCCATTGCAAGGAGGTCAAAGAAGAAAAGCTTGTGGCTCTCAAGGTCGCCAATACCAAGAGACATAACTTCCAGTTCTTCATGGAAACCTTCCTCGACGCTACGACTTGTATTGCAGATGGAATCGACCTGAGCGAGTTTGTCAAGCTAGCTAGCCCTCCTCCCGCCGAGTGAACAAACTTTAAGCCTCACTTTTATTTTCCTCGGGATGCCGAGTGATTTTGTAATCGTCAAACTCCTTAGGGAAAGACGCTCGAGCACTTTTATCTGCGGTTCTGATCCTTGCGAGACTTATCTGAACTTGGTTTTTCCTTGAATATGTTTGTCTTCGTCATTGCTGCTTTCGAATCTCTTGACTCCAAGTTAAACTTGATTCTTCACTCAAAACGGACATTGGATTTGTGACGCAACCCTGTCAAAAGAGTTGTGGGTATGAGCACTAGGTGCTGCACACGTCATGTACCTCGTCGTCCTTGCGGATCAGGATGGAGCGCATGTTACACTTGTGACGCAGCCCCATCGAGTGGTTCATGGACAATAGCACTAGGTGCTGCACACGACCTGTACCTCGTCATCCTTGTGGATCAGGATGGAGCACACATTATACTGGTGACGTGGCCCAGTCGAGTGGGTCATGGACAAGAGCACTAGGTGCCGTGCACGACCTGCACCTCGTCGTCCTCGCGGATCAGGATGGAGCGTTCATCGTATTAGTGACTTGACCACTCAGGGTGGTTTTAAAACTTAGGCGAGTACGGGATTGCAGCTAAGCCCCCGAGTGAGAGGGTTGCTCTTCACTCGGTGGGATTTTTAAAACTTAGGCCAGTATGGGACTGCAGCTAAGCCCCTGAGTGAGAGGGTTGCTCTTCACTTGGTGGGATTTTTAAAACTTAGGCGAGTACGGGACTGCAGCTAAGCCCCCGAGTGAGAGGGTTGTTCTTCAATCAGTACGATTTTTTAAACTTAGGTGAATTAGGTTCGCATCTAAGCCCCCAAGCGAGAGGGTTGCTCTTCACTCAGTGGGATTTTTAAAACTTACGAGAGTACGGGACTGCAGCTAAGCCCCCGAGTGAGAGGGTTGCTCTTCACTCAGTAGGATTTTTAAAACTTAGGCCAGTACGGGACTGTAGCTAAGACCCCGAGTGAGAGGGTTGCTCTTCACTCGGTAGGATTTTGAAACTTAGGCGAATTAGGTTCGCAGCTAAGCCCCCGAGTGAGAGGGTTGCTCTTCACTCGGTAGGATTTTGAAAACTTAGGCGAGTACGGGACTGCAGCTAAGCCTCCGAGTGAGAGGGTTGCTCTTCACTCGGGAGGATTTTTAAAACTTAGGCGAATCAGGTTTGCGGGTATGCCCCCGAGTGAGACGATTGATCTCCACTCGGAGTAGTTTTTGGAACTTAGGCGAATCAGGTTCGCGGCTAAGCCCCCGAGTGGGAGGATTGCTCTCCACTCAGAGTAGTTTCTGAAACTTAGGCGAATCAGGTTCACAGCTAAGACACCCACTGGGTTTTTTGAACACATGAGTATGTAACAGTAATCATTTAGGATACAGTAAAACTGCGTCTTTGATAAACAAACTGAAAGGTACTTCTTATTACATTTTACCAGCCCAAATGATTAAGTATAAAAATGGCGGAGCAGCTCCACATTCCAAGCGCATGGCTCGCCTTTCTTCTATTCCACATTGTAGAGGTGGTACGCTCCATTGTGGAGCACTTTGGTGATGATGAAGGGACCTTCCCAAGCAGGAGCAAGCTTGTGAGTTCGTTGCTGATCCACTTGGAGCACAAGGTCTCCTTCCTGAAATGCTCAACCTCTCACGTTTCTGGCATGGAATCGACGAAGGTTTTGTTGATAAATGATCGACCGGATCAAGGCCATCTCTCTTTCTTCTTCCAGAAGGTCAACAACATCTTGCTGAGCCTGTTCTGCTTCAGCTTCTGAAAAAAGTTCTACTCGGGGCCCGTTGTGAAGAAAATCACTTGGCAGCACGGCTTCATCCCCATAGACCATGAAGAAGGGAGTCCGACCAGTCACGGATTTGGTGTTGTTCTCAATCCCCAAAGGACTGATGGTAACTCGTCCATCCAAGCGTCTGCCGCATGCTTGAGGTCACGCATCAATCGGGGTTTCAGCCCTTGGAGGATCAAACCATTTGCTCTTTTGACTTGTCCATTTGACTGCGGGTGGGCGACTGAAGCATAGTCGACCCGAGTACCTTGGGAAGCACAGAAAGCCTTGAACTCATCTGAAACAAAGTTTGGACCATTGTTCGCGATGATGTTGTGCGGAACTCCATATCTGAATGTTAATTCTCTGATGAAGCTTAGCGGTGCTTGAATCAAGGTTTTTGATGGGTTTGGCTTCAATCCATTTAGTGAACTTGTCTACTGCTACAAGCAGATGGGTGAAGCCACTCCTGCCGGTCCTCAGAGGTCCAACCATATCCAATCCCCAGATAGCAAATGGTCAGACGAGTGGAATGGTCTTTAAAGCCGATGCAGGCTTGTGAGACATGTTGGAGTAGAACTGACAGCCCTCACACTTGCCTACTATTTCTTTTGCCATTTCATTTGCTCCCGGCCAGTAGAAACCCGCTCGGTATGCTTTGGCCACGATTGTCCATGAGGATGCATGGTGACCACAGGTCCCCGAGTGGATATCATTGAGAATCATTCGGCCTTCTTCTGGTGTGATGCGTCGCTGAGCAACTCCAGTAAGACTCTCTCTGTAAAGCTGTCCACTTATCATGGTAAAGGCTTTGGATCAACGGACAATCTGGCGGGCCTCATCTTCATCCTCCGGAAGCTCCTTACTGAGCAGATATGCAATATATGGTACTGTCCAATCGGGAGTGACGACCAAAACCTCCATGATCAGGTCGACCACAGCTAGGATTTCGACTTCAGTCGGATCAGTAGAACTTTTGGGTTGTGGGGGCTCTTCTGTGAAGGGATCTTCTTGAACCGATGAGGTGTGGAGATGCTCCAAGAACACGTTGCTAGGAATGGGCTCCCGCTTGGAACCTATCTTCGCCAAGTCATCAGCTACTTGATTCTTGAGTCGGGGTATGTGGTGGAGCTCTAACCCTTCAAACCTCTTTTCCAACTTTCTCACTTCATTGCAATAGCCAGTCATAGCTGGGCTCCCGATGTCCCACTCCTTCATCACTTGATTGACCACTAAATCTGAGTCGCCATAAACCATTAGGCGACAGACGCCGAGTGAAATGGCCATATGCAACCCATACAGAAATGCCTCATATTTAGCTTCGTTGTTGGAGGAACCAAAGTGAATCTGGAGAGCATAACTGAGTTTGTCACCTCGCGAGGATACCAGGACTACCCCAGCACCAGAACCATTCAGCATCTTGGATCCATCAAAGAACATAGTCCAATGTTCTGAGTGAATCTGAGTCGGTTGTTGTTGCTCACTCCACTCGACTAGAAAATATGGTATTGCTTGGGACTTGATTGCTTTCTTTGCCTCAAACCTGATATCAACGGAAGGAGTTCAATCGCCCACTTCGCCACTCGACCAGTTGCATCTCTGTTGTTCAATTTTTTTGATAATGGAGCATCACTGATGACTGAAACCGAGTGATCTGAGAAGTAGTGTGCAACTTTCTTTGTAGTCAAATAAATTCCATAAACAAGCTCCTGATAATGTGGATATCTCTGCTTGGACGAAGTCAAAACTTCAGAAATATAGTACACTGGACGCTGAACTTTGTAGGCTTTTCCTTCTTCTTCCAGCTCGACCATGAGCACTGTACTGACAACTTGTCCAGTGGCTGCAATATAAAGCAGTAAAGGCTCTTTGCTGATTGGGGCAGCAAGCATCGGCTGGGTGGAAATCAGGGCTTTGATCTCTGCAAACACTGCGTCAGCTTGAGGAGTCCACTTGAACTTGTCAGATTTCTTCATCAGTCGGTAAAGAGGCAATGTCTTTTCACTGAGACGAGAAATGAATCGGCTCAATGCAGGCAAACAACCAGTAAGCTTCTGAACGTCATGCACGCGCACAGGGCGCTTCATTCGGAGGATGGCACCAACTTTCTATGGATTTGCATCGATCCCTCGTTAGGAAACATGGAAACCGAGTAACTTTCCACCTGGGACTCCGAATGTGCATTTCGACGGATTAAGCTTGATATCATATCTTCTCAAATTGGCAAAGATTTCCGCGAGGTTAGTCAGTAGGTCGGAACCCTTACGTGACTTGACCACGATGTCATCCATATAGGGTTCCACATTCTGACTGATTTGAGTGAGCAGGCACTTCTGAATAATGCGCATGAATTTGGCCCCAGCATTCTTGAGACCAAAAGGCATGGTAACATAGCAAAAGCACCTGAATGGGGCAATACATGTTGTTTTTATTTCATCGGGTCCATACAACCGGATCTGATGGTACCCAGAATAAGCATCCAAAAAGGACAATCGCTCACATCCTGCAGCCAAGTCAACAATTTAATCGATGCGGGGCAGAGGGAAATGATCTTTCGGGCAGGCCCGATTGATATGCTTGAAATCGATGCACATGCGAAGTGAATCATCTTTTTTGGGTACCATGACAATATTGGCGAGCCACTTGGAGTGGTATATCCCGCGGATGAACTCAGCTGCTAGAAGTCGAGCCACCTCTTCGCCAATTTCCTTCCTCTTCTCCACGGTGGACCGACGAAGATGCTCTTTGATAGGTTTTGCTTTTGGGTCGACTCACAAACGGTGCTCAGCCAGTTCCCTGGGAACACTTGGCATGTCAGAAGGCTTCCATGCAAAGATGTCCTAGTTCTCATGGAGGAACTGGATGAGAGCTTCTTCCTACTTGCTGTCGAGTGTTGTTGAGATGTGAGTTGGAGCAGCATTGGGCTCGCTTGGGTGAATGTGAAGTTGCTTTGCACTACTACAGGATGCTGCTAACGCGACACTACGATCAGAGACCCTTCGAGAAACTGTGTGTGATGCCATAATCGCAAACGGTGCTGTATGGAAACCGTCAGAAATGTGTAAAATGTTTGCGATGACGGATGCATCAAACACGGTTCAGGTTTTAGTTGCGTGTGCGATGAAGGGCATACGGTTCAGTTCAATGAACTATTTGCGATGAGGAGGAACAAAAGAAACGGGCAGCCAGATGGAGGCGTGTGTGATACACAATATACGGTTCACTCGGATGAACTGTTTGTGATTAGGCAACACAAAAGAAACGGTCAGCCAGATCAAAGGTGTGTGCGATATACGGCATGCTGTTCACTCGGATGAACTGTTTGAGTTGAGACATGAGAACAGAAACGGTTTGACTTAACAAGATGTGTGTGACACGCGGCAAATAGGTCTGTAATCAGAAATGTGTCTGTAGACCGATAAGAACAGATACGGTTGCTACTAATAAGACGTGTGTGTTGTGCGATGGTATTGCATATAGAACAAAAACATATATATATGCACACACACACACTTATAAGGACATGCTTGCATAACCAAATTAAATATCCATTTACATAGGTGGCTACTACAACCATGGCATTTGCACACACCAAAGTAAACTATTACATGCATGATTACATAGGTGGCTACTACACACATGACATTTCCACACACACCAATAAAGTAAACTATATATTACATGCATGATCAACTAGCATAAACGATCATATGATCATCATCTACTTCTTGTGATGCTTGCTCTTCTTGTGGCTCGATCCGGGCTCGTCGATTTGGGTAACGAGGCACTTCCTCATGTCAACGATCCGCCTGTGCATCTCATAGTGTGTGTACACGCTCTTGGCCACGAACCTGAGGTGAGGTTCATCCAGTTCCCGCATCCAGGCCTTGTGCCAGGATATGGGACTTGTTCTCTAGGCATCTTGCTTCATCTTTTCATAGTAGGGGTCGAGGATGGCCGAGGCGAGTTTGACCAGGGAGTCCTGCTTCGTGCTGCCCCAGACCCTATAGTGGTCACAAATTTCGACAAGATTCTTGCAGGCCAAGCACGTAACACTGAGCGCTTTTACATCGTCTTTGTATCCACCGTGGAAAACTTGTAGTCGGTGCCGTTGGCAAACCTGTTGAAACGGTCGCAAGGCTCTGTGGCCATGCACTAGTGGTAGATGAGGACATGATGGCACACGGACAACTGGGTGACGGCAACCTTCTGATCTATGCCGGGACGACCGGTGGTGTACTGGAGGTCGATGCCGACCACATTGTTGTCTCCAGCAAGCAACTACTCAACGCTATTGATGTAGTCGTCCACCACGGCTGGGTCAATGGTGTACACCACCGAGAGATCCTCTCCCTCGCGTGGGACTCCATTCTATGCTCGCCGAACTCCATTGGAGCACCGCCGGACATCCCCTCTCTATGTGTCGTCGTGGGTGTGCTTGTTGTGTTGTGGGGCGCGATCGAAAGGTTGAAGAGACTAAGGTTATAATGGCTGCGGGAATTAAAGCGGAAGCCGGACGGCCAGGAATATCGGCAGGCCCTGATGGCAGTTCTAATTTGCAGCGTGTAACTCCAG
This sequence comes from Triticum urartu, assembly GCF_003073215.2. NCBI lineage: Eukaryota > Viridiplantae > Streptophyta > Magnoliopsida > Poales > Poaceae > Triticum > Triticum urartu. Next base: position 83,223,752 of record NC_053025.1, on the reverse strand, counting down.
CATGCCGCACGTAACTGCATGGCGTGGTAACGTGCGTGGCGCAACCGCATGCATACGCCCCCCCCCCCGACGTGATCGTGCGCACGCCCAACCGTTGGCAGAGCGCGCGTGGAGGGACGCGAGCAGAGCGCTCCGCGGTCACCTCAACGGCGAGCAATCATATATATATATATGCATATAGCAGTTGAACATGCAAGGAAAAGCTGTCCACAAGCTGAGCGCGCCGACGAACGCGAGCAGAGGGCGCCAACGGACGCGAGCAGAGCACGCCAATGGACGCGAGCAAAGCACGCCGCGACGCCTAACGACGAGCACAACACGCTGTGGCGCCTAACGGCGGGATAGACCTTCATTCAAGCCAATCGAAATAAGACTGGAATGGACATGTCTGTATTGAGCAAAGGGATCACACATGTCTGTGTTGACTGGAACGAGAATGCAATAGCAAAATAAGAATTGAGGCCACGATGATGCAATCACAGCGGTGGCTACAGGAGGCAAGAAGAAAGATGCATCCATCAACGTATGACCTCCTCCTCCTCAACTCAGTGCGCCGGCCGGGCCACTGACCGGCGGCTAAGGAGCGGAGGCTTGTGTGGCAAGGTTAAGGTGCTTATCAACAAAGGCATTCAAGGCTTCCAGCCGGCTGAAGAAGGCCAATGTCATAGAGTCCTCACTGGCCTTGTAGATACCTATGTACATGATTCGTTCATACACATGGATGTGTAGGTCGATGATTTCTTGCAGGGGAGGCGCCTCACGGCGAGCGCGACCTCCAGGTGGATATTCTTCGTGGCGTCGGCGGGCAGTCACAGGGCCACCAGTGCTTCAAAGAGGTTTCGACCATGGAGGCCGATTAGGGTGGCAGGCAATGAGGAGCCTGGGCGCGCGGGCTAAAGGAGTATGGCGATGTCGTCCGTGAGCTTCTTGATAACGGTGAACCTGTTGGTGCTGCAAACGATCATCTGGTCCAACAGGGAGTCGTAGCTGGCGTCGATGGCAGCCATCCACCAGCCGGTCGCCAACACCGTATGGAGACGATCCACGGTTCCATGCCGCAGACCAGCATCGTGGACCATCTGGCACAGCCGCTGGCTGCTCACGCGCATCGCCGCCATGGGTCTGGAGTGGGCACTTTTGCACTTATTAGTGTAGGTGCTTAGGAAAATGCTTAGGTGCGTATGATGTGGTAGATGCATTGGAATGGAGGGGCGCCTTTATATGAGTGCAAACTGCGTTGCATTCACATCGTGCTGCCTCTTTTCCCGGTCCTCCCATTACTTCCCTCGTGCATTCACACGATGCTAATTGAAGGAGGATGCATCTTTGGCCGTTCAACATTTCGGGAACTGCTACCCTCTCCCTTGTCTGCATTAAAGCCGTATCGGGAACTACGCCACCCGCTGTCAAATCGAATAGTACTGCGCCGCCCCGCTAGTGATTCACACGGGTCATCCAAAAGAACCATTTGTGTTCAAGAGATGCACAAATCCTGCCCTCACTTTGCATATGGTTGTTCTATCTGAAACCATCATGCTTGTTGTGAGAAGCTCTGATTTGTGCGAAGCATATACCCAAACCTGCCCCAACCGGGACAAAAACTTTACCACGACATGTTGTTGCCCCTCCATGATAGCATGCCAAGTTTCATGAATTTTAGACGAGTTTTGGATTTACTAGAATTTAAAAACCAGGTATCTCAATATTTGTGGCCGAGTGACGGTGGCAGGGTGTTTGACATTCATTCCCATTTCTTGCATGGGACCTAACCATGGACCCAAGGACCAAAGATTTGATTTTTCAACCAATTTATATGCATTGGAGCATGTGCATGTAGTTCAAATTTGAATTATGCACATAAATGCATTGAAAACTCACTTAATGCATAAAAAATGTCCAAACGAACCCCGAAAAATCACAAAAAATAACACAACACTCCTGTTGTTCTATGTTCACACGAGAAACAATTTGAAAGCAATAAGAGGCAATGGATATCGTTTTGCGCCCAAAGTTGGGGCGTTCCCAACCGAAACCATCATGCTTGTTGTGAGAAGCTTTGGTTTGTGAGAAGCATATACCCAAACCTGCCCCAAATGGGACAAAAACTTTACCACGACATATTGATGCCGCTCCATGATAGCATGCCAAGTTTCATGAATTTCACACAAGTTTTGGATTTGCTAGAATTTAAAAACCAGGTATCTCAATGTTTGTAGCCGAGTGATAGTCGCACGGTGCTTGACATTCATTCTCGTTTCTTGTATGGGACCTAACCGTGCACCCAAGGACCAAAGATTTGATTTTTCAACCAATTTATATGCATTGGAGCATGTGCATGTAGTTCAAATTTTAATTATGCACATAAATGCATTGAAAACTCACTTAATGCATAAAAATGTCCAAACGAACCCCGAAAAATCACAAAAATAACACAACACTCCTGTTGTTCTATGTTGACACGGGAAAAAAATTGAAAGCAATTAGAGGCAATGGATATCGTTTCGGCCCCAAAGTTGGGCGTTCCCTACCGAAACCATCATGCTTGTTGTGAGAAGCTCTGGTTTGTGAGAAGCATATACCCAAACCTGCCCCAAATGGGACAAAAACTTTACCACGACATGTTGATGCCGCTCCATGCATGATAGCATGCCAAGTTTCATGAATTTCAGACGAGTTTTCGATTTACTAGAATTTAAAAACCAGGTATCTCAATGTTTGTGACCGAATGATGGGGCACAGTGCTTGACATTCATTCCCATTTCTTGCATGCGACCTAAGTGATCTCTGTGCATCAGTGTCATCCCTGGATCGGTAATGCCGACACGCACATCACTTGAGGATTTATAACAGAGTAGCAATCACACACTTATTACATCGAATGTCTCAAAAGAGAACTTATTACAATAAAATATGGTTTAAGGCCACCTAAAATGATAAAAGAGGAAGGCTTGGAAGATAAAGTGAGTCCATCAACTCTAACGGCATCACCGAGTGAAAGACCACGACCTAAGCCACCTTACTCGTCGTGTGAAAAGTCTGCAACATAATACATTGCAGCCCAAAAATAGGCCAGCACATGGAAATATGCTGGCAATGTAACACAAGAGAGTAATGAACAATGTAAAGCTATCACTACATGCATATATGGCTGGTGGAGGGTATATGGTTAATAGGTTTTGCGAAAAAACCAATTTTTCCCTACTGCAAAGGAATATATTTTATTTAACTACAAAGTTGGTTGACAAACATTGAGAATGGTAAACACCATCTCAATCCCAATTAAAAGTAATTAATAGCCCAATCAGATTATATTTAAGAGTGATGAGATCCACATGATAATCCAAAAACTAGATACTCAAGATGTCCATAATCGGGGACACGGCTAACCATGATTAGTTTGTACACTCTGCAGAGGTTTGTGCACTTTTCCCCACAAGACTCGATCTCCTCCGTTGGATTTCTTGCACTACATAATGTTTGAGAAATGGATGACCGAGACACAGTCTTTCTGAAGAGGTCCCCTTAACCGATACATAGGCCGGTACACCTACAATCCCCTACATCTGCTAGCCCATCATGGAAAGGTTTCCCACAACTTACTCAACTATGCCAGAGCCCATAATGACATGTGGCTGCACACGGAAGTTTCCAGCATGAATAATCTTATGATCCCTTTGAGCCTGGGTGGTAGTCCATAGGAAAATCACACGGTACCCTGGGATTTCCAAAAATACAGGCAATCACTGGGTTCCCTAGGTGCCTCAATCCACCCAGATGTGTATTAAAGTTTCCACCTTAAGTTAACCATTAATTAACAACTCACATCTGTCATGGATACACTCAAACCCAAACCACGTCTACTAGCATAGCATAGCAATATAAGCAACGTAGAAGTAACTCCCAGGGTTTGATAATAAAACAGGTGAATAGGTACTACCTCATCTACTTCCCAACCCACAAGTTATTCAGATCCTAACCATGCAATTGTTTGAGGGTTGATCTAATGCAATAAAATTGGGTAGTAAAGAGGTATGATCAAAGTGTTACTTGCCTTGCTGATGATCCGTGAAACCTAAAGACTCGTAGTAGCACGCTTCGCACTCCGGGTACTCTATCACAATCAAAAAAGCATACAATAAGCAATCAAGCAAGGGGCACGGGTAAAACTCAAATAAGAAGATCTAACCAGAAATTTCAACTTAAGAACTCTGGTTTGCAAAAGAATCAAATCAAACGAAGCAACGAAACTCAAACAACGAAAAAAACAAGCTCTGATTACTAATCTGGACTAAAGTCAAATTTTACAGTAGAAAAAACTTGTTTAAGTTGGTTAAACAGAAAGAGGGCTTCGAGACGAAACTCTAGGCGCTTGAATCGCCTGATTCTGATAAACAAGCGAAAAGATAAACTAAAACGAAAATCGGATCAGAAATCGCGATCGAAAATAATCACGAAAAATCTGAGAAAAAGAAAAACTGACGAACAGGCTAACGAACAAATGTTCGCTATCTGCAGCTAAACGGTGAAAACCGTTCCTCAAAATGAACGTCCGCTAAATAACTAAACAGAAAAAACTGATTTAAAAAATAAAAAAAACGAAACTAGGGTTTCGAAAAAAACCTGATCGGTTTTCTCGTTAAAGCGAAGCGGCGGCGGCGGTTACCTCCGGCGAAGTCCGGCAGAACGGCGGCGGGGTCGGGCGGCGTCGGGTGGCGGCTCCGGCGGCACGGGAGGCGGGGCGGCGGCGGTGGGCTTGATGGGCTGCAGGGCTTTGGCCAGCGCGGCTTATAAAGGCCCCCCGGGCGGAGTCCCACTCGGGTACGGCCCGGAGTCGGTTTCTCTTTTTTTTTAAAATTATTCCGCGAAGAAAAACAAACAAAAGAAATCCTAAACGGACTCAAAAAATCTTGAAATAAATTTTCCCCATCCTCTAAAAATCTACCGGACAAGGTGAACATTTATTTGGGACTCTAATGCAATTTTGAAAAACGCATATTTTTCCTAATTCAAATAAAATAGTAATAAAACTCCGAATAAAAATCTTATTTGATTTTAATATTAAATCCCCAATATTTCTTTATTTTGAGGAAGTCATTTTATCCTCTCTCTTTTATTTTTATAAAAGAAATATTTGAAGATAAAATAATAAAATCAAACAATCCTCTTTTCAAAATTTGAGAAAAACTCAAATATGAAAATAACGAAACCCCCAACTCTCTCCGTAGGTCCTTGAGTTGCGTAGAATTTCTAGGATCAAGCCAAAATGCAATAAAATATGATATGCAATGATGATCTAATGTATAACATTCCAAATTGAAAATTTGGGATGTTCCAAACCTACCCCCTTTAAGATGAATCTCGCCCTCGAGATTCGGGTTGGCTAGAAAATAGGTGAGGGTGATCTTTCCGTAAGTCTTCCTCGCGTTCCCAGGTGGCTTCATCTTCAGTATGATGGCTCCACTGAACTTTACAGAACTTGATAACTTTGTTGCGTGTGACTCGGCTGGCAAAATCAAGAATCTTGACTGGCTTCTCCTCGTAGGTCAAATCTCTATCTAACTGTATTGCTTCCAGTGGCACTGTATCTCTCAAAGGGATATCATCCATCTCTGTGTGGCACTTCTTCAACTGAGAAACGTGGAACACGTCGTGAACTCCTAACAATCCTTTGGGCAATTCCAACTTGTAAGAAACTTCTCCCATATGTTCCAAAACTTTGTAGGGTCCCACAAAACGTGGTCCTAACTTCCCTTTAACTCCAAAATGCTTCACTCCTCGAAGTGGTGATACACGAAGATACACTGTCTCCGACTTTGTAAACTATCTCCTTGTGTTTCAAATCCGCATAACTCTTCTGTCTGGATTGGGCTACCTTGAGCCTATCGCGAATCAGCTTAACCTTCTCTTCAGACTCTTTAATCAACTCTGGTCCAAACAACTGTCGGTCTCCAACTTCATCCCACAACAACGGTGTTCTGCACCTCCTTCCGTACAAAGCTTCGAAAGGGGCCATCTTCAAGCTGGCTGGGTAACTATTGTTGTACGAGAACTCTGCGTAAGGCAAATTATCATCCCAACTAGATCCATAATCTAGTGCACAAGCTCTCAACATGTCCTCCAGAATCTGATTGACTCTCTCAGTCTGTCCATCTGTCTGCGGGTGAAAAACTGTACTGAACTCTAGCCTAGTTCCCAAAGTTTCATGCAACTGATTCCAAAACTTTGAGGTTAACTGGGTTCCTCTATCTAATACAATTGTCCTTGGAACTCCATGCAAACAGACGATCCTGGTCATGTATATCTTTGCCAACTTAGCACTGGTGTAAGTGGTCTTCACTGGGATAAAATGAGCTACTTTCGTCAAACGATCGACTACAACCCATATCGAGTCATAGCCTGAACGTGTCCTGGGTAATCCCGTGATAAAATCCATGCCTAGCTTATCCCACTTCCATTCGGCTATCGGCAATGGATGTAGCAATCCTGCTGGCTTCTGATGCTCTGCCTTCACTCTCTGACATACATCACAAACTGCTACATACTCCGCAATATCCTTCTTCATTCCGGTCCACCAGAAACTATCCTTCAAATCCATATACATCTTGGTATTTCCTGGTTGAATTGAATATGGCGAATCATGGGCCTCCTGTAAAATCAGCTTCCTGATCTCCTGATCATTTGGCACATATACGCGGTCCTCAAACCATAAGGTATCATGCTCATCCTCACGAAATCCCTTGGCTTTTCCTTTTCTCATCCTTTCCTTTATCTCGGCAATCTCCTTGTCCGTCCTCTGAGCTTCTCTGATCTTATCCATCAAAGTAGATTGAATCTCCAAAGCTGCTACATAGCCTCTTGGAACTATCTCCAAACATAGCTCAGGAAGGTCTTCTGCTAACTCCTTGGGTAACCCTCCGGTCATGAGTGTATTGACATGACTCTTTCGGCTCAACGCATTGGCTACTATGTTACCCTTTCCAGGATGATAGTGCAACTTCATATCATAATACTTTATGAGTTCCAACCATCTCCTCTGCCTGAGATTCAACTCCTTCTGCGTAAAGATATACTTCAAAGTCTTGTGATCCGTATATACTTCACAATGGTTTCCGATGAGAAAATGTCTCCAAGTCTTCAACACATGCACTACGGCTGCTAACTCCAAATCATGCGTAGCATAATTCAACTCATGGGGCTTAAGCTGTATTGAGGCATATGAAACAACTCTTCCTTCCTGCATAAGCACTGCTCCAATTCCTCGATGAGAAGCGTCGCAATACACTTCATAATCTTTGCGTTGATCTGGCAGAATCAACACTGGTGAGGTAACCAAACGTTTCTTAAATTCCTGAAAACTAGTCTCACATTCCTCAGTCCAGTTGAACTTGGTGTCCTTCTTCAACAACTTCGTCATAGGCTTTGCAATCTCCAAGAAATTCTCAATGAACCTCCGGTAGTAACCTGCGAGTCCAAGAAAACTCTGAATTTCTCCAACTAACGTGGGTGCCTCCCAATTTGTCACAGTGACAACTTTGGTGGGGTCTACCGCTATTCCTTCTCCAGATATAACATGTACAAGGAATCCAACTTCCTTCAACCAAAACTCGCACTTGCTGAACTTGGTGTATAGCTGATGTTCTCTGAGCTTCCCAAGTACCAAACACAAATGCTCTTTATGCTCCTCTTCATTCTTCAAGTAGACTAGAATATCATCTATGAACACCACAACGAACTTATCCAAAAACTCCGTAAACACCTTGTTCATCATGTTCATAAAGTATGCAGGTGCTTTAGTCAGGACAAATGACATAACGGTATACTCATATAGCCCGTACCTTGTGGTAAAAGTTGTCTTAGGTATATCCTGCTCTCGAATCTTTAGTTGGTGGTACCCTGATCGCAGATCGATCTTGGAAAACACCTTAGCTCCTTGCAGCTGATCAAACAAATCATTGATCATAGGCAGTGGGTACTTGTTCTTGATCGTCACCTCATTCAATCCTCGATAATCAACAACCATCCTTAACAATCCATCCTTCTTCTCCACTACAAGTACTGGCGATCCCCAAGGTGATGAACTTGGGCGAATATATCCTTTATCCAGTAACTCCTTAATCTGCTTCTTGATTTCCTCTAAATCCTGTGCGAGCATCTTGTACGGTCTCTTAGATATTGGCCCTATGCCTGGCAAAAGCTCAATCAAAAATTCAATGTCTCTATCCGGTGGCATGCCTGGCAACTCTTCTGGAAATACATCCGGGAAATCCTTCAACACTGGTACTTCCTCCTGTACAACTTCTGATAAGGAATTTACTTGAGTCCTAACCGGCACATGCCGGGATACAAACTTGATCCTTCTTCCTTCTGGGGTGGTGAGCAAAATTGACTTACTGGCGCAATCGATGTTTCCTCCATACATCGATAGCCAATCCATACCCAGAATCACATCCAAACCTTCCGACTCCAAAATTATCAAATCAGAAGGGAAAACATGACTACCTATGGTTAATGGCAACTGAAAACATCCACTGCTTGCCATATACTTGGCTCTGGGTGAGGTTACTAGCAAGGGTGTCTTAAGAACTCTAGTGGGCAACTTATACTTATCCACAAATCCCCTTGATATGTATTAATGCGATGCACCAGTATCGAAAAGAACGACTGCAGTAAATGACTTAACCAAAAACTTACCTATTACTACATCCGGCTCGGCTTCAATCTCCTCCACGTTAATGTGGTTCACTTGTCCCCTATTGAAAGGGTTGGGCTTCTTCCCAGAGCTTCCATTTCCGTTTCCATTCTTCGCTTTAGGACATTCATTAGCGCAATGTCCGGTCTTCTGGCACTTGTAGCAAGTAATGTGGCTTAGATCTTTCTTGGTGGGCGTTGCTGGGTTGGAACGGTTCTGTCTGTTGATTCCTCCATTACCATTCACATTCTTGGAGCCACTATGGTTGTGCGAACTCCCTCCAGGGTGATTGTGTCCTCCATGGTTATTCTGAAGGGGTCCTCCCGAGTTAGGGGTAAAACGAGGTCTCTGCTGAGCTCTAGAATTATACTTCCGCTGTCCATACTTCCTCTTGCGGTTATCAATCTGCTGCTACTTCCCTTCAATCATGAGAGCTCTATCTACCAACTCCTGGTAGTTATTGAAATTTGCTACCATCAACTGCATGCTCAGCTCATCACTAAGTCCTTCTAAGAACTTCTCTTGCTTAGCTGCATCTGTAGCGACGTCATCTGGGGCATAACGTGCTAGCTTACTAAAGTCATCAACATACTGGCCAACTGTGCATCCTCCTTGGAGTAAGTTACGAAACTCACACTTCTTCATGGCCATAGCTCCTATTGATACATGGGCAGTGCGAAAGGCCTGTTGGAACTGGTCCCATGTAACAGTGGCTATAGGATACGTGACAGTGTAATTCTCCCACCATGAGGCTACTGGTCCATCCAATTGGTGTGCAGCAAAACACACCTTCTCAGCATTTGTGCATCCTGCAGTGGTTAACTCCCTTCCAATCCTGCGGAGCCAATCATCTGCTACTATCAGCTTGGTGCTACTAGAAAACACCGGCGGCTGCAACCTCAAAAAACGGGCTAAGTTGTCAACTAGGGGTGGTGGTGGTGGTTTGTTGTTGTTGTTGGCTTGGTTATGAACTAACAACTACATCAGGGTATTCTGCTACTGGATCAACTAAGTGAGCTCCGGTGGAAAGGTAAATCCGGGGTCACGTCTCGGAGGCATCTGAGGTTTTAGAGGGAAGAGGAATAGCATACAATGAGGTCTAGTGAGAAAACACTTCCCATATGCACATGAGACAAACACAATCATATCACTCAATCAATCAAGCAAGGGCATACAATCGGTCAAGAACTATCGTTACAAAAGTGCTCGGACTATACTATATACATGGTGGAATACTACTACTGATATGGTGGTCGACTAGAAATATTGATCGGTCGAAGACTCCATGATATCTGCTCTAGCTTCATCAACATAGTCATCATCGCTATCGTCTGGGTCCAATTCGGTGTCGTCGACGATGATGTAGTCTTCAGAACAAATCTCCTTGGGTTCATCGTCTTCTCCTCCTGGCGCGGGGTCTCCCACGAATACTCCCAGCTTCCTTGTCAGGTTATCATTCTTCTCCACTAGTACGACGATTTCCTCCTCATAATCTTCGCGAGTAGCCTTGAGTTCTTCCTCCAGCTCCGTGATCCTTATCATTTCCTTCCTCAGATCTATCATACCTGCGCACATCTGATTCTCCTGACGGTGAATATGCTGGTTTAACTCCTGGATGAAAGCTGCAATGGATCTACCATTCCTGGTGTTGATCATCTCCCATTGCTCATCTCGGCACCCACAAATCTGGTAAAAAGTATCCTTAAGCTCCTTGTGGTAAACTTCTCCAATGCGTCCCATGGTGATGTGGGCTGCCATACTCTTTCCTAGACTCCAGGTTGGTGCATCAAAGGAAAACTCTATGGGCTTAGTGATTGGCGTAAATGTCCTTCCTGGAACTTGAACTTGAATTGTCCAGCGCTCCTCTTCTGGTAAAGTGGCGTTGTAAGTCCCGGTGAAGCTTGGTATTCCAATGTTCAGGTACTTAGTGATTTCCTTCAAGTGTCATCCAAAAGGTGCTTCTTCATCCGGTTGTGCAAACTTGTTCCTCGCGTCCGCCATCCTAAAGAGTAGAGAATGGAGAGGAGTCAGAAATGAGGAGAGAGTAGTGATCTAGGGCTTTAGCTTAGTGGTCATGTCCTATAGTCAGCATGTGCTCTGATACCATCTTGTAGCGACTAGACCTCAAACAGTCTGATCTCTGTGAATCAGTGTCATCCCTAGATCGGTAATGCTGACACGCACAGTACTTGAGGATTTATAACAGAGTAGCAATCACACACTTATTACATCGAATGTCTCAAAAGAGAACTTATTACAATAAAATATGGCTTAAGGCCATCTAAAACGATAACAGAGGAAGGCTTGGAAGATAAAGTGAGTCCATCAACTCCAACGGCATCACTGAGTGAAAGACCACGATCTAAGGGACCTTACTCGTCGTCTGAAAAGTCTGCAACATAATACGTTGCAGCCCGAAAACGGGTCAGCACATGGAATATGCTGTCAATGTAACACAAGAGAGTAATGAACAATGTAAAGCTATCACTACATGCATATATGGCTGGTGGAGGCTATATGGTTAATAGGTTTTGCGAAAAACCAATTTTTCCCTACTGCAAAGGAATATATTTTATTTAACTACAAAGTTGGTTGACAAACATTGAGAATGGTAAACACCATCTCAATCTCAATTAAAAGTAACTAATAGCCCAATCAGATTATATTTAAGAGTGATGAGATCCAGATGATAATCCAAAAACTAGATACTCAAGATGTCCATAATCGGGGACACGGCTAACCATGATTAGTTTGTACACTCTGCAGAGGTTTGTGCACTTTTCCCCACAAGACTCGATCTCCTCCGTTGGATTTCTTGCACTACATAATGTTTGAGAAACGAATGACTGAGACACAGTCTTTCCGAAGAGGTCCCCTTAACCAATAGAAAGGTCGGTACACCTACAATCCCCTACATCTGCTAGCCCATCATGGAAAGGTTTCCCACAACTTACTCAACTATGCTAGAGACCATAATGGCATGTGGCTGCACACGGAAGTTTCTAGCATGAATAATCTTATGATCCCTTTGAGCCTGGGTGGCAGTCCATAGGAAAATTACACGGTACCCCGGGATTTCCAAAAATACAGGCAATCACTTGGTTCCCCAGGTGCCTCAATCCACCCAGATGTGCATTAATGTTGCCACCTTAATTTAACCATTAATTAACAACTCACATCTATCATGGACACACTCAAACCCAAGCCACGTCTACTAGCATAGCATAGCAATATAAGCAACGTAGAAGTAACTCCCAGGGTTTGATAATAAAACAGGTGAATAGGTACTACCTCATCTACTTCCCAACCCACAAGTTATTTAGATCCTAATCATGCAATTGTTTGAGGGTTGATCTAATGCAATAAAACTGGGTAGTAAAGAGGTATGATCAAAGTGTTACTTGCCTTGTTGATGATCCGTGAAACCTAGAGACTCATAGTAGCACACTCGCACTCCGGGTACTCTATCGCAATCAAACAAGCATACAATAAGCAATCAAGCAAGGGGCAAGGGTAAAATCAAACAAGAAGATGTAACCAAAAATTTCAACTTAAGAACTCTGGTTTGCAAAAAAGAATCAAATCAAACGAAGCAACGAAACTCAAAAAGCAAAAAACAAGCTCCGATTACTAATCTGGACTAAAGTCAAATTTTACGGTAGCAAAAACTTGTTTAAGTTGGTTAAACCGAAAGAGGGCTTCGAGACGAAACTCTAGGCGCTTGAATCGCCTGATCCCGATAAACGATCTAAAAGATAAACTAAAATGAAAATCGGATCAGAAATCGCGATCGAAAATAATCACGAAAAATCCGGGAAAAAGAAAAACTAACGAACAGGCTAACGAATGAACGTTCGCTATCTGTGGCTAAACGGTGAAAACTGTTTGTTAAAACGAACATCCGGACGAGCGCCCGCTAAATAACTAAACCCAAAAAACCGATCTAAAAATAAAAAAAGGGAAACTAGGGTTTCGAAAAGAACCGATCGGTTTTCTCGCGAAAACTGAAGCGGCGGCGGCGGCTACCTCCTGTGAAGTCCGGCGGAATGGCGGCGGCGGCGGACGGCTCCGCCGGGGTCGGGCGGCGGCGAGTGGCGGCACGGGGCGGCGGGTGGCGGCTCCGGCGGCGCGGGCGGTGGGGCGGCGACGACGGCGGGTGCTAGGGTTCGGCGGCGGGCTTGATGGGCTGCGGGGCTTCGGCCGGCACGGCTTACAAAGCCCCCTCCGGCGGAGTCCCGCTCGGGTACGGCCCGGAGTCGGTTTCTCTTTTTTAAAAAAAATTTATTCCGCGAAGAAAAACAAACAATAGAAATACTAAACGGACTCCAAAAATCCTGAAATAAATTTTCCCGTCCTCTAAAAATCTACTGGACAAGGTGAACATTTATTTGGAATTGTAATGCAATTTTGAAAAAACGCATATTTTTCCTAATTCAAATAAAATAGCAATAAAACTCTGAATAAAAATCTTATTTGATTTTAATATTAAATCTCCAATATTTCTTTATTTTGAGGAAGTCACTTTATCCTCTCTCTTTTATTTTTATAAAAGAAATATTCGAAGATAAAATAATAAAATCAAACGATCCTCTTTTCAAAATTCGAGAAAAACTCAAATATGAAAATAACGAAATCCCCAACTCTCTCCGTAGGTCCTTGAGTTGTGTAGAATTTCTAGGATCAAGCCAAAATGCAATAAAATATGATATGCAATGATGATCTAATGTATAACATTCCAAATTGAAAATTTGGGATGTTACACTAAGCATGCACCCAAGGATAAAGATTTGATTTTTCAACAAATTTATATGCACCGGAGCATGTGCATGTAGTTCAAATTTGAATTATGCACATAAATGCAGTGATAACTCACTTAATGCATAAAAATGTCCAAACGAACCCCGAAAAATCACAAAAAATAACACAACACTCGTGTTGTTCTATGTTGACACGAGAAAAAAATTTGAAAGCAATTAGAGGCAATGTATATTGTTTTGTCCCCAAAGTTGGGCGTTCCCTACCGAAACCATCATGCTTGTTGTGAGAAGCTCTGGTTTGTGAGAAGCATATACCCAAACTTGCACCAAATGGGACAAAAACTTTACCACGCCATGTTGATGCCGCTCCATGATGGCATGCCAAGTTTCATGAAGTTCAGACGAGTTTTGGATTTACTAGAATTTAAAAACCAGGTATCTCAATGTTTGCGGCTAAGTGACGGTGGCAGGGTGTTTGACATTCATTCCCATTTCTTACATGGGACCTAAGCATGCACTCAAGGACAAAGATTTGATTTTACAACCAATTTATATGCATTGGAGCATGTGCATGTAGTTCAAATTTGAATTATGCACATAAATGCATTGAAAACTCACTTAATGCATAAAAATGTCCAAACGAACCCTGAATAATTCCAATTCTTTTATGATCACTGCAGAGTAAAAGGTCTAGCAATTCAAACACCGTCCATGGCCCCTGTGACACCATTATGTAATTCAAATCAAGACGAAAAATCAAGTAGATCTCACACAGTTTATTATAACCAACCATGTGAGATGCAGCACAAAATATCTTCGAACCGTGTCTGAATAAGGGACCGTGTCTGATGACACTTTGCGCGCCAGTTTTTTGGCGGAAGCGATTCCAAATTTTCGGCTTCCGTGGAAATATCTACCTCCCCGCACCCCCCCCCTTACCAAAAGCCACATTTCCCCCCTTTCCGCCTTCCTTTCCAAGTTGAAACCTTCACTCCTTGCTTGCAACACCGCCGCCTCCTCGCTGGTAACCCTCCTTCACACTGCTCGGCCTCGCCTATCTAGGCAGGTAATCTACACCCGACACCCATCCTCCTCCTCCTTCCACAACCCACATGCCCCGACCGCCAGCGCGAGCGCGACACCTTCCACCCAAATCACCGACCCCTCCACCAAATAAGCGCAGGCCTAAGCCATGGTGCATGCAGTATAGCCAAGACCTCAAGGAGCATTTGGCAGCTAGCGGAGAAGCAAATCATGGCCGCACGCGCGGATGAGGTCACGATGGCTGCCATTCGTGCCGACCCCCAGGTCTTGGAGGAGCACCTTGCCGTCGAGGCCATCGTTGATGCCTTGCGTGCCAACGCCGCCACGCGGTTGGCTGCTTTAAACGACAGTTCGTGGCATTTTCTTGAGGCCACCATGGGTGCTTTCGACAAAGACTACGAGGTGTTTTCTCAGTGTGCACGTGCTTACCTCATCTCGAGAGCAAGCAGGTTGGTGCCCGGAGCGGCTCAGGCAACTCACCACTACAACAAGGGCACCCACGATGCGGAGGCCTTGCCCTCCTCCATGTCCAAGGAGCCAATCGTCATCGATATCTCCGACAATGAGGAGTAGCTTGTCTTATTAGCTCACTATAAGGATCCATGCTCAGTTTGCTAGCTACTGCCTTTCCTTAACATATTCTAGTGAATTGTGCTATCTACTTTCACCATGCAATTTTCTGCTATAGTGTATATGTTCTATATGTCTTGCAATGTGGTGTTCAATTAACTGCTTGGTTCAATTCTGCAAATGTGATGTTCAATTCTTCAGGGTGCAATATTTCCAAGTTCTTAAGTATGCTTGGTTTAGTTAACTGTCTGATCTTCTATTAGGAGTATGTTATATTGTTCAATTGGTGTTTAGTTAACTGCCTGGTTCATTTGTTGTGGCTTGGTTCACTAGTTGTGGTGCTTAGTTAACTGCTTGGTTCAATTCTGCAATGCGATGTTTGCTACCTCTTGAGCACTGCGTTGGTTTTCCCTTGAAGAGGAAAGGGTGATGCAGCAAAGTAGCATAAGTCTTTCCCTCAATTTTTGAGAACCAAGGTATCAATCTAATAGGAGATCACGCTCGAGTTCCACGCACCTACACAAACAAATAAGAACCTCGCAACCAACATGATAAAGGGGTTGTCAATCCCTTCACGGTCACTTACGAGAGTGAGATCTGATAGATATGATAAGATAATATTTTTGGTATTTTTATGATAAAGAGAAATAAAGATGCAAAGTAAAATAAACGGCAAAGGAAATAACTAAGTGTTGGAAGATTAATATGATGGAAGATAGACCCGGGGGCCATAGGTTTTACTAGTGGCTTCTCTCAAGAGCATAAGTATTACGGTGGGTAAACGAATTATTGTCGAGCAATTGATAGAATTGAGCATAGTTATGAGAATATCTAGGTATGATCATGTATATAGGAATCACGTCCGCGACAAGTAGACCGAAACGATTCTGCATCTACTACTATTGCTCCACACATCGACCGCTATCCAGCATGCATCTAGAGTATTAAGTTCATAAGAACAGAGTAAAGCTTTAAGTAAGATGACATGATGTAGAGGGATAAACTCATGCGATATGATATAAACCCTATCTTTTTATCCTCGATGGAAACAATACATACGTGTCGGTTCCCTTTCTATCACTGGGATCGAGCACCGCAAGATTTAACCCAAAGCTAAGCACTTCTCCCATTGCAAGAAAGATCAATCTAGTAGGCCAAACCAAACTGATAATTCGAAGAGACTTGCAAAGATAAACCAATCATACATAAAAGAATTCAAAGGAGATTCAAATATTGTTCATAGATAAACTTGATCATAAACCCGCAATTCATTGGATCTCAACAAACACACCGCAAAAGAAGATTACATCGAATAGACCTCTAAGAGAATCGAGGAGAACTTTGTATTGAGATCCAAAGAGAGTGAAGAAGCCATCTAGCTAATAAATATGGACCCGTAGGTCTGAAGTAAACTACTCACACATCACCGGAGAGGCCATGGAGTTGATAAAGAGACCCTCCGTTATCAATGCCCCCTCCGGCGGAGCTCCGGGAAAGGCCTCGAGATGGGATCTCTCGGGTAAATAAAGCTGCGGCAGTGGAATTAGGTTTTCATGGTGCTCCTGGATGTTTGGGGATACGTGGATATATATAGGAGGAAGAAGTACTTCGGTGGAGCATTGACGGGCCCACGAGGGTGGAGGGCACGCCCAGGGGGGTAGGCGCGACCCCTGCCTCGTGCCTTCCTCGATCGTTTCTTGACGCCCATTCCAAGTCTCCTGGATCACATTTGTTGAGAAAATCACGTTCCGAAGGTTTCATTCCTTTTGGACTCCGTTTGATATTCCTTTTCTTCGAAACCCTAAAATAGGCCAATAAACATCAATTTGGGCTGGGCCTCCGATTAGTAGGTTAGTCCCAAAAATGATATAGAAGTGTAAAATAAAGCCCATTAACATCCAAAATAGATAATATAATAGCATCCCAAGCTTAATTCCTACTCGTCCTTGAGTAGGTAAATGATAAAAGAAGAATTTTTGATGTGGAATGCTTTCTAACATATTTCTCAATGTAATTATTCTTTATTGTGGCATGAATGTTCAGATCTGAAAGATTGAAGATAAATGTTTAATATTGACATAGAAATAATAATACTTCAAGCATACTAACTAAGCGATTATGTCTTCTCAAAATAACATGGCCAAAGAAAGTTATCCCTACAAAATCATATAGTCTGGCACAACCCCGATGACAAGCCAAGCAATTGTTTCATACTTTTGATGTTCTTAAACCTTTTCAATCTTCACGCAATATATGAGCGTGAGCCGTGGATATAGCACTATATGTGAAATAGAATGGTGGTTGTGGAGAAGACAAAAAGGAGAAGATAGTCTCACATCAACTAGGCATATCAACGGGCTATGGAGATGCCCATAAATAGATATCAATGTGAGTGAGTAGGGATTGCCATGCAACGGATGCACTAGAGCTATAAGTATATGAAACTCAACAAAAGAAACTAAGTGGGTGTGCATCCAACTTGCTTGCTCATGAAGACATAGGGCATTTTGAGGAAGCCCATCATTGGAATATACAAGCCAAGTTCTATAATGAAAAATTCCCACTAGTATATGAAAGTGACATCATAGGAGACTCTCTATCATGAAGATCATGGTGCTACTTTGAAGCACAAGTGTGGAAAAAGGATAGTAGCATTGTCCCTTCTCTCTTTTTATCTCTTTTTTTATTTGGGCCTTCTTTATTTTTTTTTCCTTTTTGGCCTCTTTCTCTTTTTTTCGTCCGGAGTCTCATCCCGACTTGTGGGGGAATCATAGTCTCCATCATCCTTTCCTCACCGGGACAATTCTCTAATAATGATGATCATCACACTTTATTTACTTACAACTCAAGAATTACAACTCAATACTTAGAACAAAATATGACTCTATGTGATTGCCTCCAGCGGTGTACCGGGATGTGCAATGATGCATGAGTGACATGTATGAAGAATTATGAACGCTGGCTTTGCCACAAATATGATGTCAACTACATGATCATGCAAGCAATATGACAATGATGAAGTGTGTCATAATAACGGAACAGTGGAAAGTTGCATGGCTATATATCTCGGAATGGCTATGGAAATGCCATAATAGGTAGGTATGGTGGCTGTTTTAAGGAAGGTATATGGTGGGTTTATGGTACCGGCGAAAGTTGCGCGATACTAGAGAGGCTAGCAATGGTGGAAGGGTGAGAGTACGTATAATCCATGGACTCAACATTAGTCATAAAGAACTCACATACTTATTGCAAAAATCTATTAGTTATCAAAACAAAGTATTACGCGCATGCTCCTAGGGGGTAGATTGGTAGGAAAAGACCATCGCTCGTCCCTGACCGCCACTCATAAGGAAGACAATCAATAAATAAATCATGCTCTGACTTCATCACATAACGGTTCACCATACGTGCATGCTACGGGAATCACAAGCATCAACACAAGTATTTCTCAAATTCACAACTACTCAACTAGCATGACTCTCATATCACCATCTCCATATCTCAAAACAATTATCAAGTATCAAACTTCTCATAGTATTCAATGCACTTCTATGAAAGTTTTTATATTATAACAAATTTCCATGTTGTTCTAAAGGACTCTCAAAATAATATAAGTGAAGCATGAGATAACAATTATTTCTATAAAATAAAACCACCACCGTGCTCTAAAAGATATAAGTGAAGCACTAGAGCAAAAACTATATAGCTCAAAAGATATAAGTGAAGCACATAGAGTATTCTAATAAATTTCAAATCATGTGAGTCTCTCTCAAAAGGTGTTCACAGAAAGGATGATTGTGGTAAACTAAAAAGCAAAGACTCAAATCATACAAGATGCTCCAAGAAAAACACATATCATGTGGTGAATAAAAATATAGCTCCAAGTAAAGTTACCGGTAGACGAAGACGGAAGAGGGGATGCCTTCCGGGGCATCCCCAAGCTTAGGCTTTTTGGTGTCCTTGAATTTTACCTTGGGGTGCCATGGGCATCCCCAAGCTTAGGCTCTTGCCACTATTTTTTCCATAATCCATCAAATCTTTACCCAAAACTTGAAAACTTCACAACACAAAACTCAAAATAGAAAATCTCGTGATCTCCGTTAGCGAAAGAAAACAAAACACCACTTCAAGGTACTGTAATGAACTCATTATTTATTTATATTGGTGTTAAACCTACTATATTCCAACTTCTCTATGGTTTATAAACTCTTTTACTAGCCACAGATTCATCAAAATAAGGAAACAACACAAGAAAAATAGAATCTGTCAAAAACAGAACAGTCTGTAGTAATATGTAGCTAACGCAACTTCTGGAACCCCAAAAATTATAAAATAAATTTAAGGACCTGAGGAATTTATCTATTAATCATATTCAAAAATAATTAACTAAATAGAACCTTCCAAATAAAAATGGCAGCAGTTCTTGTGAGCGCTAAAGTTTCTATTTTTTACAGCGAGATCAAAAAGACTTTCCCCAAGTCTTCCCACCGGTTCTACTTGGCACAAACACTAATTAAACACAAAAAGCACAACCAAAACATAGGCTAGATAAATTATTTATTACTAAACAGTAGCAAAAGCAAGGAATAAAAATAAAATTGGGTTGCCTCCCAACAAGCGCTATCGTTTAACGCCCCTAGCTAGGCATAAAAGGGAAGATAGATCTAGGAATTGCCATCTTTGGTAGGCAGTCCATAAGTTGCTCTCATAATAGATTCATATGGTAATCTAATTTTATTTCTAGGAAATTTTTCCATGACTTTCTTTAATGGAAATTGGAATTTGATATTCCCTTCCTTCATATCAATAATTGCACCAATCGTTCTAAGGAAAGGTCTACCAAGAATAATAGAACATGAAGGATTGCAATCTATATCAAGAACAATGAAATCTACGGGCATGTAATTCCTATTTTCAACAAGAAGAACATCATTAATTCTTGTCATATGTTTCTTAATAGTAGAATTCACAAGGTGCAAGTTTAAAAGACAATCATCAAAATCATGGAAACTTAGCAAATCACACAAAGTTTTCGGAATCGTGGAAACACTAGCACCCAAATCACACAAAGCATAACACTCATGATCTTTAATTTTAATTTTTATTATAGGTTCCAACTCATCATAAATTTTTCAAGGGATAGAAACTTCCAACTCAAGTTTTCTTCATAAGATTGCATCAAAGCATCAACGATATGTTCAGTAGAAGCTTTATTTTGACTATAAGCATGAGGAGAATTTAGCATGGATTGCAACAAGGAAATACAATCTATAAAAGAGCAATTATCATAATTAAATTCCTTGAAATCCAAAATAGTGGGTTCATTGCTATTTAAAGTTTTGACCTCTTCAATCCCACTTTTATCAACTTTAGCATCAAGATCTAAAAACTCCGAATTTTTGGAACGCCTTCTAGGTAAAGGTGACTCATCTTCAGCCCCATCATTATCAAGATTTATATTGCAAAACAAAGATTTAATAGGGGATACATCAATCACTTTTAGATCTTCATCCTTATTTTCATAGAAACTTTCCGGTTTAGCGGCCATCTTATTAACTAAGGTGGCCTGCTTATTCGAAACTTCAGCAATTAATTTTTCGAGATGTGCAATCTGAGATTTCAAATCATAAAATTCCTTAGACATATCATCGAGATCTTTATTCATATAACCCATAAAGTTTTTTTTCCTTAAGCTCGTTCCTAAAGAAATTATTATGCTCAAATTGTAAAGTCATAAAACCCCTGACGTTGCTTTCGATCTCTTCTAACCTTTTAAGGTGAAGATCACCAAATCTAGGTAGATCCATCATGACAAGCAAGCAATCCAACACACAAGAAAACAAGAAATGGGAAAAACAAGAAAGGGGAACGGAAAGAGAGGGAGAGAGGAAAAGAGGGTTAATAAAATGGCAAGGGTGAAGTGGGGGAGAGGAAAACGAGAGGCAAATGGCAAATAATGTAATGAGAGGATAAGAGTTTGTGATGGGTACTTGGTATGTCTTGACTTGTGCGTAGAATCCGGCAACGGTGCCAAAAATGGCTCGTTGTTAGGAGTCAAATCTTGACTTTACTTGGCGCGAATCTCCCAGGCAACGGCACCAGAAATCCTTCTTGCTACCTCTTGAGCACTGTGTTGGTTTCCCCTTAAAGAGGAAAGGGTGATGCAGCAAAGTAGCGTAAGTATTTCCCTCAGTTTTTGAGAACCAAGGTATTAATCCAGTAGGAGATCACGCTCGAGTCCCACGCACCAACACAAACAAATAAGAACCTCGCAACCAACGCGATAAAGGGGTTGTCAATCCCTTCACGGTCACTTACGAGAGTGAGATTTGATAGATATGATAGGATAATATTTTTGGTATTTTTATGATAAAGAGAAATAAAGATGCAAAGTAAAATAAACGGCAAAGGAAATAACTAAGTGTTGGAAGATTAATATGATGGAAGCAAGGTGCTTCTCCTTAGGAAGGGCAGGGAAGTCAGAGTTGTATTTTGAGTCCAAATTGTTTGGGAGTTCAGTTGTTTCAACAAGTGCCTCTTGATCCTCTTGTGGATCTACAGAACCTTCTAATTCCATCAGATCATCATCTTCCAGGAGCTCCATTTCCTTGAGGAGGTTGAATCCATCAGTTTCATCAAGCACAAAATTCTGAGTTGAGGAGTGTATGGAGAATCAGGGAGGTGTGTCTTGAGGACTGAAGTGGGTGTAGTTTCTCCAAGCATCTGATTGTGGCCAAAAACTGTCCTCTGATGTTAGGGGCCCCAGATTGGCAGCAGGCCCTTTATCTGATTCAGATCTAGAGCTCCTGTTGGATTCAGCATCTTCAGATAGACCCGGGGGCCATAGGTTTTACTAGTGGCTTCTCTCAAGAGCATAAGTATTACGGTGGGTAAACGAATTATTGTCGAGCAATTGATAGAATTGAGCATAGTTATGAGAATATCTAGGTATGATCATGTATATAGGAATCACGTCCGCGACAAGTAGACCGAAACGATTCTGCATCTACTACTATTGCTCCACACATCGACCGCTATCCAGCATGCATCTAGAGTATTAAGTTCATAAGAACAGAGTAATGCTTTAAGTAAGATGACATGATGTAGAGGGATAAACTCATGCGATATGATATAAACCCTATCTTTTTATCCTCGATGGAAACAATACATACGTGTCGGTTCCCTTTCTATCACTGGGATCGAGCACCGCAAGATTTAACCCAAAGCTAAGCACTTCTCCCATTGCAAGAAAGATCAATCTAGTAGGCCAAACCAAACTGATAATTCGAAGAGACTTGCAAAGATAAACCAATCATACATAAAAGAATTCAAAGGAGATTCAAATATTGTTCATAGATAAACTTGATCATAAACCCACAATTCATTGGATCTCGACAAACACACCGCAAAAGAAGATTACATCGAATAGACCTCTAAGAGAATCGAGGAGAACTTTGTATTGAGATCCGAAGAGAGTGAAGAAGCCATCTAGCTAATAAATATGGACCCGTAGGTCTGAAGTAAACTACTCACACATCACCGGAGAGGCCATGGAGTTGATAAAGAGACCCTCCGTTATCAATGCCCCCTCCGACGGAGCTCCGGGAAAGGCCTCGAGATGGGATCTCTCGGGTAAAGAAAGTTGCGGCAGTGGAATTAGGTTTTCGTGGTGCTCCTGGATGTTTGGGGGATACGTGGATATATATAGGAGGAAGAAGTACTTCGGTGGAGCATCGACGGGCCCACGAGGGTGGAGGGCACGCCTAGGGGGGTAGGCGCGACCCCTGCCTCGTGCCTTCCTCGATCGTTTCTTGATGCCCATTCCAAGTCTCCTGGATCACATTTGTTGAGAAAATCACATTCCCGAAGGTTTCATTCCGTTTGGACTCCGTTTGATATTCCTTTTCTTCGAAACCCTAAAATAGGCCAATAAACATCAATTTGGGCTGGGCCTCCGATTAGTAGGTTAGTCCCAAAAATGATATAGAAGTGTAAAATAAAGCCCATTAACATCCAAAATAGATAATATAATAGCATGGAGCAATCAAAACTTATAGATACGTTGGAGACGTATCAATGTTCAATTGTCGTGGCTGCATTCTCTTATTGTATACCATGTGAGGAATAAATTGAATTTGGCTGTACTAAATACATGAGAAACAAATACAATTGCTACATTTCCAAGTTGTTGAGCATGCTTGGTTTGGTCAACTATCTGATCTTCTATTAGGAGTATGTTATATTGTGCAATGTGGTGCTTAGTTAACGTTTGGTTCATTTGTTCAGGTGTTTAGTTAACTACTTGGTTCAATTCTACAATGCGATATTCAATTGCTGTGGCTGCATTCTCTTATTGTATACCATGTGAGGAATAAATCGAATTTGGCTGCACTTAATAGATGAGAAACATATACAAGTGCTATATTTCCTATTTCTTAATAATGCTTCGTTTGGATAAATGGGTTTTCCATGTGGCTTGAATTAATCTGATGAATCTGCAATGTGCTTATTTTTTCATCGACATATTTTACTGATAGCATGCGAACCCTTGCTTAACCTGATGACTAACTACCTTATATGTGTTGCAAGGAAACAATGGGAAGCACTGAGGTTTACAAGATGGTACTAACTATTATACCTTGCCTTTTTTATTCCTTTGCCCCATTTCCAATATAGAGAAGGTATTTATGCACATCCTTGTTTTCAGGGTTCACTGATGATTACCTCTCAAACCACCTCTGTGGTCAGGATGCGAGGAAAGTTTTCATACAACACCACGGTTCAATATTGAAGTGTTCCTAAAGAGGTCAAAGGATGGATGGTCAATCATCCACAGGCACTGGCCTAAAGTTGCAAAGACCTTCAACATGAATGAAGGCTCAATATTCGCCTTCCGCTTCAGCAGTTTTCTAGATGAGATGCATCTCTCTATGTACCGTCTATGATGCTAATTTCGAAAGGTTCTAGATGTTGCATGTGAAACTTGCTGCTAGTGCAGTTGTGTAATGGGGTAGCTGAGTGTTGAAGTTATATCATGTTGTACTACGATGTATTTCAATTATGAAATCCTGCTTCCTTAATATGGAAATGGAATATATTATGTGCTTAATATGAATGTCAATTAGATTAGTAAATGGATTATTAATAATAGGCCAATTAGCCCGTTAATTGGGTTTTCTTATTGCAAATGGTTAATGAGAAAACACCATGGGTGATGACCTAAGGAAATGCACACAGTTTCTAGGAATAAACCGTGTTGGACCAATGAACAATCACACATGACATTCTCTTCAAAACTGTTTGCGTTACGCCACCTTGTACAAATGTTTTCCTTGTAGTGACTGTGTGGGTGTATATACGAATGGAAACGTTTAGTGGTGACTGACTGTGTGGGATGTACTTACGACCAAAAATTATTTTTCCTGTATAATTGAATTTTTTGAGGACTACTGTACGTATTTATGTATTTGAGTGCTCGCCGGTCACACACAACCTCATTTTTCCGAGCGTGTGTGTGCCAGGAGGGCATATCCCCAACGGTTTCTGGGTCGTGTGTGAAGGACCCCCCTATCGCCCACACTCACTTGGCGACGGTTCCAAATGCCGTCACGGAAAGGGGTAAAAACCGTTTGTTTAGGACCGACGCGTACCAGTGTTGTTTCACCAGACGACTGAAATGCAGACTCTGAAGCAGGCTTCTTGGCACGTAACAAATCACTCGGATCTGTGTTCTTCTGATATTCTTGCATTTCCACTGGTGCCAACTGTTCATCGGCAATCTTTGAGCCTTTCTGGAGGCACTCTTTTGCTCTTTGCCGATTGTAGTGACTCTGATCATGCCCTTGGGACCAGGCATCTTCAGCTTGAGGTACACGTAACACGGTCGAGCCATGAAATGGACATATGTAGGTCTACCCAGAATAGCATGATAGGCACTGTGAAAATCCACAACTTCAAATGTCAACTCTTCCTTGCGATAATTCTTGGAATCATCGAAAACTACGTCAAGAGTTATCTGGCCGAGTGAATCGGCTTTCTTCCCAGGGATGACACCGTGGAAGCGCATATTGCTTTCACTGAGCTTGGACATCGGAATGCCCATCTCTTGGAGAGTCTCAGTGTCGGTGTCAAAACCGGCGGATGTCGGGTAGGGGGTCCCGAACTGTGCGTCTAGGCCGAATGGTAACAGGAGGCAGGGGACACGATGTTTTACCCAGGTTCGGGCCCTCTTGATGGAGGTAAAACCCTACGTCCTGCTTGATTAATATTGATGATATGGGTAGTAGAAGAGTAGATCTACCACGAGATCAGAGAGGCTAAACCCTAGAAGCTAGCTTATGGTATGATTGTATGTTACGATTGTTGTCCTACGGACTAAAACCCTTCGGTTTATATAGACACCAGAGAGGGTTAGGGTTACACAAGGTCGGTTACAAAGGAGGAGATATCCATATCCGTATTGCCTAGCTTGCCTTCCACGCCAAGTAGAGTCCCTCCCGGACACGAGACGAAGTCTTCAATCTTGTATCTTCATAGTCTAACAGTCCGGCCAATGGAGATAGTCCGGCTGTCCGGAGACCCCCTAACCCGGGACTCCCTCAGTAGCCCCTGAACCAGGCTTCAATGACGATGAGTTCGGCGCGCAGTATTGTCTTCGGCATTGCAAGGCGGGTTCCTTCTCCGAATACATCACAAAAGAATTTGAATACGAGGATAGTGTCCGACCCTGCAAAATAAGTTCCACATTCCACCGTAGAGAGAATAATATTTTTGCATATCTAATTCGCTGGCTTGTATCGGTAGCACGACGTTACGTCATGGCCCGGTGATTATTTGAACCGTTTTTCTTCAACCAGCTCCACACATAACGCGAGGCGGTTTCTTGACACGTCTCGTCGAAGCGGAGATCGTGTCCCCTTATTATGGGATTCTCATCAATACGAGCGTGGGTAAACCAACCGTGTCTAGGACTCCTAGATTATAGGCAAGTCCTAAACGGCTACGGAGAGGACACTTGATATTCACCCTCTTTATAAAGGGACAAGGTTTTCGCTTTTTCCCTCTCGTGCTCAATCGAACCCTTCCCTCGCCTCGAGTTCTAACGCCTAAAGCCCAGGTTAGGTGCTCCGGATCTTCAATCATGTTCGGATCCAGCCTTCAAAGCCAATGGATGCCCTCCTCCGTTACGGAAGAGGACATGAAGTTGAGGGAGGCCAGATACCTCACCGCCGAGGTTTCGCATCAGCTGCCTGCTCGAGGCCAGATCGTCCCTACTCCCGAACCCCACGAGAACGTCGTGTTCGTCTCCCACTTCCTCCGAGGTCTAGGCCTCACTCTGGATCCCTTCGTCAGGGGTTTGATGTTCTATTACGGGCTAGATTTCCATGATCTAGCTCCGGACTCCTTTCTCCACATCTCAACATTTATCGTCGTGTGTGAGGCCTTCCTCCGCATTACTCCTCACTTCGGCTTGTGGCTCAAGACCTTTGAAGTGAAGCCGAAGCTGATCGAGGGGCAACATGCAGCGTGCCGAGGTGCATCAATAGGCAAGATGGCAGGAGCTCCATGGCCGAACGGTTCCTTTCCAGAGGTGTCCGAATTATGGCAGTGGGAGTGGTTTTACGTCACAGCTCCCAGAAGTGCCAAGTGGGCGGCTGCCCCCGCTTTCCGCTCGGGCCCCCCCACCACAACTGATGTCATGGATTAGCAGAGGTCTGAGCTGGGGTCCAGCCAAGGACGTGCTTATACTGCAAAGCCGCTTCCAAGATCTCTTCGAGGGAGATTTTAATTTGGTTGCGGTAATACAAGTTATGCTGGTTCGTCAAGTCCAGCCTTGCAAACGCCGGCCCCTTCGCTTGTGGGAGTTCAACCCAGAAGGACCGTGTGCCGTTCAAAGTTTCCTCGGCCTGACGCACGAGGAGATGTACAAGTTATTCTTCGGACCCCAAATAGAGTGTCCGGATACTACCGAGGACGTGGGCCTGAGCAGTAACCGTGCCGCCGAACAAGTAAGAAATCCTCTAGCCAAACACACTGTCTTTTATTCATCATGAAGTTATTTCTAAGAGTTCGTTCTTTGACCAGGACTGGCTAACAAAGGCGAAAATGAGTCGGTGTTTGGCCCCCCTCCCTGAGGGTTTGGAAAATCCGGTATTGGAAAAGATGCTCGAACTCGCACCTTGCCTGGAGCCCTCGAAGGAAGATACGGGGGGGGGGGGGGATAATACGGGCGGACGCGGGCCCCCGTCGCTGCCAGTTCCAACTGAGGGAATGAGCGCCTCCATGAAGGAGGATAACCAGGGGAGGAAAAGGACCGCTTCCGAGGATCCGGAAGCCGAGGCCTCCAAACAGGACAAGAAGTCTCCCACAGAAGGTCCTGCCTTGGGGGATGCTTTTGTTGGAAATATGCCCTAGAGGCAATAATAAATTGATTATTATTATATTTCCTTGTTCATGATAATCGTTTATTATCCATGCTAGAATTGTATTGATAGGAAACTCAGATACATGTGTGGATACATAGACAACACCATGTCCCTAGTAAGCCTCTAGTTGACTAGCTCGTTGATCAATAGATGGTTACGGTTTCCTGACCATGGACATTGGATGTCGTTGATAACGGGATCACATCATTAGGAGAATGATGTGATGGACAAGACCCAATCCTAAGCATAGCACTAGATCATGTAGTTCGTATGCTAAAGCTTTTCTAATGTCAAGTATCATTTCCTTAGACCATGAGATTGTGCAACTACTGGATACCGTAGGAGTGCTTTGGGTGTGCCAAACGTCATAACGTAACTGGGTGGCTATAAAGGTACACTACAGGTATCTCCGAAAGTGTCCGTTGGGTTGGCACGAATCGAGACTGGGATTTGTCACTTCGTGTAAACGGAGAGGTATCTTTGGGCCCACTCGGTAGGACATCATCATAATGTGCACAATGTGATCAAGGAGTTGATCACGGGATGATGTGTTACGAAACGAGTAAAGAGACTTGCCGGTAACGAGATTGAACAAGGTATCGGGATACCGACGATCGAATCTCGGGCAAGTATCGTACCGCTAGACAAAGGGAATTGTATGCGGGATTGATTAAGTCCTTGACATCGTGGTTCATCCGATGAGATCATCGTGGAACATGTGGGAGCCAACATGGGTATCCAGATCCCGCTATTGGTTATTGGCCGGAGAGTCGTCTCGGTCATGTCTGCATGTCTCCCGAACCCGTAGGGTCTACACACTTAAGGTTCGGTGACGCTAGGGTTATAGAGATATTAGTATGCGGTAACCCGAAAGTTGTTCGGAGTCCCGGATGAGATCCCGGACGTCACGAGGAGTTCCGGAATGGTCCGGAGGTAAAGAATTATATATAGGAAGTGCTGTTTCGGCCATCGGGGCAAGTTTCGGGGTCACCGGTATTGTACCTGGACCACCGGAAGGGTCCCGGGGGTCCACCGGGTGGGGCCACCTGCCCTGGGGGGCCACATGGGCTGTAGGGGGTGCGCCTTGGCCTATATGGGCCAAGGGCACCAGCCCCTAGAGGCCCATGCGCCAAAGGAACAAGAGGAGGGGAGAGTCCTAAAGGGGGAAGGCACCTCCGAGGTGCCTTGGGGAGGATGGACTCCTCCCCCCCTTGGCCGCACCCTTCCTTGGAGGAAGGGGCAAGGCTGCACCCTCCCCCTCTCCCTTGGCCCTATATATAGTGGGGGGGGGGGAGGGCAACCATACCTAAGCCCTGGCGCCTCCCTCTCCCTCCCATGACACATCTCCCTCCTCCGCAGCGCTTGGTGAAGCCCTGTTGGAATCCCGCTACTTCCACCACCACGCCGCCGTGCTGCTGGATCTCCATCAAGCTCTCCTTCCCCCCTTGCTGGATCAAGAAGGAGGAGATGTTGCTGCTCCGTATGTGTGTTGAACGCGGAGGTGCCGCCCGTTCGGCGCTAGGATCATCGGTGATTTGGATCACGACGAGTACGACTCCATCAACCCCGTTCTCTTGAACGCTTCCGTGCGCGATCTACAAGGGTATGTAGATCCACTCCTCCCTCGTTGCTAGATGACTCCATAGATTGATCTTGGTGACACGTAGGAAAATTTTGAATTATTGCTACGTTCCACAACAGTGGCATCATGAGCTAGGTCTTTGCATAGTTTCTATGCATGAGTAGAACACAAAGTAGTTGTGGGCGTTGATTTTGTTCAATATGCTTACCGTTACTAGTCCAATCTTGATTCGGCGGCATCGTGGGATGAAGCGGCCCGGACCGACCTTACACGTACTCTTACGTGAGACCGGTTCCACCGACTGACATGCACTAGTTGCATAAGGTGGCTGGCGGGTGTCTGTCTCTCCCACTTTAGTCGGATCGGATTCGATGAAAAGGGTCCTTATGAAGGGTAAATAGCAATTGGCATATCACATTGTGGTTTTGCATAGGTAAGAAACGTTCTTGCTAGAAACCCATAGCAGCCACGTAAAACATGCAAACAACAATTAGAGGACGTCTAACTTGTTTTTGCAGGGTATGCTATGTGATGTGATATGGCCAAAAGGATGTGATGAATGATATATGTGATGTATGAGATTGATCATGTTCTTGTAATAGGAATCACGACTTGCATGTCGATGAGTATGACAACCGGCATGAGCCATAGGAGTTGTCTTAATTTATTTATGACCTGCGTGTCAACATAAACGTCATGTAATTACTTTACTTTATTGCTAACCGTTAGCCATAGTAGTAGAAGTAATAAGTTGGCGAGACAACTTCATGGAGACACGATGATGGAGATCATGATGATGGAGATCATGGTGTCATGCCGGTGACAAGATGATCATGGAGCCCCAAGATGGAGATCAAAGGAGCTATATGATATTGGTCATATCATGTCACTATTATTTGATTGCATGTGATGTTTATCATGTTTATACATCTTATTTGCTTAGAACGACGGTAGTAAATAAGATGATCCCTCATTAAAATTTCAAGAAGGTGTTCCCCCTAACTATGCACCATTGGGAAAGTTCGTCGTTTTGAAGCACCATGTGATGATCGGGTGTGATAGATTCTTACGTTCGAATACAACGGGTGTTGACGAGCCTAGCATGTGCAGACATGGCCTCGGAACACATGCAAAACACTTAGGTTGACTTGACGAGCCTAGCATGTATAGACATGGCCTCGGAACACAAGAGACCAAAAGGTCGAGCATGAGTCGTATGGTAGATACGATCAACATGAAGATGTTCACCGATGATGACTAGTCCGTCTCACGTGATGATCGGACACGGCCTAGTTGACTCGGATCATGTAATCACTTAGATGACTGGAGGGATGTCTATCTGAGTGGGAGTTCAAAAGATGAACTTAATTATCCTGAACATAGTCAAAAGGTCTTCGCAAATTATGTCGTAGCTCGCGCTTCAGTTCTACTTTTTAGATATGTTCCTAGAGAAAATTTAGTTGAAAGTTGATAGTAGCAATTATGCGGACTAGGTCCGTAAACTGAGGATTGTCCTCATTTGTTTCATAGAAGGCTTATGTCCTTAATGCACCGCTCAGTGTGCTGAACCTCGAACGTTGTCTATGGATGTTGCGGACATCTGACATACACATTTTGATAACTACGTGATAGTTCAGTTAAACGGTTTAGAGTTGAGGCACCGAAGACGTTTTGAAACGTCGCCAAACATATGAGATGTTTCGAGGGCTGAAATTGGGATTTCAGGCTCGTGCCCACATCAAGAGGTATAAGACCTCCGACGATTTTCTTAGCCTGCAAACTAAGGGAGAAAAGCTCAATTGTTGAGCTTGTGCTCAGATTGTCTGAGTACAACAATCATTTGAATCGAGTGGGAGTTGATCTTCCAGATGAGATAGTGATGTTTCTCCGAAGTCATTACCACCAAGCTGCTAGAGCTTCGTGATGAACTATAATGTATCGGGGACATATATGATGATCCTTGAGATATTCGCGATGTTTGACACCACAAAAGTAGAAATCAAGAAGGAGCATCAATTGTTGATGGTTGGTGAAACCACTAGTTTCAAGAAGGGCAAGGGCAAGAAAGGGATACTTCATGAAACGACAAGTCTGTTGCTGCTCAAGTGAAGAAACCCAAGGTTGAACCCAAGCCGAGACTGAGTGCTTCTGTAATAAGGGGAACAGCCACTGGAGCAGAATTACCCTAGATACTTGGTAGATGAGAAGGCTGGCAAGGTTGATAGAAGTATATTGGATATACATGATGTTAATGTGTACTTTACTAGTACTCCTAGTAGCACCAGGGTATTAGATACCGGTTCGGTTGCTAAGTGTTAGTAACTCGAAATAAAAGCTACGGAATAAACGGAGACTAGCTAAAGGTGAGCTGACGATATGTGTTGGAAGTGTTTCCAATGTTGATATGATCAAGCATTGCACGCTCCCTCTACCATCGAGATTGGTGTTTGCGTTGAGCATAGACATGATTGGATTATGTCTATCGCAATACGGTTATTCATTTAAGGAGAATAACGGTTACTCTGTTTATTTGAATAATACCTTCAATGGCCTTGCACCTAAAATGAATGGTTTATTGAATCTCGATCGTAGTGATACACATGTTCATGCCAAAAGATAGTAATGATAGTACCACCTACTTGTGGCACTGCCACGTAAGTCATATCGGTATAAAACGCATGAAGAAGCTCCATGTTGATGGATCTTTGGGCTCACTCGGTTTTTGAAAAGTTTGAGACATGCGAACCATGTCTATTGGTGTATATGCATGAAGAAACTCCATGCAAATGGACCGTCTGGACTCACTTGATTTTGAATCACTTGAGACATGCAAATCATACCACATGGGCAAGATGACTGAAAGCCTCGTTTTCAGTAAAATGGAACGAGAAAGCAACTTGTTGGAAGTAATACATTTTGATGTGTGCAGTCCAATGAATGCTGAGGCGTGTAGTGGATATCGTTATGTTCTTACTTCACAGATGATTTGAGTAGATGTTGAGTATATTTACTTGATGAATCACGAGTCTGAATTATTGAAAGGTTCAAGTAATTTCAGGGTGAAGTTGAAAGATCGTCGTGACAAGAGGATAAAATATCTATGATATGATCATAGAGATGAATATCTGAATTACGAGTTTGGCACAGAATTAAGACATTGTGGAAATTGTTTCACAACTGATACAGCCTGGAACACCATATTGTGATGGTGTGTCCGAACATCATAACTGCACCCTATTGGATATGATGCATACCATGATGTCTCTTATCGAATTACCACGATAGTTTATGGGTTAGGCATTAAAGACAACCACATTCACTTTAAATAGGGCACCACATAATTCCGATGAGATGACACCGTATGAACTATGGTTTAGGGAAACCTAAGCTGTCATTTCTTAAAAGTTTGGGGCTGTGACGCTTATGTGAAAAAGTTTCAGGCTGATAAGCTCGAACCCAAAGCGGATAAATGCATCTTCATAGGACACCCAAAACAGTTGGGTATACCTCCTATCTCAGATTCGAAAGCAATAAGGGATTGTTTCTAGAATCGGGTTCTTTCTCAAGGAAAAGTTTCTCTCGAAAGAATTGAGTGGGAGGATGGTGGAGACTTGATGAGGTTATTGAACCGTCTCTTCAACTAGTGTGTGGCAGGGCACAGGAAGTTGTTCCTGTGGCACCTACACCAATTGAAGTGGAAGCTTATGATAGTGATCATGAAACTTCGAATCAAGTCACTACCAAACCTCGTGGGATGACAAGGATGTGTACTACTTCAGAGTGGTACGTAATCCTGTCTTGGAAGTCATGTTGCTAGACAACAATGAACCTACGAGCTATGGAGAAGCGGTGGTGGGCCTGGATTCCGATAAATGGCTCGAGGCCATAAAATCCGAGATAGGATCCATGTATGAAAACAAAGTGTAGACTTTGGAAGAACTACTTGATGGTCGTAAGGCTGTTAGGTACAGATGGATTTTAAAAGGAAGACGGACAATGATTGTAAGTATCACCACTAAGAAAGCTCGACTTGTCGTTAAGATGTTTTCCAACAAGTTCAAGGAGTTGACTACGATGAGACTTTCTCACTCGTAGCGATGCTAAGAGTCTGTTGGAATTATATTAGCGATTACTGCATTATTT
This sequence comes from Triticum urartu, assembly GCF_003073215.2. NCBI lineage: Eukaryota > Viridiplantae > Streptophyta > Magnoliopsida > Poales > Poaceae > Triticum > Triticum urartu. Next base: position 83,190,542 of record NC_053025.1, on the reverse strand, counting down.
ATGAAATCTTGCAGATAGGATATCAAAACATTGTTTCCTCGATGATTTTTGAGGAAAGGTTGTATGTGATATAACCAGAAGGTTTTGTCAATCCTGAAAGATGCTAATAAGTATGCAAAAGCTCCAGAAATCCTTCTGAGGACTGGAGTAAGCATCTCAGAGTTGGAATGTACGCTTTGATGAGATGATCAAAGATTTTGGCTGTATACAAAGTTTATGAGAAACTTGTATTTCCAAAAGGTGAGTGGGAGCACTATAGAATTTCTGATGAGTGTATGTTGTTGACATATTGTTGATCAGAAATGACGTAGAATTTCTGGAAAGCATATAGGGTTATTTGGAAAGTGTTTTTCAATGGAAAGCCTGGATTAAGCTACTTGAACATTGAGCATCAAGATCTATAAGGATAGATCAAAACGCTTAATGGTACTTTCAAATGAGCACATACCTTGACATGATCTTGAAGGTGTTCAAGATGGATCAGTCAAAGAAGGAGTTCTTGCCTGAGTTGTAAGGTATGAAGTTAAGACTTAAAGCTCGACCACGGCAGAATAGAGAGAAAGGACGAAGGTCGTCCCCTATGCTTAAGACATAGGCTCTACAGTATGCTATGCTGTGTACCGCACCTGAAATGTGCCTTGCCATGAGTCAGTCAAGGGGTACAAGAGTGATCTAAGAATGGATCACAGGACAGCGGTCAAAGTTATCCTTAGTAACTAGTGGACTAAGGAATTTTCTCGATTATGGAGGTGATAAAGAGTTCGACGTAAAGAGTTACATCGATGCAAGCTTAACACCTATCCAGATAGCTCTGAGTAGAGATACCGGATACGTATAATGGAGCAACAAATTAGAATAGCTCTAAGTAGAACAGTTATTTGAAATGGCTCCAAATATAGCGTAGTAGCTGCATCTACAAGATGACATAGAGATTTGCGAAGTACATACGGATCTGAAAGATTCAGACCCGTTGACTATAACATCTCTCACAAGCATAACATGATCAAACCCAGAACTCATCGAGTGTTAATCACATGGTAAATGTGAACTAGATTATTGACTCTAGTAAACTCTTTGGGTGTTAGTCACATGGGGATGTGACCTTGAGTGTTAATCACATATCGATGTGAACTAGATTATTGACTCTAGTGCAAGTGGGAGACTATTGGAAATATGCCCTAGAGGCAATAATAAATTGATTATTATTATATTTCCTTGTTCATGATAATCGTTTATTATCCATGCTAGAATTGTATTGATAGGAAACTCAGATACATGTGTGGATACATAGACAACACCATGTCCCTAGTAAGCCTCTAGTTGACTAGCTCGTTGATCAATAGATGGTTACGGTTTCCTGACCATGGACATTGGATGTCGTTGATAACGGGATCACATCATTAGGAGAATGATGTGATGGACAAGACCCAATCCTAAGCATAGCACTAGATCGTGTAGTTCGTATGCTAAAGCTTTTCTAATGTCAAGTATCATTTCCTTAGACCATGAGATTGTGCAACTCCTGGATACCGTAGGAGTGCTTTGGGTGTGCCAAACGTCACAACGTAACTGGGTGGCTATAAAGGTACACTACGGGTATCTCCGAAAGTGTCTGTTGGGTTGGCACGAATCGAGACTGGGATTTGTCACTCCGTGTAAACGGAGAGGTATCTCTGGGCCCACTTGGTAGGACATCATCATAATGTGCATAATGTGATCAAGGAGTTGATCACGGGATGATGTGTTACGAAATGAGTAAAGAGACTTGCCGGTAACGAGATTGAACAAGGTATCGGGATACCGACGATCGAATCTCGGGCAAGTATCGTACCGCTAGACAAAGGGAATTGTATACGGGATTGATTAAGTCCTTGACATCGTGGTTCATCCGATGAGATCATCGTGGAACATGTGGGAGCCAACATGGGTATCCAGATCCCGCTGTTGGTTATTGGCCGGAGAGTCGTCTCGGTCATGTCTGCATGTCTCCTGAACCCGTAGGGTCTACACACTTAAGGTTCGGTGATGCTAGGGTTATAGAGATATTAGTATGCGGTAACCTGAAAGTTGTTCGGAGTCCCGGATGAGATCCCGGATGTCACGAGGAGTTCCGGAATGGTCCGGAGGTAAAGAATTATATATAGGAAGTGCTGTTTCGGCCATCGGGGCAAGTTTCGGGGTCACCGGTATTGTACCGGGACCACCGGAAGGGTCCCGGGGGTCCACCGGATGGGGCCACCTGCCCCGGGGGGCCACATGGGCTGTAGGGGGTGCGCCTTGGCCTATATGGGCCAAGGGCACCAGCCCCTAGAGGCCCATGCGCCAAAGGGACAAGAGGAGGGGAGAGTCCTAAAGGGGGAAGGCACCTCCGAGGTGCCTTGGGGAGGATGGACTCCTCCCCCCCTTGGCCGCACCCTTCCTTGGAGGAAGGGGCAAGGCTGCGCCCTCCCCCTCTCCCTTGGCCCTATATATAGTGGGGGGGAAGGGAGGGCAACCATACCTAAGCCCTGGCGCCTCCCTCTCCCTCCCATGACACATCTCCCTCCTCCCGCAGCGCTTGGCGAAGCCCTGTTGGAATCCCGCTACTTCCACCACCACGCCGTCGTGCTGCTGGATCTCCATCAACCTCTCCTTCCCCCCTTTCTGGATCAAGAAGGAGGAGACTTTTCTGCTCCGTACGTGTGTTGAACGCGGAGGTGCCGTCCGTTCGGCGCTAGGATCGTCGGTGATTTGGATCACGACGAGTACGACTCCATCAACCCCGTTCTCTTGAACGCTTCCACGCGCGATCTACATGGGTATGTAGATCCACTCCTCCCTCGTTGCTAGATGACTCCATAGATTGATCTTGGTGACACGTAGGAAAATTTTGAATTATTGCTACGTTCCACAACAGCTTTTGCCGCACAAAGTCCGCGGGGGGATCAGCCCTCCAACGAGTCTTAAGTGATCCAAAATACTTTAATAGTAAAGGTATGCTATCGTTTTTCTGAGAAAATAACCACCGCATATATCTTGCAGTTCGGGCCTTCCCCGGACTCCTTCGCTCAAGAGCGGGCGACCCCGAAGTGTCGTCACGGAGGGCCACTCCGGATCCGGTGAGGCCAGAAGATAATCCCATAGACCACCGAATTCCCCTTCGTCCGGCTCCCGAAGAGAGCAGACAAAAGAGTCCGGCACCGTCTGGTATGCGGTCGGACGTTCTGAGGGAGTTGGTGGGGCAAGCAGCCATCTCATAGGAACACTATACGCTGATGAATACGGTGATGGAGAGAATTTCGTCCGTCGAAAGCGGATTACATGAAGCCTTTATGAGTCTCCTGACAGGCTTTGAGGTACGTGAGATAATATGTGATAGTACTGCACATGTTAGGTGTGCCCTGTGTAGATAGTAGCCCCTGAGACTCTGTTTGTCATCGAGAATGGCGGCGAACAGAGGATCATAGTCCCAGGTAATAACCGGACTGCCTTTATGTGCAGGTGGTGGAAGCTGCGGTGGCTAGCTGGACTAGTGAGTTTGCCGAATTAAAACGGCAACTGGATGCGGCAGACGCCGACATCGAGCTTGTTAACAAGAGGCTTGACGAATCACAGGGTAAGTAATGCTTTCCGGTGAATGTCACACAATAAGAGCAGCATGATGCCAGTATCTTTAATATGTTGTGACTGCAGATGGAGCTGCCACCATGGAGACCCTTCGGGCGGAGCTCGCCCGAGCCAAGGAATAAGCGAGGATTAGTAATGTGGCTGCTTTGAAGGCGGCCGAAGAATTGAAAGCCGAGAAGGCCGCACAATGCACATTGCGAGAGCCAAGAGAGGATGGCCAAGATGGCCGCAGAATTAAAAGGCACTGATGACCGTTGCTGGCTCCTTGAAGAAGAAAACCGAGCGAAGGCCACGGACCTTGAGAAGGCCACGACGGCAGACAAAGACACCCGCTCTGCTATGAGAGCGAAGAAGGAGGAGCTGCGGGAAGTCGGGGATATTGCGGCTGGGAAGCCTTTCATGCTACGGAGGAAGTTTGGAGATCCACGGTATGCCCCTTTGGATTGGCTGTGGAGTTCGGCAGATGCGTATATGGACTTGGCGGCGAGCGCTGCCGATGCGGCCAAGTACTTCCAGGGTCAAACAGATCATGAAGTGGACAAGTTATTCTGGTCGCTTTCATTGACTGACCAACTAGCCGAATGGGCCGAACTGAATAGGTTGTCCGGACTCGCCATGAGGTCTATCGTGGATCAGCTATGGCCAGAAAAGCCAAAGCCGAACAGCTATTTCAGCTTAGTGCAGCAGGTCCTTGGTGCGGTGCCGCGCATTAATGCGATGAAGAGGTCGGCCTATATAGAAGGCTCGTGGATGGCCCTTGCCCGTGTTAAAGCATACTGGGCAGAGATGGACGCTACCGTTGTTGCGGCGCAGGGTTCGGCTATAGGCCGAGTCGCTGCCGAGCACTATTTCGAGGAGGTTCTCAAGGGTGCTCGTTTGATAGAGGCCCAGTGCTCGAAGAATATTATGTTTGAGTGACATGTATTCCCATTGTAAACACAATGTTTTATGAAATTTTATAAGGTTGTGTTTATACTTTTTCCCGAAAGTAATATGATGCCTCCTGTGCGGCCGTTTATGTATACATGTGTATAACCTAAAAGAGTGCAGTCGTCGGCTTCAGCCCCCACGCATATAATGCGGAGGTGCTCGCAAAAAATGCGTGTTCACACTTAACCCAACGTCTTGGCCTTATTAAGGAGGTGGTAGCGTAGCGAACGAGGCAACCGGACTATAATGCTTTAACACTTTCACTTAGCCATAGGAGTTTGACAGTGGGGCTACTAGATAGCCCCTGGTGGCTCCGCACTCTCCCGATCTCGGGGTGCGTACATGCCTGGCCGGGAAACGACCCTTTGTTAAGGCGGAGGAATTCTAACATCCCTATAGGTCATTGAGTGGTTGACCAGTCTCACGCTATATCATGACAATCAGTTTTCGGCTTTCTCTACTGAGGTGCTCGTCCGAATGAACCAGGTCACAATCGCAGTAGTTCTCCTGGTGCTGCCTTAGCCGGTGAAGAGGAACGTAAGGCACCAAAACACAGGAGCCGGGCAAACCCAACATTTGACCAAAGACAATGATTCGGAGCTGATGCATATAAGGGCAAACTCGCGACGCCGAACACTCCCTAAGGTATTCAGTCTTTGTGGTATAAACCGGGCCTAAATAGTGCCCTTTGTAAGAAGCCCCTTGTGTCCAGGTACGTGCATTATTCTGTTGTGGCCACATGCCAAGACGTCAGCATCCTTCTCAATTGTGCTGAGAATTTGGTGGATGTGTATCAACAAGAGACAGTAAAAAAGGTTTATGCAGGGTCTTAATCTAAAAAGAATCCTTGGAGCGGGTCCCTGCTGCACGTCTGTGCCTGTATCTCCATTGTGCCGTATCCTGGACGGGTGTAGCACGATGATCATATGTAAAAGAGAGGAACTTAGGTGAAAAAGTTGTCGTGCAAAAAGATAGTTTTTAAAGAAACCATGTATAATTCAATATGAGTAACAATTGCCACTTGTCTGCGCGTGATGAGCCCCTTGTATTTGTAATAGGGGTGTGACCATCGATCCGGTATGAATTACATATAGCTGCGCCGGACTCGTCTAACCGTGTCCGAGGTCTTGACGACCTGATAAATGCTTTAGTTGGTCGGGCCATTTTTAGTGTGCGGCTGCCAAGGCAGCCGCAGCCAAGGCTTAATACTTCCGTTCACTATAATGATGCCACGTGGCCGGGCATCTTGAGTGTGAGGGAAGCATAGCGTGGTATTGCATTAAAGCAAACGAAAGCTTCGTGTCCGAGTAGTGCTTGATAGCCACTTTGGAACGGAGCGATGTGGAAGGTTAAATGTTCGCTACGGAAGTTATCGGGGAAGCCGAATATAACCTTTAGTAGCAGGGAGCCCGTGCAATGAGCCCCTGGGCTTTGCGTTACTCCTTTAAAGGTAGTATTGCTTTGGCAAAATTTTTGTTGGGTCTATCCCCATTTCGCAGATTGTGTCCTGGTATATCAGGTTTAGACTGCTGCCACCGTCCATCAGGACTCGTGTGAAGTGGTACCCGTCAATTGTTGGGTCTAATACCAGGGCAGCCCATCCTGCACGCTGGATACTTGCTGAGTAATCACGATGGTCGAAAGTGATCGGTTGAGACGACCAGTGGCAGGACTCCGCGGTGATAGGCCCTTGGGCATAATTTTCTGGGTGTGCCATTTTTTTCTCCCCTTGATCACGTGTAACACATTTACTGTTTTGACTTCTGGTGGAAATTTCTTTTGTTCCCCAGTGTCTTGCTTGAGAGGCTCATCCTCATCTTCGCTTGGTGTATCCTCCCCCTTGTGTACGGCGTTGAGCTTGTCGGACTGCTTGAAGACCCAACATTCTTTGTGGGTAAGATTAGCGGGTTTACCAGGGGTGCTATGGATCTGACATATTTTGTCCAGAATTTTGTTTAGGCTAGACAGTTTGTCTCTGGCGCCTTTAGAGGGCGGCTTTTGCTGACCTGGCCGAGAGCTTTTGAATCCGGCGTTTACTGCCGTGCTCTTCGTGCTGTCTTCTTTATTCCGGCGTTTGTTATTGCTGTTGCACCATGATTTCCCGTTTCCATCTCTAACTTCAGATGTAGTGAGGTCGCTGGTGCTGCATCTGGCTAGCCAGCTGTCCTCACCCACGCAAAAGCGGGTCATGAGGCTTGTTAATGCTGCCGTCGTTCTCGGCTTTTCTTGGCCGAGGTGTCTGGCAAGCCATTCGTCACAAACGCTATGCTTAAAAGCTGCCAAGGCTTCGGCATCCGGACAGTCGACAATTTGGTTCTTTTTAGTAAGAAACCTGTTCCAAAGTTTTCGGCCTGACTCTCCGGGCTGTTGAGTTATATGACTCAAATCATCCGCGTTCGGAGGACGGACATAACTCCCTTGAAAATTTTCCTGAAAAGCGTCTTCGAGCTCTTCCCAGCTTCCAATGGAGTTTTCGGGGAGGCTTTTAAGCCAGTGCCGAGCTGGCCCTTTGAGGGGTAAATACTTTATGGCATGGAGATCATCTCCCCGAGCCATATGTATATGGAGGATATAGTCCTCAATCAAGACCCCAGGGTCTGTTGTTCCGTCGTATGCCTCTAAGTTTACGGGTTTGAATCCCTCTGGAAATTCATGGTCCAGCACCTCATCGGTGAAACATAGGGGGTTTGCGGCACCCCTATATCTTGGTGCACCGCGTTGTTCGTATGTTTGTTGTGTTGCATCGTATGCTGGAGCACGCTTGCGTGGTCCATAGATGGATCTGGTTTTTCCATCCTTAAGACGCGAGCCCTCGCGTAGACCGCGTATTGGTTTATGTGCGGCGTTGCTTGCCGCTTTATGTTGGCTGTGAGGTCGTCTATCCGGCCAGATGACTGTTTTAATTTTTGGTTGTGGGGGGTCTAAGGCCTCCTCATCGAATTCAGGTAGCAACTTCCGCTTTGGGTAGCTCTTGGTGGGGCGATTGCCGCCGTACTTCGCTGCTGTGTTGAGTACTTTACTCCATCTGATTTGGAGTATGTCTTGCGCAGCCTTGAGCCTTTGCTTCTGCTTTTTTAGACTCCTTGCGGTGGCAACAAGCCTTTGACGGGCATTCTGCTGCTCCGGGTGCCTGTCCGGTGTTATGTCTTCCGGACTATTATCTTTGATAGAATTGGTTTGTTCGGCTTGATTCTCCGTATTGCCGTGGTCCGGCAGTGTTTCGCCCTGCTCCAACGCTGGGTCTGTATGATCGTTATTTCTGCCGAGGCGGGGTTTGGGGCGGCGCCTGCGCCACCGCTTTGACTTCTTCTCGAGGGAACAAGCCTTCGGTGCGTCCTTCCGTTCCTCGTTGTCGTCTTCTTTTGGTGTGTACACCATGTATATGTCATATGATGAGGTGGTCATCCAGCGCTCTGTGGGTGGTGGTTCCCCTTCGCCTCCCGCATCGTCGTCCATACCGTCGATGTCTTCGGAGTCGAAGTCGAGCATGTTGGCTGATTCATCGACAGTGGCTATTAAGTGGGTGGTGGGTGGGCGTCGAATTTCTTCATCGTCCACATCCCAATCATGTTGGCCATAATCTGGCCAGGGCTCTCCTGACAAAGAGAGAGACCTTAGTGAATTCAGAATGTCGCCGAAGGGCGAGCGCTGAAAGATATCTGCGGCGGTGAATTCCATGATCAGTGCCCAATCGGATTCGATTGTCAGGGGCGCGGATGGTTCGGAGTCCGGAAAAGAGTCCGGCACCTTGGAGTCACGGGCTGCGCAGAGGGTTAGGCTGGTATTCGGCTCGATCGCCGTTGAGACTGCAGCCCCTGAGGCGGTGTCTAACCACCCGTCCTCGACCGGCGCAGTTGGCTCCGAGCTAAGGGTCAGAGCTGATGCGGGCGCAGCCCCTGGGGTACTGTTTGGCGGCAGGGCTAGGTCATACCCATTGCGACAGTGCGGCACGCCCGGCTGTGGCTCGAACCCATCGAAGATCAAGTCTCCGCGGATGTCTGCCGTGTAGTTCAAACTTCCAAATCTGAGCTGATGGCCAGGGGCGTAGCTTTCAATCTGCTCCAGATGGCCTTGCGAATTAGCCCGTAGTGCAAAGCCGCCGAATACAAAGATCTGTCCGGGGAGAAAAGTCTCACCCTGGACCGCATCGCTATCGATGATAGTTGGAGCCATCAATCCTAACGACGATGACACAGAGGAACTCTCAATGAAAGCACCAATGCCGGTGTCAGAACCGGCGGATCTCGGGTAGGGGGTCCCGAACTGTGCGTCTAGGCCGGATGGTAACAAGAGGCAGGGGACACGATGTTTTACCCAGGTTCGGGCCCTCTTGATGGAGGTAAAACCCTATGTCCTGCTTGATTAATATTGATGATATGGGTAGTACAAGAGTAGATCTACCACGAGATCAGAGAGGCTAAACCCTAGAAGCTAGCCTATGGTATGATTGTATGTTACGATTGTTGTCCTACGGACTAAAACCCTTCGGTTTATATAGACACCGTAGAGGGTTAGGGTTACACAAGGTCGGTTACAAAGGAGGAGATATCCATATCCGTATTGCCTAGCTTGCCTTCCACGCCAAGTAGAGTCCCTCCCGGACACGAGACGAAGTCTTCAATCTTGTATCTTCATAGTCTAATAGTCCGGCCAATGGAAATAGTCCGGCTGTCCGGAGACCCCCAAATCCAGGACTCCCTCACTCAGCATACAAAATGTTCAGGCCACTGCTACCATCCATCAGAACTTTGGTCAGTCGAGTACCCCCAACGACTGGATTGACCACCAACGCTTGCTACCCTAGGTTAGCAACGTGTGCCGGATGGTCGGACTGGTCGAAATCAATGGGAGTCTTAGACCACTTCAAATATGTTGTCGTTGTCGGGGCAACCGTGTTTACTTCTCTGTTGATGACATTCAATCGACTTTTGCTCTCAATGTCAGCAAAAAACGCCAAAGTGGCATTGACATTGGGGTAACCATCATCCTCCTCTTTGTCTTCATCCTTATCAGATTCCTTCTCTTTCTCACTGGGCTGGCCCTGTCAGAACTGCTAGATAAGGAGTCGACACTGTCGAGTGGTATGCTTGGGATAAATAAGGTTCCCCTCTTCATCTTTCTTGGTGTATATATGACACGGCAAATCTAGCACATCATTTTCTGCTTGATCTTTCACTGTCTTGGGGATCCATAGCCCCTTAGGCTATCCCTTGAACTTTCCTTGGGTTACAACTGTCGCTTCACCAGGACCCGTGGGCTTGGCTTTGCGCTTCTGTCTCCGACTGGAATTCCCTCCTCCGGTGTCTTGGGCGACTGGTTTGTTCTTGCCACTGTGGAGTTGGTCTTCTTCGCTGTTAGCGTACTGAGTGGCTATGTTTCCATCATCCGGGCCAGGGTCATATCTCCTGTCCGGCCGAATTTCAGGTTAAGCTCTCTGTATCGAACGCCCTCCTTGAAGGCGCAAACTGCCTGGTGTTGCGACACATTATCCACTATATGATGCAAAGTGGTCCATCTCTGGATATAATCCCTCAAAGTTTCATTCGGTTTCTGAACACAATGCTGTAATTCCGTCAGCCCCGCAGGCCGTTTGCAAGTGCCTTCAAATGTTCTGACAAACACTCGGGCCAACACTTCCCAACTGAATATACTGCCAGGAGCCAACTGATTCAACGAAGCTCTGGCTGAACCTTCCAACATCAGGGGAAGGTGCTTCATGGCTACATCATCATTACCACCACCAATTTGCACAGCAACTCGGTAATCCTCCAACCAAGTGTCAGGCTTTGACTCACCGATGAACTTGCTCACTCCCGTTGCCAACCTGAAATTGGGAGGGATCTCAGCAGCTCTGATGGCTTTGCTAAAACACTCAGGCCTGGAAACATGCACTCGGCTACTTGTTGGACGATCTCTGTCCTGTCCTTCTTTGTGGGCTCTGTTCCGGTCGACCAGACCCTGCACCAAAATTGACCTTGCATCAAATCCGGGTTCTCTGGGTCGACCGGAAGTCTTTGCTCGTCACCATATGGATGCCTGTCATCATATTGCCGGGGTACGTACGATCTGCCTCTCGGAGGGGGCGTGTGCACTCGACGGCGGTCCTCGCGGCCGAACCAATGATCATATTGCTCATCGTTATGACCCATGTACTAATCTTGACGGTGCCCTTAGCCCTCACGCTGCAGAGGCGATCTAGGGATATGGGCCAACTGGATGGTGTCTGCCACCACGGATCTGCTATGGATCCTGTTGCGCGACTGGGAAACTGCTGTGTTTTGCTCTCCCGCTGCCCAGAGCAGAGCTCGAATCTGCATCAAACCCCTTCCAGCCTCTGATTGTGACGGTTGAATCGACTCTGCTATGCGGGTCATGTTGGGGAACGTAGTAATTTCCAATGTTCAAGAAAGCAGAAAGCGTAAGCGAAGCGGAAGGCCACAGCTTAGAGCAATGAGCGCTTAAGCGCAGCTTAATCGCACTTAAGTGTTTTTTGAAATTGGCTAGAATTTGACGGATTTTGAATGATATACACATGAAAATAGGAAGCATGGCACATGGGTAATTGAAGTAGCATCTGAAATACAGTTCACAAAATAGCAAATACATATCAGGTTAGCATAGCAAGCAAAATAACAACTAAAATGCAGTTCAGTTCAAATAGACATAACCTAACAGATATCATGTGGACAGAATTTTGCCAAAATATGAAGGAAATAGTTCTTGAACATAGCCTAGTAATAAGATAAATAGAATATTGCCATTATTGCGCAAGCAGACTAGCAAAAGAAGTACAAAAAATGCCAAATTTTGGTCAAATTTAAATAAAAAACACTTAATCTACCGCTTAGGGCAAAAGCGAAGCGCTTTTCCATCGCTCAACGCTTAATCGCGCTTAAGTGTCGCTTAAAAACGCTTTCTTGAACACTGGTAATTCAAAAAAAAATCCTACGCACACGCAAGATCATGGTGATGCATAGCAACGAGAGGGGAGAGTGTCGTCCACGTACCCTCGTAGACCGTTAAGCGGAAGCGTTATAACAACGCGGTTGATGTAGTCGTATGTCTTCATGGTCGACCGATCCTCAGCACCGAATGTACGGCACCTCTGCGTTCAGCACACGTTCAGCTCGGTGACATCCCGCGAACTCACGATCTAGTAGAGCTTGAGGGAGAGTTTCTTCATCACGACGGCGTGGTGATGATGTTGATGAAGCTACCGTCGCAGGGCTTCGCCTAAGCACCGCTATGATATAACCAAGGTGGATTATGGTGGAGGGGGGCACCGCACACGGCTAAGAGATCAACAGATCAATTTTTGTGTCTCCAAGGGGTGCCCCCCTCCCCGTATATAAAGGAGGGAGAGGAGGAGGGGCGGCCAAGGAGGAGGAGGCGCACCCAAGGGGGGAAATCCTACTCCAAGTAGGATTCCCCCCTGTTTCCTAGTCCTAGTAGGAGAGGGGAAGGAAGGGGAGGAGAAGAAGAAGGAAAGGGGGGCCGGCCCCCTAGTTCAATTCGGTTTGGGATAGGGGGCACGCGGCCCTAGCTGGCTGCCTCTCCTCTTCCTCCACTTGGGCCCATAAGGCCCAATAACCCCCCGGGAGGTTCCGGTAACCTCCCGGTTCTCCGGTTTTTATTCGATAACCCCCGGAACTCATCCGGTATCCGAATATAACCTTCCACTATATCAATCTTTACGTCTCGACCATTTAGAGACTCCTCGTCATGTATGTGATCATATCCGGGACTCCGAACTACCTTCGGTACATAAAAACACAAAAACTCATAATACCGATCATCACAGAACTTTAAGCGTGCAAAACCTACGGGTTCGAGAACTATGTAGACATGACCGAGACACGTCTCCGGTCAATAACCAATAGCGGAACCTGGATGCTCATATTGGTTCCTACATATTCTACAAAGATATTTATCGGTCAAACCGCATAACAACATACGTTGTTCCCTTTGTCATCGGTATGTTACTTGCCCGAGATCCGATCATCGGTATCTCAATACCTAATTCAATCTTGTTACCGGCAAGTCTCTTTACTCGTTCCGTAATGCAACATCCCGCAACTACCTCATTACTCACATTGCTTGCAAGGCTTATAGTGATGTGCATTACCGAGAGGGCCCAGAGATACCTCTCCGACAATCGGAGTGACAAATCATTTCCTACATATTCTACAAAGATATTTATCGGTCAAACCGCATAACAACATACGTTGTTCCCTTTGTCATCGGTATGTTACTTGCCCGAGATCCGATCATCGGTATCTCAATACCTAATTCAATCTTGTTACCGGCAAGTCTCTTTACTCGTTCCGTAATGCAACATCCCGCAACTACCTCATTACTCACATTGCTTGCAAGGCTTATAGTGATGTGCATTACCGAGAGGGCCCAGAGATACCTCTCCGACAATCGGAGTGACAAATCATTATTCTTGATCTATGCCAACTCCACGAACACCATCGGAGACACCTGTAGAGCACCTTTATAATCACCCAGTTATGTTGTGATGTTTGGTAGCACACAAAGTGTTCCTCCGGTATTCGGGAGTTGCACAATCTCATAGTCATAGGAACATGTATAAGTCACGAAGAAAGCAATAGCAGTAAACTTAAATGATCAAGTGCTAAGCTAATGAAATGGGTCAAGTCAATCACATCATTCTCCTAATGATGTGATCCCGTTTGATCAAATGAAAACTCATGTCTATGGCTAGGAAACTCAACCATCTTTGATCAACGAGCTAGTCAAGTAGAGGCATACTAGTGACACTATGTTTGTCTATGTATTCACACATGTATTATGTTTCCGGTTAATACAGTTCTAGCATGCATAATAAACATTTATCATGATATGAGGAAATAAATAATAACTTTATTATTGCCTCTAGGGCATATTTCGTTCAGGCCGTAGTAGTAAGATTCTGAATCGGAGTGCAGAATACCTGAGCTTCGGGGGGGGGGGAAATTGCCGTTGTTGTCGACGGGATTCAGGGATCAATCGCCGAGCACATTTGTCGAGTGAATGCTGAAGGGTCTCCACCGCGTGCGCTCAGCCAATGTGGCCAGGTGCGCAGCCTCCAAGGCCCGAGCCTCAGAGGTTTCCCCGACGATGGGAGTGTGGAGTGCCTCCGCATTGTGACGATGCAGCTCCTCCCTCTGCTGCGAAGTGAGGGATTGAGGACGATATTCTTTGTGAAGATGCGACGGATCACCGCCACCATCGCCGCCATCGCTGTGGCGGAAACTAGGTGGGCTGCTCGGCGTGTCGACCATCTGGACTTCTGCCGCAAGTTTGCTGCTGTCACACTCGGGCAGGGTCTTGACGGAGCCAGTCGATAGATCGAACAACCCATAGAGAGATTCGTCGGGCTCGATTGCCACGACTTGAGGGGCGGTCGACTGGCGAGCCACCGTGTGCTTGACCCACCGCTGAAGCCGCGATCGACCAGACCGCTTGCGACGGCGAGCAGTGAGAAGCGAAGATGTTGCGGGAGCCGACCGATACTAGGTCGACGGTTGCCGCAGAAGGATGCCGCGGACGCACGCGCGGAAGTGCATCGCTAAAAGTGCAATCATGCCCTTAATCTTATTTTGATGTTGATGACAACATGCATGTATGGGACTAATCATGTTTATCAAGTATATCTCAGGATTATGTCTCAAAGGCCGTGTGTGGATCATGACTAAAGACAAATGCATATAACTCAAGATTGGAGATACAAGACAATAGCGTTGGCTTTTTTACGGTTTGTTCTTGAGTAAAGGGATCCCGCACTATTAAGAGGGGATCAATGGATCTAGTGAAAGATTTTCTCAAAACCCACAACTCCATTTTCACCGGATGTCCGGTACGTTATGGATGTCTGATCCCTCTCAGTTGTCCGGACGTCCGGCTCTCATCGGTCGTCCGGTGTTTCTTCACAGAACAATATTCACGGATGTCTGAGCATCTCCGGACGTCCGGAGGTCCGACACTTTCTCAACAGAACAGTTTTTACGGATATCCGGTCTTCTACGGACGTCCGGTCATCAGACGACCGAAACGGCTCGGATGTCCATTAGTTGAATGCTGATTCGTGGCTTGCGATTCTCCAGCATCCTGACGACCGATGTTTGTCGGACGTCCGGACCTATCTGTGCCACCGGACGTTTGGGCCTGTCCGGACGTCCGACGCCTCATGTGCACTTGAGTTGCTCAAAGGGTTACTTTTCCACTTCCACTATATATAGCCTTCTGCCCCCCCACGGGATAAGATTGACCATTCACTTTGAGCTTGCCAAGAACACTTTTCACACTCTCTCTCAATCCTCTACACCAAATCCTAGATCCCAAGTGATTTGGGAACATTTGAGAGAAGCTCTCCAATCAAGTGATAGATCCACTCCTTCCCCTTCATCTCACCAAAGGAATTCGTGATTTGAGCAAGTCTTGAGCTTTTTCCCAACGTTCTTGTTACTCTTGGAGGTTGGAGACTCCTAGGCGGTAGGAGTCTTTCAGAGAGGAATCAACATTTGTGATTAACCCCCAGAAAAGTTTGTGAGGGTTTGGAGACCACCCCAAGGTCTATCACTAGTGGTTGAGAAACGCCTTCGTGGTGTTGTCTCAAAGGGAGAATAGGGTGAGCCTTCGTGGCGTTGGTGTGCCTTTGTGGTAACATCCACCTCTCTAGGGGTGACTTAGCTTCCCTCCAAGGAAGTGAACATCGGCATACATCCTCGTCTCCCGGAGTTGCGGTTATTCCTAACTCTAACTCTATACCCATGGTTACTTGTCTCTTAGCACTTACTTATATCATATTGTGCTTGCTTACTTACATACTTGTGTCACTTGTTTATCTTGCTTAGCTCTTAGCTTCACACTTGCAATTGTTAGGCTCACCTTTATATTCTGCATTATTGCCTAAAATTGCTAAGTAATAATTAAAATTTGTAATTGTACCTATTCACCCCCCTCTAGGTCCATCTCAATCCTTTAAATTGGTATCAGAGCCTCGTGCTCTATTCTTGTGGCTTAACCGCCCTAGAGCAAGATGAACCCCGATGGGACTCCCCTTGTTACAAATCCGAAGGATAAAGGCGAGGCTTCTTTAGAAATCAAGTCCTTTACTTATGAGGATATGGAACGGGCCCTTGCTAAGCAAAAAGAGGAGCATGATGCTTATCTTGAGTCCTTGGTCCAAATGAGACTAGCCACGTTGTCCATGGTGCTTGCACCACTTTCTGGTGGTGCAACTTCGAGGCCAACTATGCCTACTCCGTCACTTGGTCAACAACCTCCTAACAATGATCACTCTAGTGTTCCTTGGCTTTATGCAAGACCCCAAGTTGAGAAACCAAAATATAACCCTCAAGGCAAACCTCCTTTACTTGATGCCACTTCCGATTTTGCCTTATGGAGAGTTGCTATGCAGGATCATCTTCGATATGGAAACGATAAGATGCTGGAGATATTGGAGTATGGTTACCATGTGGTTGATACAAAGAATCCTAGACCAAGAGAAATTTATGACAAGAATCTCAATGACACTGCAACCATGTGTATAAGAAGAGGTATGGTTGAAAAGCAAAGGAGACCTTTCATACACATCACAAGTGCGAAGGAACTGTGGGAAAGTATTATAAGATCCAAGACCGGCACCTCCACCCTCCGAAGTGCTCAATATGAAATTGCCAAGGGGCAATTGCAAAACTTTTGTATGGAGAAAGGTGAAACTCCCAATCAACTCCTTGAGCATCTCATGACAATCACCGCTGACATTGAGTCATGTGAGTGTGACAAGACACAAGATGGATTCAACATGACTAAGAGATTTCTTGTGGACAAGTTGCTTCATGCTCTTGCCCCATATCACCACCAAATGGTGTGGGACATAAGACAACACCATGCTTCAAGGAAATGACTACCGATGACATCATATCCACCTTCCAACTATTTGAAGAGTCAAAGGCAAATTCTACAAAACATCTTGCCATGCATGGTATCCAACATCAAAGATCAATCTGGCATTGAAGGCCAAGCATGTATGTGAAGATGAGCAAAGTGAAGAAGAAGAAGAAGAAGATGATGATGATGATGAAGATGGTGATGAGGTTGAATCCTATGAGGGCCCTTCATATGAAGACATGGCTCTTTTTGTCAAGAAGTTTAGCGCAAGAAAATTCAAAGGAAGATTCCAGAAGAAGAAAGTGAGAAAGTGCTATAATTGTGAAGAAACCAATCAGTTCTCCAACAAGTGTCCGTATGAGAAGAGAGAAGATAAACCAAGGTTTCCCAAGACCTCTCCCAAGAAGAAGTTGCCAAATCCTTTAAACTCCAAGCTCAAGAAGAGAGATGGGAAAGCAATGCTTGCTCAAGAAGAATCCAATCCGGATGATGTTAGTGGTGTTGCCAGAGTTGCTCAAGATTCTCAAAACACGTTGAGGCTAGTCAACAAGAGTGGTGATGTTGTCACCTACAAATATATGAAGGACTACAAGGGAAACGCTCTAATGGCAAAGGCCATGGTAGAAGAGGGAAAGGACCAAAGCTCTCTCAACAATGTCAAGGTAACTCCACGATCAAATCATCCTCTTTTCACTCCTCCTACCCCTAGTGATGAGTATCTTGATGCGTAGGATAGTCATGAGGATGATGATATAGATGATCATATGCTTGCTAAACTAAATAAGTTCATGTGCTCCCTTAAAGAAAAGAAGCTCACTATGTTTCGTATGCTTATCGAGATGGTGAGTAAGCACACCATCACCATTAAGGAACTTGAAACCCTAGTCATCGAGGAAAAGGAAAAATATGAAACCCTTGAGAGGAAAGTCCGATATGAGGAAGCACGAAATGATGAACTATGCTTGAAAGTTGGTGCAAACATTGATGTTCATACTAAAGATCTTGCCTCCTTGAAAAAGGCTATTGACTCTTGTGAAGAGTTGGTGAATGATAAAAGTAAGCTTGTGAAGTCTAATGCTTCTCTATCTAAGGATTGTGAACTCCTATCCGTGTCCCTCAAGACTAAGGAAGAAGAGCTCACCCTTCTTACAATGAGTTTTGAGACACTCAAGCTTACTTATCTTGAAACTCTAGCCAAGGCTTACTCTTCTCCTATTCTCAACGTTGATGCTTGTACTACTAACTCTAGTAGTGATCTATCATCTATTCTTGAGGAGAATCGCTTTCTCAAGGCTCAAATCGAGAAAGGGCTCATGACAAGTGATCAAGGGCAAAAGAACCTTAATGAGGTGTTGATCCAACACAATGAGGTGTTTGCCAAAGAGGGACTCGGGTTTTACCAAAGCACAAGCAAGAAGAAGACGTCCTCTCAAAAGTGCACCACCCCTCTAAAAGAAACTTTTGTACGAGAAGGGCACAAGGAAAAAGGTAAGGTTGTTAGCAAAGGAAATATGCCCTAGAGGCAATAATAAAGTTATTACTTATTTCCTTATATCATGATAAATGTTTATTATTCATGCTAGAATTGTATTAACCGGAAACATGATACATGTGTGAATACATAGACAAACAGAGTGTCACTAGTATGCCTCTACTTGACTAGCTCATTGATAAAAGATGGTTATGTTTCCTAGCCATAGACATGAGTTGTCATTTGATTAACGGGATCACATCATTAGGAGAATGATGTGATTGACTTGACCCATTCCGTTAGCTTAGCACTTGATCATTTAGTATGTTGCTATTGCTTTCTTCATGACTTATACATGTTCCTATGACTATGAGATTGTGCAACTCCCGTTTACCGGAGGAACACTTTGTGTGCTACCAAAGGTCACAACATAACTGGGTGATTATAAAGGTGCTCTACAGGTGTCTCTGAAGGTACATGTTGAGTTGGCGTATTTCAAGATTAGGATTTGTCACTCCGATTGTCGAAGAGGTATCTCTAGGCCCACTCGATAATGCACATCACTATAAGCCTGGAAAGCATTGTAACTAATGAGTTAGTTGTGGGATGATGTATTACAGAACGAGTAAAGAGACTTTCCGGTAACGAGATTGAACTAGGTATTGAGACACCGATGATCGATTCTCGGGCAAGTAACACACCGATGCCAAAGGGAACAACGTATGTTGTTATGCGGTTTGACCGATAAAGATCTTCGTAGAATATGTGGGAGACAATATGAGCATCCAGGTTCCGCTATAGGTTATTGACCGGAGGCGTGTCTCGGTCATGTCTACATAGTTCTCGAACACGTAGGGTCCGCATGTTTAAAGTTCGGTGACGATCAGTATTATGAGTTTTTGTGTTTTGATGTACCGAAGGTAGTTCGGAGTCCCGGATATGATCACAGACATGACGAGGAGTCTCGAAATGGTCGAGACATAAACATCGATATATTGGACGACTATGTTCGAACACCGGAAAGGTTCCGGAAGGTTTCGGACATATACCAGAGTACCGGGGGGTTACCAGAACCCCCCGGGGGGCTTAATGGGCCTATATGGGCCTTAGTGGAAATAGAAGGCAGCAAGGGGAGTGTGGGGCGCTCCCCCCAAGGCCCAAACCGAACTGGTTTAGGGAAAAGGGGGCCGGCCCCCTCTTTCCTTCTCCTCCTCTCCCTTTCCTTCCCCCTCTCCTGCTCCTACTAGGAAAAGGAGGAGTCCTACTCCTAGTAGGAGTAGGACTCCCTTGGAGCGCCTCTCCCTGGACGGCCACCTCCTCCCCTTTGCTCCTTTATACACGGGGGCAGGGAGCACCCCATAGAGACAACAATTGATCATTGATCTCTTAGCCGTGTGCGGTGCCCCCCTCCACCATAATCCACCTCGATCATATCGTAGCGGTGCTTAGGCGAAGCCCTACGTCGGTAGCATCATCATCACACTCACCACGCCGTCGTGCTGACGAAACTCTCCTATGAAGCTTTGCTGGATCAGAGCTCGCGGGACGTCATCGAGTTGAACGTGTGCAGAACTCGGAGGTGCCGTGCGTTTGGTACTTGGATCGATCGGACCGTGAAGACGTACGACTACATCAATCACGTTGTGCTAACGCTTCCGCATTCGGTCTACAAGGGTACGTGGACACACTCTCCCCTCTCGTTGCTATGCATCACCATGATCCTGTGTGTGCATAGGAATTTTTTTTTAAAATTACTAGCTTCCCCAACAGTGGCATCTGAGCCAGGTTTATGCGTAGATGTTATATGCACGAGTAGAACACAAATGAGTTGTGGGCGATACAAGTCATACTGCTTACCAGCATGTCATACTTTGGTTCGGCGACATTGTTGGATGAAGCGGCCTGGACCGACATTACGCGTACGCTTACGCGAGACTGGTCCTACCGACGTGCTTTGCACACAGGTGGCTGGCGGGTGTCAGTTTCTCCAACTTTAGTTGAACCGAGTGTGGCTACGCCCGGTCCTTGAGAAGGTTAAAACATCACTAACTTGACGAACTATCGTTGTGGTTTTGATGCGTAGGTAAGAACGGTTCTTGCTCAGCCCGTAGCAGCCACGTAAAACTTGCAACAACAAAGTAGAGGACGTCTAACTTGTTTTTGCAGTCCATGTTGTGATGTGATATGGTCAAGACGTGATGAGATATAAATTGTTGTATGAGATGATCATGTTTTGTTAAAGTTATAGGCAACTGGCAGGAGACTTATGGTTGTCTCTTTATTGCATAAAATGCAAGCGCCATACAATTGCTTTACTTTATCGCTATGCGGTAGCAATAGTTGCAAGAGAAATAGTTGGCGAGACAACCATATGATGACACATTGATAGAGATCAAGATTATGAAGATCATTGTGTCATGCCGATGATGATAGAGATCATGACAGTACTTTAAAGATGGAGATCAAAGGCGCAAGATGATCATGGCCATATCATGTCACATATTTTGATTGCATGTGATGTTTATCCTTTATGCATCTTATTTTTCTTTGTTTGACTGTAGCATTATAAGATGATCTCTCACTAAATTTCAAGGTAAAAGTGTTCTCCCTGAGTATGCACCGTTGCCAAAGTTCGTCATGCCGAGACACCACGTGATGATCGGGTGTGATAAGCTCAACATTCATCTACAACGGGTGTAAGACAGTTTTGCACATGCAGGATACTCGGGTTAAACTTGACAAGCCTAGCATATGCAGATATGGCCTCGGAACACTGGAGACCGAAAGGTCGAGCGTGAATCATATAGTAGATATGATCAACATAATGATGTTCACCATTGAAAACTACTCCATCTCACGTGATGATCGGTCATGGTTTAGTTGATTTGGATCATGTGATCATTTAGATGACTAGAGGGATGTCTATCTAAGTGGGAGTTCTTAAGTAATATGATTAATTGAACTTAAATTTATCATGAACTTAGTCCTAATAGTATTTTCATATCTATGTTGTAGATCAATAGCTCGCAGATAGCTTCCCTGTTTATTTTTGATATGTTCCTAGAGAAAAATAAATTGAAAGGTGTTAGTAGCAATGATGCGGATTGGATCCGTGATCTGAGGATTATCCTCATTGCTGCACTGAAGAATTATGTCCTTAATGCACTGCTAGGTGACAGACCTATTGCAGGAGCATATGCAGACATTATGAACATTTGGCAAAGCTCGGTATGATGACTACTTGATAGTTTAGTGCACCATGCTTTACGTCTTAGAACCGGGACGTCAAAAATGTTTTGAATGCCACGGAGCATATAAGATGTTCCAAGAGCTGAAGTTGGTATTTCAGACTCATGCCCGAGTTGAGAGGTATGAGACCTCTGATAAGTACTTTGCCTACAAGATGGAGGAGAATAGCTCAGCTAGTGAGCATGTGCTTAGAATGTCTGAGTACTACAATCACTTGAATCAAGTGGGAGTTAATCTTCCAGATAAGATAGTGATTGACAGAGTTCTCTAGTCACTATCACCAAGTTAAGAGAACTTCGTGATGAACTATAATATGCAAGGGATAACGGAAATGGTTCCCAAGCTCTTCGTGATGCAGAAATCGACAAAGGTAGAAATCAAGAAAAATACCAAGTGTTTATGGTTGACAAGAACTCTAGTTTCAAGAAAAGGGCAAAGGGAAGAAGGGGAACTTCAAGAAGAACGGCAAGCAAGTTATTGAAGTGAAGAATCCCAAGTCTAGACCTAAGCCTGAGACTAAGTGCTTCTACTTCAAAGAGACTGGTCATTGGAAGCAGAACTGCCCCAAGTATTTGGCGGATAAGAAGGATGGCAAAGTGAACAATTCTATATTTAATATACATGTTATTGATGTGTACTTTACTAGTGTTTATAGCAACCCCTCAGTATTTGATACTAGTTCAGTTGCTAAGATTAGTAACTCGAAACGGGAGTTGCAGAATGAACAGAGACTAGTTAAGGGTGAAGTGACGATGTGTGTTGGAAGTACTTCCAAAATTGATATGATCATCATCACACACTCCCTATATTTTCGGGATTAGTGTTGAACCTAAAATAAATGTTATTTGGTGTTTGCGTTAAGCATGAATATGATTGGATCATGTTTATTGCAATACGGTTATTCATTTAAGTCAAAGAATAATTGCTGTTCTATTTACATGAAAAAAACCTTCTATGGTCATACACTCAATATAAATGGTTTATTGAATCTCGATCGTAGTGATACACATATTCATAATATTGAAGCCAAAAGATGCAATGTTAACAATGATAGTGCAACTTATTTGTGGCACTATCGTTTAGGTCATATTGGTGTAAAGCGCATGAAGAAACTCCATGCTGATGGGTTTTTGGAATCACTTGATGCTTGCGAACGATGCCTCATGGGCAAGATGACTAAAACTCCGTTCTCTGGAACAATGGAGCAAGCAACAGACTTGTTGGAAATAATACATACTGATATATGCAGTCCGATGAGTGTTGAGGCTCGCGGCAGGTATCGTTATTTTCTGACCTTCACAGATGATTTGAGTAAGATATGGGTATATCTTCTTGATGAAACATAAATCTAAAACATTTGAAAAATTTAAACAATTTCAGAGTGAAGTGGAAGATCATCATAACAAGAAAATAAAGTTTCTACGATCTGATCGTGGAAGAGAATATTTGAGTTACGAGTTTGGTCTTCATTTGAAACAATGCGGAATAGTTTTGCAACTCACGCCACCTGTAACACCACAGCATAATAGTGTGTCCGAACATCGTAACCGTACTATATTAGATATGGTGCAATCTATGATGTCTCTTACCGATTTACCACTATCGTTTTGGGGTTATGCATTAGAGATGGCTGCATTCACATTAAATAGGGCACCATCTAAATACGTTGAGACGACGCCATATGAACTGTGGTTTGGCAAGAAACCAAAGTTGTCATTTCTTAAAATTTGTGGTTGTGATGCTTATGTGAAAAAGTTTCATCCTGATAAGCTCAAACCCATATAGGAGAAATATATCTTCATAGGATACCCAATGGAGATAGTTGGGTACACCTTCTATCACAGATCCGAAGGCAAGACATTCATTGCTAAGAATGGATCCTTTCTAGAGAAGGAGTTTCTCTCGAAAGAAGTGAGTGGGAGGAAAGTAGAACTTGATGAGGTAACTGTAGCTTCTCCCTTATTGGAAAGTAGTTCATCACAGAAATCTGTTCCTGTGACTCCTACACCAATTAGTGAGGAAGCTGATGATGATGATCATGTAACTTTAGATCAAGTTACTACCGAACCTCATAGATAAACCAGAGTGAGATCCGCACCAGAGTGGCATGTAAATCTTATTCTGGATGTCATGTTACTTGACCATGACGAACCTACGAACTATGAGGAAGCGATGATGAGCCCAGGTTCCGCGAAATGGTTTGAGACCATGAAATCTGAGATGCGATCCATGTATGAGAACAAAGTATGGACTTTGATTGACTTGCCCAATGATCGGTGAGTCATTAAGAATAAATGGATCTTCAAGAGGAAGACAGACGATGATAGTAGTTTTACTATCTACAAAGCTCGAATTGTCGCAAAAATGTTTTCCACAAGTTCAAGGTGTTGACTACGATGAGATTTTTTCAATCGTATCGATGCTTAAAAGTATGTCCGAATCATGTTAGCAGTTGCCGCATTTTATGAAATCTGGCAAATGGATGTCAAAACTATATTCCTTCATGGATTTCTTAAAAGAAGAGATGTATATGATGCAACCAGAATGTTTTGTCGATCCTAAAGGTGCTAACAAAGTGAGCAAGCTCCATCGATCCATCTATCGACTGGTGCAAGCATCTCGGAGTTGGAACATACGCTTTGATGAGTTGATGAAACCACATGGTTTTGTACAGACTTACGGTGAAGCCTACATTTACAAAAAAGTGAGTGGGAGCACTACAACATTTCTGATAAGTATATGTGAATGACATATTGTTGATCGGAAATAATGTAGAATTTTCTGGAAAGCATAAAGGAGTGTTTGAAAAAAGTTTTTCAAAGAAAGATCTCGATGAAGCTGCTTACACATTGAGCATCAAGATCTATAGAGATAGATCAAGACGCTTGATAAGTTTTTTCAATGAGTACATACCTTGACAAGATTTCGAAGTAGTTCAAAATGGAACAATCAAAGAAGGAGTTCTTGCCTGTGTTGCAAGGTGTGAAGTTGAGTAAAGACTCAAAAACCCGACCACAGCAGAAAATAGAAAGAGAATGAAAAGTCATTCCCTATGCCTCAGTCATAGGTTCTATAAAGTATGCTAGGATGTTTACCAGTCCTATTGTATACCTTAGCATGATTCTGGCAAGGGAATACAATAGTGATCTAGGAGTAGATCACTGGACAGCGGTCAAAATTATCCTCAGAGGACTAAGGAAATATTTCTCGGTTATGGAGGTGATAAAAAGAGTTCGTCGTAAACAGCTACGTCAATGCAAGCTTTTTACATCGATCTAGATGACTCTATGTCTCGATCTGGATACATATTGAAAGTCGGAGCAATTAGCTAGAATAACTATGTGCAGAGCATTATAGACATAGAAATTTGCAAAATACATATGGCTCTGAATGTGGAAGACCCGTTGACTAAATTTTTCTCACAAGCAAAACATGATCACTCTTTGGGTGTTAATCACATAGCGATGTGAACAAGATTATTGACTCTAGTAAACCCTTTGGGTGTTAGTCACATGGAGATGTGAACTAATCACATAAAGATGTGAACTATTGGTATTAAATCACATGATAATGTGAACTAGATTATTGACTCTAGTGCAAGTGGGAGACTGAAGGAAATATGCTCTTGTAACATCCCAAATTTTCAATTTGGAATGTTATACAAATAGATCATCATTGCATATCATATTTTGTTTGCATTTTGGTTGATCCTAGAAATTCTACGCAACTCAAGGACCCTCGGAGAGAGTTGGGGATTTCGTTATTTTCATATTTGAGTTTTCTCAAATTTTGGAAATATGATCATTTGATTTTATTTATTTTATCTTCAATTATTTCTATTATCACAATATGAGAGAGGGAATAAAATGACTTTCCCAAAATAAAGAAATATTGAGGATTTAATAATAAAATCAAATAAGATTTTATTTGGATTTATTTGCTATTTTATTTGAATTTAGGAAAAATGCGCATTTTTCAAAATTGCATTTAGGCCCCAAATAAATGTTCATCCTGTGCGGCTTGATTTTAGAAGCCAGGGAAAATTTATTTCGGGATTTTTGGAATTCGTTTAGTATTCCTTTTGTTTTTTTCTGAGCGTAATTATTTAAAAAAAAGTCCGAACCGACCTTGGGCCGTGTCCGGCCAGGACTCCGCCTGGCCGGGAATCTTTATATAGCGCCGCCTCGGGCCGCCCCCAGCCCATAACCGTGCCCCGCCCAAACCCTAGCTAGCCGCCACCGCTGCCGCCGCCGGAGTTCGCCGCCGACGAGGTCGAGCCGCCTGCCGATTTTTTTAGAAAACCGTTGGTTTTCATTGGTTTTTTTCGGTTTTTTTAGATTTGTTTTTTAGACGGATCGGTTTTTTTTCTCGGTTTAGTTAATTAGCGAGCGTTCGCTCGTTCGTTCATTTTAGCAAACGCGTTCTTCGTTTAGATCCAGATAACGAACGTTCGTTCGTTAATCTGTTCGTTGTTTTTCTTTTTCTCGGATTAAATCCGCGATTTTTCTCATCGCGATTTCTGATCCGATTTTTGTTCTAGTATAACTTTTCGCTCGTTTATCGGAATCGGGCGATTCAAGCGCTTGGAGTTTCGTCTCGAAACCCTCTTTCCGTTTAACCAACTCAAACAAGTTTTTGCCTCTGAAAAATTTAACCTAGATCCAGAATAGTAAACGAAGCTTGTTTATTTTGTCGTTTGTCTTTCGTTGCTTCGTTCGATTTGATTCTTTTTGCCAACCGGAGTTCTTAAGTTGAACTTTCTGGTTAGATCTGTTATTTGAGTTTTACCTATGCATTAGTTGAGTACTTATTGTATGTTTGTTTGTTTGTGATAGAGTACCCGGAGTGCGCCGCTTGCTACTTCGAATCTCTAGGTTTTGCGGATCATCGGCAAGGCAAGTAACACTTTGATCATACCTCCTACCCCAGTTTTTATTGAATTAGATCAACCCTCACACATTGCATGTTTAGGATCTAATTAAATTGTGGGTTTTGGGAAGTAGATGAGGTAGTACCTATTACCTGTGATTATCCAACCTTTGGGAGTTGCTTCTACGTTTGCTTATTATGCCATGCTATGCTAGTAGACGTGGATTGGGTGAGTGAAATCCATGACAGATGTGAGTTTGTTAAATTAATGGTTTATCTAAGGTGGCAACTTAAACACACATCTGGGTGGATTGAGGCACCTGGGTATTCCACCGATTGCCTATTTTCTTTTGGACAGCCACCCAGGCTCAAAGGGATCATAAGATTATTCATACTAGAAACTTCTGTGTGCAGCCACAAGCTACTATGGGCTCTAGTGTAGTTGACTAAGTTGTGTGCACTCTTACCGTGGTAGACTAGCATATGTAGTGGAAAGTAGGTGTAACGGTCTACCCGTTCATAAGGTGTGAGTGCTTCTGAAAGACTATGTATCAGTCATCCATTTCTCAAACACCATGTAGTGCGAGAATCCCAACGGAGGAGATCGAGTCTTGTGGGGAAAAGTGCGCAAACCTCTGCAGAGTGTATAAACTAATCATGGTTAGCCGTGTCCCCGGTTCTGGACATCTTGAGTATCTAGTACTTGGATTATCATGTGAATCTTATCATGTTACTCTAATTAATTTGTTGGGTTTTTAATGATGATGCTTAATTGGGATTGAGAGGGTGTCTATGCTCTCAATGTTTAACAACCACCATGATAGTTAAATAAAATTTATTCCTTTGCAGTAGGGAAAAATTGGCTTTACGCAAAACTGTAACCATAGAGCTTTCCACCAGCCAAATATGCATGTAGTATAGTCTTATTCTTTCATTGCTCTCTATGTGTTACATTGCCAGCATATTCCATGTGCTGACCCGTTTCGGGCTGCAACGTTCATGTTGCAGACTTTTCAGATGGCGAGTAAGGTGCTTTTAGGTCGTGGTTCTATACTCAGTGATGCCGTTGGAGTTGATGGACTCACTTATCTTGCAAGCCTCCCACTGTTATCGGTATTAGATGGCCTTAAGCCATATTTATTGTAATAAGTTCTCTTTTGAGACTCGATGTAATAAGTGTGTGATTGCTACTCTGTTATAAATCCTTCAAGTACTGTGTGGTGTCAGCATTACTGATCCAGGGATGACACCGGAGCACAGAGATTGGACCGTTTGAGGTCTGGTCGCTACAAGATGGTATCAGAGCACACGCTGACTGTAGGACACGACCACTAAGCTAAAGCCCTAGATCAATACTCACTCTTCTCATTCTGACTCCTCATCTTTTCTACTCTTTTAGGATGGCAGATGCAAGGAACAAGTTCACGCAACCGGATGAAGATACACCCTTTGGATGCCACTTGAAGGAATTCACTAGATATCTGAACATAGGTGTACCAAGCTTCACTGGGACATACAACGCCACTTTACCTGAAGAGGAGCGCTGGATGATTCAAGTTCAAGTTCCAGGAAGGATGTTCATGCTAGTCACCGAGCCCATAGAGTTTTCCTTTGATGCACCAACCTGGAGTCTAGGAAAGAGCATGGCAGCTCACATCGCCATGGGACGTATTGGAGAAGTTTACCGCAATGATCTCAAGGATACTATCTACCAGATTTGTGGGCGCCGAGATGAGCACTGGGAGATGATCAGCACCAAGAAGGATAGATCAATCGTAGATTTTATCCAGGAGTTAAACCAACACATTCGACGTCAGGAAAACCAGATGTGCGCAGACATGATAGATCTAAAGAAGGCGAGGACAAGAATCACGGAACTGGAGGAAGAACTCAAGGCCACACATGAAGATTACATGGAGGAAATCGAAGTATTAGTGGAGAAGAATGATAACCTGATCAAGAAGATCGGAATATTTATGGGAGGCCCTACACCAGTAGAAGAAGACGAAGAACCCAAGGAGATTTGCCCGGAAGACTACATCATCATCGACGACACCGACTCGGATCCAGATGATAGCGATGATGACTATGTTGATGAAGCAGGAGCAGATATATATCATGGAGTCTGCAACTGAAGAATATTTCTAGTAGACCATCCCAACAGTAGTAGTAGTCCACCATGTAAATATAGTAGTCCGAGCACTTTTGCGATAGTTAGACAGATTGTATGACCTTGTTTGATTGAATGAAGTGAATTGTTTGTATTTGCCTCATGTGCATATGGGTAGTGTTTTCTCTCTAGACCTCTCTCTATTCTTAAATCTCATCTTTTCTAAACCCTCAGATGCCCCCGAGACGTGACCTGGGATTTACCTTCCCACCGGAGCTCACCCAGTTGATCCAGCAGCAGAACACATTGATGCAGTTGCTAGTCCAGAATCAGAATCAGGGGAACAACAACAACAACAACCCACCACCACCACCACCTGTTGACCACTTAGCCCATTTTGTTAGGCTAAATCCGCCGGTGTTTTCCAGTAGCACCGAGCCGATAGTAGCAGATGATTGGTTTTGCAAGACAGCAAGGGAGTTGACCACAGCAGGATGCACAGATGCGGAAAAGGTGAAGTTTGCCGCACATCAGCTTGAAGGACCCACAACATCATGGTGGGAGAATTTCACCGCCACTTTCCCTATCGACACTGTGACATGGGACCAGTTTCAGCAGGCTTTCCGTACTGCCCATGTTTCAGCAGGAGCTATGGCCATGAAGAAGTGTGAGTTTCACAACTTGCGCCAAGGAGGACGGATAGTTGGCCAGTATGTGGAGGATTTTAGTAAGCTAGCACGTTATGCCCCAGATGAGGTCGCTACGGATGCAGCTAAGCAGGAGAAGTTTCTGGAAGGATTGAATGATGAGTTGAGCATGCAGTTGATGGTAGCAACCTTCAACAACTACCAGGAGTTGGTAGATCGTGCTCTTATGATTGAAGGGAAGCAGCAGCAGATTGAGAATCGCAAGAGGAAGTATGGACAAGGGAAGTACAATTCATGAGCTCAGCAGAATCCACGTTTTACCCCTAGACCGGGAGGACATTTTCAACATACCCATGGAGGAGGTAGCTCGCACAATCATAACGGCACCAAGAATGGTAATGGGAATGGAGGAAGCAACAGCCAGAACCGTACCAACCCATCAACCCTAGCCAAGAGAGACCTGAGCCAAGTCACTTGCTTTAAGTGCCAGAAGACCGGACATTATGCCAATGAATGTCCCGAATCCCAGAATGGAAATTGCAATGGAAGCTCTGGGAAGAAGCCGAACCCTTTCAATAGGGGACAGGTGAACCACATTAACGTGGAGGAGGTTGAAGAGTAGCCGGATGCAGTAATCAGTAAGTTTTTGGTTAAGTCATTTACTGCACTCGTTCTTTTCGATACTGGTGCATCGCATTCATACATATCAAGGGGATTTGTGGATAAGTATAACCTTCCCACCAAAGTTCTTAGAACACCCATGTTAGTAAGCTCACCAGGAGCGGAGTATATGGCTAGTAAAGGATGTTTTCAAGTGCCATTGAGTATAGGTAGGCATGTGTTTCCCTCGGATTTGATCATTTTGGAATCACAAGGTTTGGATGTAATTCTGGGTATAGATTGGCTGTCGATGTATGGAGGAAACATCGATTGCGCCAGTAAGTCAATTTTGCTTACCACCCCAGAAGGGAGAAGGATCAAGTATGTATCCCGGCATGTGCCGAAAAGGACTCAAGTAAATTCATTAACAGGAGTTGTGCAGGAGGAAATACCAGTAGTGAAGGATTTCCCTGATGTATTTCCAGAAGAGTTGCCAGGCATGCCACTGGATAGAGACATTGAGTTTTTGATTGAGCTTTTGCCAGGCACAGGGCCAATATCTAAGAGACCATATAGGATGCCCGCAAAGGATTTGGAGGAGATTAAGAAGCAGATTAAGGAGTTACTGGATAAGGGATATATTCGCCCAAGTTCTTCGCCTTGGGGATCGCTAGTACTTCTAGTGGAGAAGAAGGATGGATCGTTAAGGATGGTTGTGGATTATCGAGGATTGAATGAAGTAACCATCAAGAACAAGTACCCACTACCGATGATCAATGATCTGTTTGATCGATTGCAAGGAGCTAAGGTATTTTCCAAGATCGATCTATGATTAGGATACCATCAGTTGAAGATTCGAGAACAGGATATACCTAAGACGGCTTTTACCACCAGGTATGGGCTGTACGAGTATACCGTTATGTCATTTGGTCTAACTAACGCACCTGCATATTTTATGAACATGATGAACAAAGTATTTATGGAGTTTTTGGATAAGTTCGTCGTAGTGTTCATTGATGATATTCTGGTTTACTCGAAGAATGAAGAGGAGCATAAGGAACATTTGCATTTGGTACTTGGTAAGCTCAGAGAACATCAGTTATACGCCAAGTTTAGCAAATGTGAGTTTTGGTTGAAGGAAGTTGGATTTCTCGGACATGTTATATCCGGAGAAGGTATAGCAGTAGATCCCACTAAGGTTGACACTGTGACAAATTGGGAAGCGCCAACAACAGTTGGAGAGATCCGGAGTTTTCTTGGACTCGCAGGATACTATCGGAGATTTATTGAAAATTTCTCGAAGATTGCAAAACCTATGACGGAAGAAGGATACCAAGTTCATATGGACCAAGCAATGTGAGGCTAGTTTCCAGGAATTGAAGAAACATTTGGTTACATCACCAGTGTTGATTTTGCCAGATCAGACCAAGGATTATGAGGTGTATTGCGACGCTTCACGTCGAGGACTTGGAGCAGTGCTTATGCAGGAAGGAAGAGTTGTTTCATATGCCTCACGATAACTTAAGCCTCATGAGTTAAATTATGCCACGCATGATTTGGAGTTAGCAGCCGTAGTGCATGCATTGAAGACTTGGAGATATTTTCTCATTGGAAACCATTGTGAGGTTTACACGGATCACAAGAGTTTGAAGTATATTTTCACGTAGAAGGAGTTAAATCTCAGGCAAAGGAGATGGTTGGAGCTCATCAAGGATTATGATATGAGATTGCATTATCACCCTGGAAAAGCTAACGTAGTAGCCGATGCGCTGAACCATAAAAGTCATGTCAACACCCTAATGACGGGAGATTTACCAAGGGAGTTAGCCGAAAATCTTCGTGAGCTATGTTTGGAGATAGTCCCAAGAGGCTATGTAGCAGCATTGGAGATTCAGTCTACTTTGATGGATAAGATCAGAGATGCTCAAAGGACTGACAAGGAGATTGCTTCTATTAAGGAGAAAAATGAGCAAGGGAAAAGCTAAAGGATTTCTTGAGGATGAGCACGATACCTTATGATTTGAAGACCGTGTTTATGTGCCTAATGATTCGGAGATCAGGAAGTTGATTTTGCAAGAGGCCCATGATTCACCATATTCGATTCACCCAGGAAATACCAAGATGTTTTTGGATTTGAAGGATACTTTCTGGTGGACCGGAATGAAGAAGGATATTGCGGGGTATGTAGCAGTTTGTGATGTATGTCAGAGAGTAAAGGAAGAGCATCAGAAGCCAGCAGGATTGCTACAGCCATTGCCAATAACCGAATGGAAGTGGGATAAGTTAGGCATGGATTTTATCACAGGATTGCCCAGAACACGTTCAGGCTATGACTCAATATGGGTTGTAGTCGATCGTTTGATGAAGGTAGCTCATTTCATCCCAGTGAAGACTAGCTATACCAGCGCTAAGTTAGCAAAGATATACTTGACCAGGATCGTATGTCTTCATGGAGTTCCAAGGAGCATTGTATCAGATAGAGGAACCCAATTTACCTCAAAATTTTGGAATCAGTTGCATGAAACTTTGGGTACAAGGCTAGAGTTCAGTACAGCTTTCCACCCGCAGACAGATGGACAGACCGAGAGAGTTAATCAGATTTTGGAGGATATGCTGAGAGCTTCTGCGCTAGATTATGGATCTAGTTGGGATGAGAATTTGCCATATGCAGAGTTATCTTACAACAACAATTATCAAACCAGTTTGAAGATGGCCCCTTTCGAAGCCTTGTACGGAAGGAGGTGCAGGACCCCATTGTCGTGGGATGAAGTTGGAGACCGCCAGTTGTTTGGACCGGATCTGATTAAGGAGTCTAGACAGAAGGTGAAATTGATTCGTGATAGACTCAAGGTAGCCCAATCCAGGCAGAAGAGCTACGCAGATTCTAAACGCAAGGAGACAGTTTATGAAGTCGGAGACCGAGTCTATCTTCGAGTATCTCCACTTCGAGGAGTTAAGAGCTTTGGAGTTAAGGGAAAGTTAGTGCCATGTTTTGTAGGACCATACAAGGTTTTGGAGCGTATGGGAGAAGTAGCCTACAAGTTGGAATTGCCCGAAGGATTGTCAGGAGTTCAGGATGTATTCCATGTTTCCCAGTTGAAGAAGTGTCATGTAGAGATGGCTGATATACCGCTGAGAGACACAGTGCCGCTGGAAGCGATTTAGTTGGATAGTGATTTGACCTAGCGGAGAAACCAATCAAGATTCTTGAGTATGCCAGCCGAGTCACCCGCAGCAAGGTTATCAAGTTTTGCAAAGTTCAGTGGAGCCACCACACGGAAGATGAAACCACCTGGGAATGAGTGGAAGAATTGCTGAAGGACCACCCTCACCTATTTTCTAGCCAACCCGAATCTCGAGGGCGAGATTCATCTTAAGGGGGGTAGGTTTGTAACATCCCAAAATTTCAATTTGGAATGTTATACAAATAGATCATCATTGCATATCATATTTTATTTGCATTTTGGTTGATCCTAGAAATTCTACGCAACTCAAGGACCCTCGGAGAGAGTCGGGGATTTCGTTATTTTCATATTTGAGTTTTCTCAAATTTTGGAAATAGGATCATTTGATTTTATTTATTTTATCTTCAATTATTTCTATTATCAAAATATGAGAGAGGGAATAAAATGACTTTCCCAAAATAAAGAAATATTGAGGATTTAATAATAAAATCAAATGAGATTTTATTTGGATTTATTTGCTTTTTTATTTGAATTTAGGAAAAATGCGCGTTTTCCAAAATGCATTTAGGCCCCAAATAAATGTTCATCCCGTGCGCCTTGATTTTAGAAGCCGGGGAAAATTTATTTAGGGATTTTTGGAGTCCATTTAGTATTCCTTTTGTTTTTTTTCTGAGCGTAATTATTTAAAAAAAAAAGTCCGAACCGACCTTGGGCCGTGTCCGGCCAGGACTCCGCCTGGCCGGGGGGCTTTATATAGCGCCGCCCCGGGCCGCCCCCAGCCCATAACCGCGCCCCGCCCCAAACCCTAGCTAGCCGCCGCCGCCGGAGTTCGCCGCCGACGAGGTCGAGCCGCCCATCGGTTTTTTAGAAAACCGTTGGTTTTCACCGGTTTTTTCGGTTTTTTTAGATTCGTTTTTTAGATAGATCAGGTTTTTTCTCGGTTTAGTTAATTAGCGAGCGTTCGCTCGTGCGTTCGTTTTAACGAACGCGTTCTTCGTTTAGATCCAGATAACGAACATTTTTTCGTTAATCTGTTCGTCGTTTTTCTTTTTCTGTATTAAATCCGTGATTTTTCAGATCGCGATTTCCGATCCGATTTTCGTTCTAGTATAACTTTTCGCTTGTTTATCGGAATCAGACGATTCAAGCGCCTGGAGTTTCGTCTCGAAACCCTCTTTCCATTTAACCAACTCAAACAAGTTTTTGCCTCTGTAAAATTTGACATAGATCCAGAATAGTAAATGAAGCTTGTTTCTTTTGCCGTTTGTCTTTCGTTGCTTCGTTCGATTTGATTCTTTTTTCCAACCGGAGTTCTTAAGTTGAACTTTCTGGTTAGATCTCTTATTTGAGTTTTACCTATGCATTAGTTGAGTACTTATTGTATGCTTGTTTGTTTGCGACAGAGTACCCAGAGTGCGCCGCTTGCTACTTCGAATCTCCAGGTTTTGCGGATCATCAGCAAGGCAAGTAACACTTTGATCATACCTCCTACCCCAGTTTTTATTGCATTAGATCAACCCTCACACATTGCATGTTTATGATCTAATTAAATTGTGGGTTTGGGAAGTAGATGAGGTAGTGCCTATTACCTGTGATTATCCAACCTTTGGGAGTTACTTCTACGTTTGCTTATTATGCCATGCTATGCTAGTAGACGTGGATTGGGTGCGTGAAATCCATGACATATGTGAGTTTGTTAAATTAATGGTTTATCTAAGGTGGCAACTTAAACACACATGTGGATGGATTGAGGCACTTGGATATTCTAGCGATTTCCTGTTTTCTTTTGGACAGCCACCCAGGCTCAAAGGGATCATGAGATTATTCATACTAGAAACTTCCGTGTGCAGCCACAAGCTACTATGGGCTCTAGCGTAGTTGACTAAGTTGTGCGAACTCTTACAGTGGTAGACTAGCAGATGTAGGGGAAAGTAGGTGTAACGGTCTACCCGTTCGTAAGGTGTGAGCGCTTCTGAAAGACTATGTCTCGGTCATCCGTTTCTCAAACACCATGTAGTGCGAGAATCCCAATGGTGGAGATCGAGTCTTGTGGGGAAAAGTGTGCAAACCTCTGCAGAGTGTATAGACTAATCATGGTTAGCCGTGTCCCCGGTTATGGACATCTTGATTATCTAGTACTTGGATTATCATGTGAATCTCATCATGTTACTCTAATTAAATTGTTGGGTTTTTAATGATGATGCCTAATTGGGATTGAGAGGGTGTCTACACTCTCAATGTTTAACAACCACCATGATAGTTAAATAAAATTTATTCCTTTGCAGTAGGGAAAAATTGGCTTTACGCAAAACTATAACCATAGAGCTTTCCACCAGCCAAATATGCATGTAGTATAGTCTTATTCTTTCATTACTCTCTATGTGTTACATTGCCAACATATTCCATGTGCTGACCCGTTTCGGGCTGCAACGTTCATGTTGCAGACTTTTCAGACGGCGAGTAAGGTGCTTTTAGGTCGTGGTTCTATACTCAGTGATGCCGTTGGAGTTGATGGACTCACTTATCTTCCAAGTCTTCCACTGTTATCGTTATTAGATGGCCTTAAGCCATATTTATTGTAATAAGTTCTCTTTTGAGACTCAATGTAATAAGTGTGTGATTACTACTCTGTTGTAAATCCTTCAAGTATTGTGTGGTGTCGGCATTACTGATCCAGGGATGACACCGGAGCACAGAGATTGGACCGTTTGAGGTCTGGTCGCTACAGCCCTAGAGGCAATAATAAAGTTATTATTTATTTCCTTATATCATGATAAATGTTTATTATTCATGCTAGAATTGTATTAACCGGAAACATGATACATGTGTGAATACATAGACAAACAGAGTGTCACTAGTATG
Source organism: Triticum urartu (assembly GCF_003073215.2). Classification (NCBI taxonomy): domain Eukaryota; kingdom Viridiplantae; phylum Streptophyta; class Magnoliopsida; order Poales; family Poaceae; genus Triticum; species Triticum urartu. Next base: position 83,155,115 of record NC_053025.1, on the reverse strand, counting down.
CCTCTACTTGACTAGCTCGTTGATCAAAGATGGTTATGTTTCCTAGCCATAGACATGAGTTGTCAGTTGATTAACGGGATCACATCATTAGGAGAATGTTGTGATTGACTTGACCCATTCCGTTAGCTTAGCACTTGATCGTTTAGTATGTTGATATTGCTTTGTTCATGACTTATACATGTTCCTATGACTATGAGATTATGCAACTCCCGTTTACTGGAGGAACACTTTGTGTGCTACCAAACGTCACAACGTAACTGGGTGATTATAAAGGTGCTCTACAGGTGTCTCCGAAGGTACTTGTTGAGTTGGCGTATTTCGAGATTAGGATTTGTCACTCCGACTGTCGGAGAGGTATCTCTGGGCCCACTCGGTAATGCACATCACTATAAGCCTTGCATGCATTGTAACTAATGATTTAGTTGCGGGATGATGTATTACAGAACAAGTAAAGAGACTTGCCGGTAATGAGATTGAACTAGGTATTGAGATACCGGCGATCAAATCTCGGGCAAGTAACATACCGATGACAAAGGGAACAACGTATGTTGTTATGTGGTTTGACCGATAAAGATCTTCGTAGAATATGTGGGAGCCAATATCAGCATCCAGGTTCCGCTATTGGTTATTGACCGGAGACGTGTCTCGGTCATGTCTACATAGTTCTCGAACCCGTAGGTTCCGCACGCTTAAAGTTCGGTGACGATCGGTATTATGAGTTTTTGTGTTTTGATGTACCGAAGGTAGTTCAGAGTCTCGGATATGATCACGGACATGACGAGGAGTCTCAAAATGGTCGAGACGTAAAGATCGATATATTGGACGACTATGTTCGGACACCGAAAAGGTTCCGGAAGGTTTCGGACATATACCGAAGTACCGGGGGGTTACCGGAACCCCTCGGGGGGCTTAATGGGCCTATATGGGCCTTAGTGGAAATAAAGGGCAGCAAGGGGAGTGTGGGGTGATACGTCCATTTTGCATCATGCTTTTATATCGATATTTATTGCATTATGGACTGTTATTTCACTTTATGTCACTATACTTATGGCTATTCTCTCTTATTTTACAAGGTTTACGTAAGGAGGGAGAATGCCGGCAGCTGGAATTCTGGGCTGGAAAAGGAGAAAATATTAGAGACCTATTCTGCGCAACTCCAAAAGTCCTGAAACTCCACAGAACATCTTAAAATAAATAAAGAAAAAACCTCGTGAAAGATGAAGGCCAGGGGGCCCACACCCTGCTCACAAGGGTGGGGGCGCCCCCCCCCTAGGGCGCGCCCCCTACCTCGTGGGCGCCCTGGTAGGTCTCCGACATCCATCTTCTCCTATATGAAGTCTTTCGATGAGAAAAAAATAAGAGGGAACTTTTTGGGACGAGACTCCGCCGCCACGAGGCGGAACCTTGGCGGAACCAATCTAGAGCTCCGGCAGAGCTGTTCTGCCGGGGATACTTCCCTCCGGGAGGGGGAAATCATCACCATCGTCATCACCGACGCTCCTCTCATCGGGAGACGGCAATCTCCATCAACATCTTCACCAGCACCATCTCATCTCCAAACCCTAGTTCATCTCTTGTATCCAATTCTTGTCTCAAAGTCCGGGATTGGTGCTAGTAGGTTGCTAGTAGTGTTGATTACTCCTTGTAGTTGATGCTAGTTGGTTTATTTGGTGGAAGCTCATATGTTCAGATCTATGCATATTATTACCCCTCTGATTATGAACATGAATATGCTTTGTGAGTAATTACGTTTGTTCCAGAGGACAAGGGAGAAGTCTTGCTATTAGTAGTCATGTGAATTTGGTATTCGTTTGATATTTTGATAAGATGTATGTTGTCTAGCCTCTAGTGGTGTTATGTGAACGTCGACTACATAACACTTCACCATTATTTGGGCCTAGAGGAAGGCATTGGGAAGTAATAAGTAGATGATGGGTTGCTAGAGTGACAGAAGCTTAAACCCTAGTTTATGCATTGCTTCGTAAGGGGCTGATTTGGATCCATATGTTTCATGCTATGGTTAGGTTTACCTTAATACTTTTGTTGTAGTTGCGGATTCTTGCAATAGAGGTTAATCATAAGTGGGATGCTTGCTCAAGTAAGGACAACACCCAAGCACCGGTCCACCCACATATCAAATTATCAAAGTATCGAACGTGAATCATATGAACGTGATGAAAACTAGCTTGACGATATTCCCATGTGTCCTCGGGAGCGCTTTTCCTATTATAAGTGTTTGTTCTGGCTTGTCCTTTGCTACAAAAGGATTGGGCCACCTTGCTGCACTTTATTTACTTTTGCTACTTGTTGCTCATTACAATCTATCTTATCACAAAACTATCTGTTACCACTTGTTTCAGTACTTGCAGAGAATACCTTGCTGAAGACCGCTTATCATTTCCTTCTGCTCCTCGTTGGGTTTGACACTCTTACTTATCGAGAGGACTACGATAGATCCCCTATACTTGTGGGTCATCAAGACTCTTTTCTGGCGCCGTTGCCGGGGAGTGTAGCGCCTTTGGTAGGTGGAATTTGGTAAGGAAAATTTTAAATAGTGTGTTGAAATTTACTGTCACTTGTTAGTATGGAAAGTAATTCTCTGAGGGGCTTGTTCGGGGTATCTTCATCCCGTCCAGTAGAGCAAAGAGTTGCTCCTCAACCTACTGAACCTATTGAAAATGAAACTCCTTTTGAATTTCCTTCGGGTATGATGGAAAAACTGCTAGCTAACCCTTTTACAGGAGATGGAACAAAGCATCCTGATGAGCACTTAATATATGTGGATGAAGTTTGTGGATTATTTAAGCTTGCAGGTATACCCGATGATGTTGCTAAGAATAAGGTCTTCCCTTTATCTTTGAAGGGAGACGCATTGATATGGTATAGGCTATGTGATGATATGAGATCATGGGACTATAAAAGATTGAAGTTGGAATTTCATCAGAAGTATTACCCTATGCATCTTGTTTATCGTTATCGCAATTATATATATAATTTCTGGCCTCGCAAAGGAGAAAGCATCGCTCAAGCTTGGGGGAGGCTTAAATCAATGTTATATTCATGCCCCAATCATGAGCTCTCAAGAGAAATGATTATTCAAAATTTATATGCTCGGCTTTCTGAAAACAATCGCACCATGCTCGATACTTCTTGTGCTGGCTCTTTTATGATGAAGACTATTGAATTCAGATGGAATTTATTGGATAGAATTAAACGCAACTCTGAAGATTCGGACCTCGACGAAGGAAAGGAGTCAGGTATGACACCTAAGTTTGATTGTGTTAAATCTTTTATGGACACCGATATTTTCCGTAACTTTAGAACTAAATATGGACTTGACTCTGAGATAGTAGCTTCTTTCTGTGAATCTTTTGCTACTTATGTTAATCTCTCTAATGAGAAGTGGTTTAAATATCATCCTCCCATAGAAGTAAAAGTAGTTGCACCTATTAAAGTTGAAGAAAACACTGTCACTTATAATGATCCTATTGTTCCTACTTCTTATATTGAGAAACCACCTTTCCCTGTTAGAATAAAGGATCATGCTAAAGCCTCAACTGTTGTTCGTAAAAGCAATATTAGAACTTATACACCTCCTGAGCAAGTTAAAGTAGAACCTAATATTTCTATTGTTAAAGATCTCTTGTCTGATAATATTGATGGGCATGTTATTCAGTTCGAAGGTGAAACTGCTAGAATTGCTAAACTTTGTGCTAAACATAAATATAGACCTGTGGTAGGCGTGCCTGTTATTTCTGTTAAAATAGGGGATCATTGTTATCATGGCTTATGTGATATGGGTGCGAGTGCTAGTGTTATACCGCATACTTTATATGAAGAAATTAAGAATGAAATTGCACCTGCTGAGTTAGAAGGTATTAATGTCACAATTAAACTTGCCAATAGAGATACTATTTCACCAATTGGAATTGTTAGAGATGTTGAAGTGTTGTGTGGGAAAACTAAATATCCTGCTGATTTTCTTGTTCTTACTTCTCTGCATGATAGCTTTTGTCCCATTATATTTGATAGACCCTTTTTGAACACTGTTAATGCTACCATAGATTGCACAAAGAATGTTGTTACTGTTGGCTTGGATGATATGGTTCATGAGTTTAATTTCTCTAAATTTAGTAAACAACATCATGAGGAAGAATTACCTAGTAAGGATGTATTGGTCTTGATTCTATTGCCGTACCTCCTAGTGATCCTTTAGAACACTATTTGCTAGACCATGAAAATGATATGTTCATGAATGAAAGAAGGGAAATAGATGAAGTATTCTTTAAACAGGAACCTATTCTACAACATAATTTGCCTGTTGACATTTTAGGGGATCCTCCTCCACCCAAGGGTGATCCCGTGTTTGAGCTTAAACCTTTGCCTGATAATCTTAAATATGCTTATCTTGATGAAAATACGATATATCCTGTTATTATTAGTGCTAACCTTTCAGAGCATGAAGAAGAAAGATTATTGAAAACTCTGAAGAAGCATCGTGCTGCTATTGGATATATTCTTGATGATCTTAAGGGCATTAGTCCCACTCTATGTCAACATAAAATAAATTTGGAAGCAGATGCCAAACCAGTTCGTGATCCTCAACGACGTCTGAATCCTAAAATGAAAGAAGTGGTAAGAAAAGAAATACTAAAGCTTCTGGAGGCAGGTATAATCTATCTCGTTGCTGATAGTGAGTGGGTAAGTCCTATCCATTGTGTCCCTAAGAAGGGAGGTATTACTGTTGTTCCTAATGATAAAGATGAATTGATTCCACAAAGAATTATCACGGGTTATAGGTTGGTAATTGATTTCCGCAAATTAAATAAAGCTACTAAGAAAGATCATTACCCCCTACCTTTTATTAATCAAATGCTAGAAATATTATGCAAACATACACACTATTGCTTTCTAGATGGTTATTCTGGTTTCTCTCAAATACCTGTGTCGGCTAGAGATCAATCAAAGACTACTTTTACATGCCTTTTTGGTACTTTTGCTTATAGACGTATGCCTTTTGGTTTATGTAATGCACCTGCTACCTTTCAAAGATGCATGATGGCTATATTCTCTGACTTTTGTGAGAAGATTTGTGAGGTTTTCATAGACGACTTTTCCGTCTATGGTTCCTCTTTTGATGATTGCTTGAGCAATCTTGATCGAGTTTTGCAGAGATGTGAAGAAACTAATCTTGTCTTGAATTGGGAAAAGTGCCACTTTATGGTTAATGAAGGTATTGTCTTGGGGCACAAAGTTTCTGAAAGAGGTATTGAAGTTGATAAAGCCAAGGTCGATGCTATTGAAAAGATGCCATGTCCCAAGGACATCAAAGGTATAAGAAGTTTTCTTGGTCACGCCGGATTTTACAGGAGTTCATTAAGGACTTCGCAAAAATTTCCCGGCCTTTGACTAATTTACTGCAAAAAGATATACCATTTGTTTTTTATGATGATTGTGTAGAAGCATTTGAAATACTTAAGAAAGCATTAGTCTCTGCGTCTGTTGTTCAGCCACCTGATTGGAATTTACCCTTTAAAATTAAGTGTGATGCTAGTGATTATGATGTAGGTGCTGTTCTAGGGCAAAGAGTTGATAAGAAATCAAATGTTATTCATTATGCTAGTAAGATCTAGACAATGCTCAAAGAAATTATGCTACTATTGAAAAAGAGCTTTTAGCAGTTGTATTTGCTTGTGATAAGTTCAGATCTTATATTGTTGATTCTAAAGTAACTATTCAAACTGATCATGCTGCTATGAAATATCTTATGTAAAAGAAAGATGCTAAACCTAGACTTATTAGATGGGTTCTCTTGCTACAAGAATTTGATTTGCATATTGTTGATAGAAAGGGAGCTGAGAACCCCGTTGCAAACAACTTGACTAGGTTAGAAAATATTCTTGATGAACCAGTACTTATTAATGATAGCTTTCCTGATGAACAATTAAATGTTATAAGTACTTCTCGTAGTACTCCATGGTATGCTGATTAAGCTAATTATATTGTTGTTAAGTTTATACCACCTAGCTTCACATACCAGCAAAAGAAAAGGTTTTTCTATGATTTAAGACATTACTTTTGGGATGACCCACATCTTTATAAAGAAGGAGTAGATGGTGTTATTAGACGTTATGTATGTGAGCATGAACAGGAACAGATCCTACGCAAGTGTCATTCCGAGGCTTATGGAGGACACCACGCTGGAGATAGAACTGCACATAAGGTATTGCAATCTGGTTTTTATTGGCCTACTCTCTTCAAGGATGCCCGTAAGTTTGTCTTGTCTTGTGATGAATGTCAAAGAATTGGTAATATTAGTAGACATCAAGAAATGCCTATGAATTATTCACTTGTTATTGAACCGTTTGATGTTTGGGGCTTTGATTATATCGGACCTTTTCCTGCCTCTAATGGATACACACATATTCTAGTTGTTGTTGATTACATTACTAAGTGGGTAGAAGCTATTCCAACTAGTAGTGCTGATCATAACACTTCTATTAAAATGCTTAAGGAAGTTATTTTCCCGAGGTTTGGAGTCCCTAGATATTTAATGACTGATGGTGGTCCACACTTTATTCATGGTGCTTTCCGTAAAATGCTTGCTAAGTATGATGTTAATCAGAGAATTGCATCTCCTTATCACCCTGAGTCTAGTGGTCAAGTAGAGTTGAGCAATAGAGAGCTCAAATTAATTTTGCAAAAGACTGTTAATAGGTCTAGAAAGAATTGGTCTAAGAAACTTGATGATGCATTATGGGCTTATAGAACTGCATACAAAAATCCTATGGGTATGTCTCCGTATAAAATGGTTTATGGAAAAGCATGTCACTTACCTCTCAAACTAGAACATAAGGCATATTGGGCTATTAAAGAGCTCAACTATGATTTTAAACTTGCCGGTGAGAAGAAGTTATTTGATATTAGCTCACTTGATGAATGGAGAACCCAAGCTTATGAAAATGCCAAGTTGTTTAAAGAAAAAGTTAAAAGATGGCATGAAAAAAGGATACAAAAGCGTGAGTTTAATGTAGGTGATTATGTATTGCTATACAACTCTCGTTTAAGATTTTTTGCACTAAAACTTCTCTCTAAATGGGAAGGCCCCTATGTTATTGAAGAGGTCTATCATTCCGGTGCCATAAAGATCAATAACTTTGAAGGCACAAATCCGAAGGTGGTAAACGGTCAAAGAATTAAACATTATATTGCAGGTAATCCCATAAATGTTGAAACCAATATTACTGAAACCGTAACCCCGAAGGAATACATAAGGGACACTTTCCGGAATGTTTCAGACTCCGAAAAGGAATAGGTATGTGGTACGGTAAGTAAACTGACTCCAAAACAATTTTTAAGGCAATATTTCTCCATTTTGGAATATTTAGAAAAATAGAAAAATAAGTAGCAGTCCGGGAAGGACACGAGGGCCCCACGAGGTAGGTGGGCGCCCCCTACCCCCCTGGGCGCGCCCCCCTACCTCGTGAGCACCTCGTGTGCCTTCCGGACTCCGTTTTCTTGCACGTTACATATTTTGGTCGGTAAAAATTCATTATATATTCTCTCGAAGGTTTTGACTCTTGTATCATGCAAATATCCTCTGTTTTCATTTCGAGCTGTCCCGTTGCAGATTAAATCAACATATCTTCCCAAGATTCGGAAGGAGAAAGCTATCTGGATGATTACTTAGCAAATCCAAAGGTCTATGGAGATGTGGAGCATGATGGATGGACCACGGAGGAAGAAGAGGACTATGTACCCAAGGGGAAGGAGGAGACAAGCTCAGATGAAGATGAAGCACCATTACCTCAACCCGGGGACATGCACGTGGAGTTCAAAAATTCAAGTCTCCCTGATAGGGTAAAGAAACCCAAGTTCGAGTTTATCCCTTTTCGTCTCTTGCAGGAAAATAAGCAAGACCTATGCACAAAGATATTAACCCTGGAGTGGGAGGTTGATGATCCGAGGGATCAAAATGCCGTCCTCAAGTGCAAATTAAGGGAGAAGCCTAAGCCATAAACTAAGCCTACATCACCACCACCTTCTTCATCGACAAAGGATATATAATCACGTGGGTATGGGCACTCCCCTTGGCAACTGCCAAACTTGGGGGAGGTGCCACTGTATCGTATCACAATCACTACTCCTATCTTTACCATTTTTCTTAGTTCGATCCTATTAGTAGTATCTTGATCTAGTAGAATAATGTTTATGGCATGATCTAGTTTTGAGTTTTGCTTTATGATCTCTCTTTGTAATCGAGTTCGTGAGCTATATATAATAAAGATTAGTGTTGGGTCAAGGGCTTGGTTATTCTGCCATGATCTTGGGTGAATAAAAGAAAAGAGAAAAAGAATAAAAAGAAACAAAGAGTTCATATTGATCTTATTGAGAGTAATGACTTCACATAGAAAGAGTATGATGATTAAAAGTTGTTGGGAGTTGGCAGACATAGCTTTGGTGATTGTTGCAATTAATAGGAAGTAATAAGGAAAGAGAGGTTATCACATATAGATATATTATCATTGACATCTTTTATGATTGGGAGCACTCATTAAAATATGACATGCTAAAGGGTTGATGTTGGACAAGGAAGATAACGTAATGAGTTATGCCTCTTTTATATCTGAGATAAACTATGTTGTCATGGATCCTCTAACTTGTTGAGCTTGCCTTTCCCCCTCATTCTAGCCAAATTCTCAGCACCAAGTAGAAATACTACTTGTGCTTCCAAATACCCTTAAACCAGTTTTGCCATGAGAGTCCACCATATCTACCTATGGATTGAGTAAGATCCTTCAAGTAAGTTGTCATCAGTGCAAAGCAATAAAAATTGCTCTAAATATGTATGATTGATTGGTGTGGGAGAAATAAGCTTTATACTATCTTGTGATGTGGAAGTAATAAAAGCGACGGACTGCATAATAAAGGTTCATATCACAAGGGGCCATATAAAGTGACGTTCTTTCGCATTGAGATTTTGTGCATCCAACCATAAAAGCGCATGGCAACCTCTGCTTCCCTCTGCGAAGGGCCAATCCTTTATTATTATCCTCTACCTTATGCAAGAGTCACGGTGATCTTCACCTTTCCCTTTTCATTTTATCCTTTGGCAAGCTCAGCATGTTGGAAAGAACATGATATATATATCTAATTGGATGTAGGGGAGCATGAACCATTATTGTTGACATTACCCTTGAGGTAAAAGGTTGTGGGGCAAATTTATAAGCCCCTCTCTTTCTCTGTGTCCGATTAAAACTCCGTAACCACAAGTATTGCATGAGTGTTAGCAATTATGGAGGACTAAATGATAGTTGAGTATGTGGACTTGCTTTTTAGCTCTGACATAGACTCTTTCCGATGTTATGATAAATTGCAAGTGCTTCAATGACTGAGATTATAGTTTGTCGGAGCCCAATAAGGTTTATGATTTATACTTTTGCATTGTGAATAGATCATCACTTGAACATAAGTAATCATATGACAAAATCTATATATGTTGCTGTTATGAGAATAATCATGATGCCTTCATGTTCATATTTTATTTTTATCGATGCCTCTACCTCTAAACATGAGGACATATTTATTGTTATCGGCTTTTCGCTTGAGGACAAGCGAGGTCTAAGCTTGGGGGAGTTGATACGTCCATTTTGCATCATGCTTTTATATCAATATTTATTGCATTATGGACTGTTATTTCACTTTATGTCACAATACTTATGGCTATTCTCTATTATTTTACAAGGTTTACATAAGGAGGGAGAATGCCGGCAGCTGGAATTCTAGGCTGGAAAAGGAGCAAATATTAGAGACCTATTCTGCGCAACTCCAAAAGTCCTGAAACTCCACAGAACATCTTAAGATAAATAAAGAAAAATCCTCGCCAAAGATGAAGGCCAGGGGCCCACACCCTGCTCACGAGGGTGGGGGCGCGCCCTAGCCCCCTACCTCATGGGCCCCCTGGTGGCTCTCCGACGTCCATCTTCTCCTATATGAAGTCTTTCGATGAGAAAAAATAAGAGGGAACTTTTCGGGACGAGACTCCGCCGCCACGAGGCGGAACATTGGCGGAACCAATCTAGAGCTTCGGCAGAGCTATTCTGCCGGGTATACTTCCCTCCGGGAGGGGGAAATCATCACCATCGTCATCACCAACGCTCCTCTCATCGGGAGAGGGCAATCTTCATCAACATCTTCACCAGCACCATCTCATCTCCAAACCCTAGTTCATCTCTTGTGTCCGATTCTTGTCTCAAAGTCCGGGATTGGTGCTAGTAGGTTGCTAGTAGTGTTGATTACTCCTTGTAGTTGATGCTAGTTGGTTTATTTGGTGGAAGATCATATGTTTAGATCCTATATGCATATTATTACCCCTCTGATTATGAACATGAATATGCTTTGTGAGTAATTACATTTGTTCCTGAGTAAAAGGGAGAAGTCTAGCTATTAGTAGTCATGTGAATTTGGTATTCGTTTGATATTTTGGTAACATGTATGTTGTCTAGCCTCTAGTGGTGTTATGTGAACGTCGACTACATAACACTTCACCATTATTTGGGCCTAGAGGAAGGCATTGGGAAGTAATAAGTAGATGATGGGTTGCTAGAGTGACAGAAGCTTAAACCCTAGTTTATGTGTTGCTTCGTAAGGGGCTGATTTGGATCCATATGTTTCATGCTATGGTTAGGTTTACCTTAATACTTTTGTTGTAGTTGCGGATGCTTGCAATAGAGGTTAATCATAAGTGGGATGCTTGTTCAAGTAAGGACAGCACCCAAGCACCGGTCCACCCACATATCAAATTATCAAAGTATCGAATGTGAATCATATTAACGTGATGAAAACTAGCTTGACGATATTCCCATGTGTCCTCGGGAGTGCTTTTCCTATTATAAGAGTTTGTTCCGGCTTGTCCTTTGCTACAAAAGGATTGGGCCACCTTGCTGCACTTTATTTACTTTTTTTACTTGTTGCTCGTTACAATCTATCTTATCACAAAACTATCTGTTACCACTTGTTTCAGTACTTGCAGAGAATACCTTGCTGAAAACCGCTTATCATTTCCTTCTGCTCCTCGTTGGGTTCGACACTCTTACTTATCGAAAGGACTACGATAGATCCCCTATACTTGTGGGTCATCATGGGGCGCACCCCCCAACACCCAAACCGAATTGGTTTAGGGCAAAGGGGACGGCTCCCTCTTTCCTTCTCCTCCTCTCCGTTTCCTTCCCCCTCTCCTATTCCTACTAGAAAAAGGAGGAGTCCTACTCCTAGTAGGAGTAGGACTCCTTTGGCGCGCCTCTCCCTAGCCGGCCGCCTCCTCCCCTTTGTTCCTTTATATACGGGGGCAGGGGGCACCCCATAGAGACAACAATTGATCATTGATCTCTTAGCCGTGTGCGGTGCCCCCCTCCACCATAATCCACCTCGATCATATTGTAGCGGTGCTTAGGCGAAGCCCTGCATCGGTAGCATCATCATCACCATCACCACGCCGTCATGCTGACAAAACTCTCCTGTGAAGCTTTGCTGGATCGAAGCTCGCGAGACATCATCGAGTTGAACATGTGAAGAACTCGGATGTGCCATGCGTTCGGTACTTGGATCAGTCGGATCGTGAAGACGTACGACTACATCAACCGCGTTGTGCTAACGCTTCCGCATTCGGTCTACGAGGGCACGTGGTCACACTCTCCCCTCTCGTTGCTATGCATCGCCATAATCATGTGTGTGTGTAGGAATCGTTGCAGAAATTAAATTTTTTTACGTATCACCAAGATGAATATATGGAGTAACTAGCAACGAGAGAGAGGGGAGTTCATCTTCATACCCTTGAAGATCGCGAGTCAGAAGCGTTGCAAGAATGCGGTTGGAGGAGTCGTACACGTAGCGATTCAGGTCGCGGCCGAATCCGATCTAAGCATCGAACAACGGTGCCTCCGCGTTCAACACACGTGTAGCCCGGTGACGTCTCCCGCGCCTTGATCCAGCAAGGAGGAGGGAGAGGTTTAGGAAGAAGGCTCCAACAGCAGCACGACGGCGTGGTGGTGATGGAGTCGCGGTTCTCCGACAGGGCTTCGCCAAGCTCACGCGGAGGAGGAGAGGTGATGGGGAGGGGAGGGGAGGGGCTGCGCCTTGGATGTGGTGCTGCAGCCCTCCCCTCGCCCCTCTATTTATAGGGAGAAGGGGGAAGGGGGCTGACCCCACTAGATGGGTTCTAGAGGGGGGCGGCGGCCAAGTGGGAGGGGGCTTGCCCCCAAAGCCAAGGGGGGCGCCCCCTTTAGGGTTCCCCCCAACCCTAGGCGCATGGGCCCTAAGGGGGGTTGGCGCCCCAGCCCACTTGGGGCTGGTTCCCTTCCACCTACAGCCCATAAGGCCCTCCGGGGCAGGTGGACCCTCCCGGTGGACGCCCGGAACCCCTCCGGTGGTCCCGGTACAATACCGGTATACCCCCGAATATTTCCGGTGACCGTATGATGACTTCCCATATATAAATCTTCACCTCCGGACTATTCTGGAACTCCTCGTGACGTCCGGGATCTCATCTAGGACTCCGAACAACATTCGGTAATCACATACAAGTCTTCCTAATAACCCTAGCATTATCAAACCTTAAGTGTGTAGACCCTACGGGTTTGGGAACCATGCAGACATGACCGAGACAACTCTCCGGCCAATAACCAATAGCGAGATCTGGATACCCATGTTGACTCCCACATGTTCCACGATGATCTCATCGAATGAACCACGATGTCGAGGATTCAAGCAATCTCGTATACAATTTCCTTTATCAATCGGTACGTTACTTGCCCGAGATTCGATCGTCGGTATCCCAATACCTCGTTCAATCCCGTTACCAGCAAGTCACTTTACTCGTTCCGTAACACATCATCCCGTGACCAACCCTTAGTCACATTGAGCTCATTACGATGATGTCTTACTGAGTGGGCCCAGAGATACCTCTCCGTCATACGGAGTGACAAATCCCAGTCTCGATTCGTGCCAACCCAACAGACACTTTCAGAGATACCCATTGTCGGTGTCAAAACCGGCGGATCTCGGGTAGGGGGTCCCGAACTTTGCGTCTAGGCCGGCTGGTAAGAGGAGGCAAGGGACATGAAGTTTTACCCAGGTTCGGGCCCTCTCGATGGAGGTAAAACCCTACGTCCTTCTTGATTAATATTGATGATATGGGTAGTACAAGAGTAGATCTACCACAAGATCAGAGAGGCTAAACCCTAGAAGCTAGCCTATGGTATGATTGTTGATGTGTATGTTGTCCTACGGACTAAAAGCCTCCGGTTTATATAGACACTGGATGGGGTTAGGGTTACATAGAGTCGGTTACAACAGTAGGAGATCTACATATCCGTATCGCCAAGCTTGCCTTCCACGCCAAGGAAACTCCCTTCCGGACACGGGACGGAGTCTTCAATCTTGTATCTTCATAGTCCAACAGTCCGGACAAAGGATATAGTCCGGCTGTCTGGACACCCCCTAATCCAGGACTCCCTCAGTAGCCCCTGAACCAGGCTTCAATGACGACGAGTCCGGCGCGCAGATTGTCTCTGGCATTGCAAGGCGGGTTCCTCCTCCAAGTACTTCGTAGAAGATTTTGAACACAAATATAGTATCCGGCTCTGTAAAATAAGTTTCCACATATTGCCATAGAGAGAATAATATTTACACCAATCTAATCTGCTGACGTATTCCGTAGCGTGACACACCACGGCCAAGCCTTTATCCGAGTCGTTTCATTATCCCACCTCAATGCGTTATGCGAGGCGGTTTCCTTGGCACGTCTTGTTAAAGCAGAGATCGTGTCCCCTTATCCCGGGATTCTCATCAATACGGGCGTGGGTAACCCAACCGCGCCATTGATTACGACGCTTGGAGATAAGCGGGTTTTACCAGGCTGGTGGGGACATGTAGTTGCGTCCACCCATATAAGGGGATAAGGATCCACCCTTTCACCTACGCCTTCTTCCTCCTTCACCTATCCATTCTTGCGCACTCGAGCTCCAGCGCCCAAGTCCGCACTCCCCACCTCAACCTTCTCCAGCATGTCCGGAGCGGGAGGCAAGTGGATGGTCTCCTCCGTCACGAAGGGACATATCAAAAAGCTGAGGAAGGCTGGATACCTGTCTAACGACATCGCGTACCGGCTCCCCGAAAAGGGGCAGCTCATCCCCACCCCTAGGCTCCATGAGAGGGTGGTGTTCCTCCCCCATTTCCTTTGTGGACTGGGCTTCCCTCTCCACCCATTTGTCCGGGGGCTCATGTTCTACTACAGCCTGGATTTCCACGATCTGGCCCTGAACTTCGTCCTCAACATCTCGGCGTTTATCGTCGTGTGTGAGGCCTTCCTCTGCATCCGCCCCCATTTTGGCCTATGGCTCAAGACTTTCAACGTCAAGCCGAAGGTGGTGCGCGAAAACCAGGCGGAGTGCGGAGGCGCCATGGTGGGCAAGATGGCCAACGTCCAATGGCTCGAGGGCTCCTTTGTGGAGACCCTAAAGGGGTGGCAATCGGGGTGGTTTTACATCACCGGGCCGCGCGACGCCGAATGGGTTGCACCCCCTATGTTTCAATCCGGACCCCCTATGCGGCGCACCTCCTGGAAGGAGACGGGCCTGTCGTGGGGCAAGAAGGGAGAGCTGACCGTACTCCAAACATGCGTCCAAACCCTGGTGGACAAGAAGCTCAAACTTGTCAACGTAGTCCAGGTTATGCTCATCCGCTTGATCCTCCTGTGTCAACAACGGGCTTTCAACCTGTGGGAGTTCGACCCGGCACGGCACCAAACTCTGAGAAGGCTCTTCGACACGACGTACGAAGATGCCTGGAAGGTGCTTTTCAAGGGCACCGAGGCTCCCGCATCCGCTACCGAGGATCACGGATTCAGTGCGCAGCGTCACGCTCTCGCGGTAAGCTGTTTTTTCCTTTTACAGGGTATCAGTTTTTCATAGTTTGACTCCATGCGGGATCTAAGCTCCCTTACCTTTGATAGGATTGGCATGTGACATCCGGACAGATCAACTGTCCGGCTCCTTTGCCCGAAGGCCCAGCGGACGCTCGCTTGGCGAAGCTGCTGGTTCCGGCACCCTATGTGGTGCCGGAGAAGAAGGCCGCAAAAAAGGCCGCGGGAACTCGAAAGAGTGCCCGGCGCCAGGAGGTGTCGGATCCATCATCCGATGGTTCCGAGGCGCATTCCTCGTGTGAAGACGAGGAGGAGGAAGAAGAAACCTCTCCCCCTCCAGCGGGAGGAGAGAAGAAAAGGAAGGCCGCCCTCTCTAGGGAGGCCGAAGGGTCCAAGAAGGGGAAAACCCTTCCTCCGGACTACTCCACCGACGCCGACGACAGCAGAGAGGAGTGGCAGCCCAGGTCCAATCCCCTGGCAAAATCATAAGTATCCAGATACCAGAGTAATTCATAGTATTCGTTTATTGCACAACTTTCCCTTACGTCAAATATGTTTATGCAGCCCACCCAAAGACCAGCTCGACGCATTGTTGAGAGGCTCACTGGACTCGTCGGATGTAAACTCGCTTCTGATGACTTCCTCCCCCCGCCCTACGGATGACACCGAAGTGTTGTCCCAACAGGTTCCAAGCCGGGAGGAGATGGTCCTAGAGGCGCCGCAAGGCGACCTCCCGGACTCCAGGAGTAAAGGGGATGAAACCCCCCAGGGCTCCATGTCTGGATCTAGGCCGGACACCGCTCTGGAACCTTCGAAGGTTCCAGAGTCCAGCGGGGGACCTCCTTCCAAGAGGAGTAAGTCCACCGTGCCGGTGGCCCCCGTCCAACTGGAGGTGCCGGACAATATGTTGGAGGCTCTCCAAGGCGCCTCCATCGACAAGGAGCACTGCACTATTATGAGTGCGGTGGTCCAGAAGGTTCGGTCCGCCAAGAGTGGACTGACTGAAGCTTGTACTAGCCTTTTGACAGGCTTTGGGGTAAGTAAAGAATGTGTAAATAATAGT
Organism: Triticum urartu; assembly: GCF_003073215.2. Lineage (NCBI taxonomy): Eukaryota > Viridiplantae > Streptophyta > Magnoliopsida > Poales > Poaceae > Triticum > Triticum urartu. The sequence goes on along the minus strand of NC_053025.1, from coordinate 83,139,132 downwards.
ACCGCATAGACAGTAGCCCCTGATGCTCTGTTTGGCGTTCGGGAAGAAAAGCCGAATAGAGGATCAAAATAGAATTCGCAGGAGTCTAACAAAAATGAGTCAATATGCATATGCAGGCTTCCCTGCTTGCGTCCGCCGCACTGACTGCGGAAGTGGACATGCTAAAGCAGAACCTCGAGCGGTCCGAGCAAGAGCTCGGGCATGCCAAGAAGCAGCTCGAGGACAATGAAGGTAAGAAATACCTTGTTTTTAAATATATATAAAAAGGTGCAATTGCAAAGAATGACAGGATTATCTTGGCTATTTTAGGGGCCACGTCTGAAGTGGCGACCCTTAAGCAAGCGCTGGTCGAGGCCGAGAAGAGGGCGGCCTCGGAACACACCGAGTGGGAGAAGTATGAGGCCGAGGTTGGCAAGGTGCGGCAAGAGCTCTAGGCTCTCATGGAAAAACATGAGAGTTTGGAGCTTGACTCAAAGACGCGAGCGTTCGAGCTCGTGGTGGCCATTGAAAATGCCAAGTCTGCCAAGGCCGAATCCCAGAAGACCCTCCAGGAGTTGGATGAGGTGAAGAAGATAGCGGCGGGTAAGGCATTCTTTATGCAAAGCAAACACATAAACGTGAGTTACTTGTTACTTACCCGAATCCGGAGCTCTCCAGGAGCGTTCGCAGATCTTCCTCGGAGTTTGTCTGATGTCGCCGCATTCTATCGAGCCGAGGAGGGGAGCTCGACAGAGAAGGTGTTCTGGTCTCAGTATGCTGAGGCCGGACACCCCGTGTCCCTGAGCGACCAGCTGAAGCAACTGGTCGAGCTCCACAAGGCGGCCGAACATGCCATGAAGGGCCTCATTGTTCGGCTATGGCCTGGAGGGGCTCTGCCTAGGAGCTATTTCGGGCTGGTGCGGCGGTTGGTGGAGGTCTGTCCAAGGCTCGAAGTCATCAAGCGCTCCGTCTGCATTGAAGGTGCCCGTAGTGCCCTTGCCCGTGCTAAGCTGCACTGGGGCAAGCTGGATGCTGAGAAGCTTGTGAAGGACGGGCCACCGCCGGGGAAAGAGCATCGCAAGCCCGAGAATTACTATAAGGATGTTCTGAAGGGTGCCCGCCTTGTGGCGGATGAATGTTCTAGGGATGTAATTTTTGAGTGAAACTTGCTCGTTTTGTCCTGTGCGCTGAAAACTTGTTCATATGCGCTAAGCAATTTTATTGGAATTTAAAATATTACCTTCTGTGCGGCTGTTTATCAATTCAGAGAGATGGCGAGTCGTCGGCTTCTGCCCCCGTGCCGCTAGTGCTGGGGTGTTCGGGGATAAACCTGAGCGCTCTTTTTCCCATGTTTGGGTCCTTCGAGGGAGGCGCTCAGCCCAACGAACAAGGCAATCGGACTATAATGCATGAACACTCTCACTTAGCCATAGAATTCTATAATTTTAAATTTCGGCGAAGCCCCTGGTATTCGGAAGACCGAGTTCGGGGCGCTATCCACGCCTTGGCCGGACAGAGCCGGCTCCTCGCCCTAAGCGGCATAAGTCTTTAGGGACTCGAAAAACCTCTCGAAAACGACCAGCTCTCGCTTCATCATGATAGTCAATTTTAGCTTTCTCCACTGAGGTGCTCGACCCAGCTCAACTGCGGCACAATCGCAGTGGTTCTCCTAGTGCTACCTTAGCTGATATAGCGGAACGTAAGGCACCAAAACATAGGAGCCGGGCAAACCCAACTATTGACCCAAGGCATGATTCGGAGCCGATGCATATAATGCTATAAGTTCGGGGTGCCGCACTTGTTAAAGTGTTTAGACTTCTCACACCATATTGAGGGGTACTAAAGCCCCTGGCGTATTTTGGCCGTACCAATCGTGTACGGGTGCAACATGTCGTTAAGGAACATGTATAAAGAAAAAAAGGTAATGCAGAAATAGACGAAAGCTATGCATTGTTTATTAAAAAGGGCTACGATCAAAGCAGAACGATACAAATAATGCGATAAGTGGAAGGTTGGACTAGTTAACATGTCCGTTCCAGGGGCAAGCTGCGAAATAGTATGCGGAGCAGGTATACTACTCGTGATAGAGACCACCTGGGAGTTCCGTACTGCGGCGTGGCTTGTCTGCTTCCCTGGTTCTTGCATCGTTTGTGCAGCAATTGAACTGTCGAACAGGCCTTCCGAAGGATGGAGTCCTGAAAGTAAGAGAAAATTAAAAAATCGGCAGCTCCTGGTACGGTTTAAGCCGTGTTTTGGGCGCGCCTTGATGGTGCCCCTCCCCCTGTACCCATGGTATCTCTAGAGCGTAGTTATGTACGCGAAGTACTGGCGTCGCCTTTTTGCGAGGGTTGGGGTTGGGGCCGCGTTGCTACAACTGCTTGGATCGTGCCAGGCGGTCTTGTTGTAGGTTACTCCGGGCGCGCTTGAAGGTGTCCGGTCGTTTAGTGGCCGGAATAGAGAACTGCCTGGAGAGGCTGCTTTGTACTTCCGCTGCAAGGGCCGCCGTGTGCTCCTCCGTCCGGAGGGAGCGTTCGGTGTTTCCATTGACCGTAATTACTCCTCGAGGGCCTGGCATCTTGAGCTTAAGGTATGCATAGTGCGGTACCGCATTGAACTTAGCGAATGTGGTTCGCCCGAGCAGTGCGTGATAACCACTGCGAAACGGGACTATGTCGAAGATTAACTCCTCGCTTCGGAAATTATCCGGAGATCCGAAGACCACTTCAAGTGTGACTGAGCCTGTACAGTTGTCCTCTACACCTGGTATTACGCCTTTAAAGGTCGTTTTGGTGGGCTTAATCCTCGAGGGATCTATGCCCATTTTCCGCACTGTATCCTGGTAAAGCAGGTTCAGGCTGCTGCCGCCGTCCATAAGGACTCTAGTGAGATGAAATCCGTCAATAATTGGGTCTAGGACCAATGCGGCGAATCCGCCATGACGGATGCTAGTGGGATGGTCCCTTCGATCAAAGGTGATCGGGCAGGAGGACCATGGGTTGAACTTTGGGGCGACTGGCTCTACCGTGTATACGTCCCTTAACGCGCGCTTCCGCTCCCTTTTGGGGACGTGGGTTGCGTATATCATGTTCACCGTCCGCACTTGTGGGGGAAAACCCTTCTGTCCACTATTGTTCGGCGGCCGAGGCTCCTCGTCGTCATCGCTATGCAGCCCCTTGTCTTCATTTTCGGCGTTTAACTTGCCTGCCTGCTTGAACACCCAACAATCCCTGTTGGTGTGATTGGCCGGCTTTTCGGGGGTGCCATGTATCTGGCACAAGCGGTCGAGTATTCGGTTCAAACTGGATAGGCCCCTAGGATTCCGTTTGAATGGCTTTTTCCGCTGACCGGATTTAGAGCCTCTGAATCTGGCATTAACTGTCGTATCCTCAGGATTGTCACCGTTAATGCGGCGCTTCTGCTTGTTGTGATGCGACCTGCCACTACTGTCCCTGGTGTCCGAATTACCAGGGTTCTTGGTCATATTGTTGCTACGAGCATGCCAGCTGTCTTCTCCCGTGCAAAAGCGGGTCATGAGTGTCGTGAGTGCTGCCATAGATTTCGGCTTTTCCTGTCCTAGGTGCCGGGCCAGCCACTCGTCACAGATATTGTGCTTGAAGGCTGCTAGGGCCTCAGCGTCCGGACAGTCGACTATTTGATTTTTCTTTGTTAGGAACCGTGTCCAGAATTGCCTGGCCGATTCCTCTGGCTGCTGAATTACGTGACTTAGGTCATCAGCGTCTGGGGTCGCACATAAGTGCCCTGGAAATTGTCGAGGAATGCGGCTTCCAGGTCCTCCCAATAACTGATTGATCCTGTTGGCAAGCTGTTAAGCCAATGCCGAGATGGTTCTTTAAGCTTGAGTGGGAGGTATTTGATGGCGTGGAAATCGTCGCCGCGGGCCATGTGGATATGAAGGAGATAATCCTCGATCCATACCGCAGGATCTGTTGTGCCATCATATGATTCGATGTTTACGGGTTTGAAACCCTCGGGGATTTGATGATCCATTATTTCGTCTGTAAAGCATAGTGGGTGTGCGGTGCCTCTGTACTGGGCTATATCATGACGTAGCTCCAGTGAGCTTTGTCTACTGTGTTCGGCCCTACCGAATTTGTGGCCGGCGTGACAGTTACCGTCTCGAGCCGTGGGGCTCCCACACGATCCGTAGATCTATCTTGTTTGCCTTGCCTTGTCCTCCAACATGTCTCGCAAGTCCGGTGCATATTCCCGTGCCTTGGTACGGGGTGCGCCTTGAGTGGAGGGCCGGGAGGCATCTCTGTCGCGGCCACGAGGTGGACGGTCGGCCGCATCAAGTGCTTCCTCCTCTAATCGGGGTAGCAACATGCGCTTTGGGTAGCTCTTGGAGGGGCGTTCGAGTTTATGCTCTTCGGCCGCAAGGACTTCAGTCCATCTGTCGACCAGCAAATCTTGATCAGCTCTAAGTTGTTGCTGTTTTTTCTTGAGGCTTCTTGCCGTGGCCATAAGCCTGCGTTGAAAATGCTCTTTCTCGACGGGATCCTCTGGCACGACGAATTCATCGTCGTCGAGGCTTTCCTCGTCTTCGGAGGGAGGCATATAATTATCGTCCTCGACCTCTCTGTCTGCCGCTCTCTCATGAGGGCTGGTTTCTCCATCCTCCTGTGCTAAGTCTTGCTGGAGGGGGTTTTCTTCGGCACTTTCCGGAGTGTTATTATCTCCCGTGCTAGAATCGCCGTATTTGTTTTGGCGGGATTTTGAGCGGCGCCACTGACGCCGGCGCTTAGGCTGTTTCTTGGAGGGGTCATCCTCCGCTGTTCCATCGCCATCTCCCTCTTTGGGGTGTCCACCATGTATATGTCATATGATGAGGTGGCTTTCCAGGGCCTAGTAGGCGCTGGTTCTTCATCATCTCCTTCATCGGCGTCCATACCGTCGATGTCTTCGGAGTCGAAGTCGAGCATGTCGGTTAAGTCATCGACAGTGGCTACAAAGTGGGTGGTGGGTGGGCTTTGAATTTCTTCATCGTCCGTACCCCAACCTTGCTGACCGTAGTCCGGCCAGGGCTCTCCTGATAAAGAGAGAGACTTCAGTGACTTCAGGATATTGCCGAAAGGCGAGTGCTGAAAGATGTCCGCGGCAGTGAACTCCATGATCGGCGCCCAATCGGATTCCATCGGCAGGGGCGCGGAGGGTTCGGAGTCCGGAGAGGAGTCCGGCTCCTTGGAGTCACGAGTCTCACAGAGTACGAGGCTGGTGTTCGACTCAATCGCCGTTGGGGTCGCAGCCCCCGGGGTGGCGTCCAACCGCCCATCCTCGATCGGCGCAGTTGGCTCCGAATTAAGGGTCGGAGCCGATGCGGGTGCGGCCTCCAGGGCACTGTTCGGCGGCAGAGCTAGATCATGCTCGTCGTGACAGTGCGGCGCACTCGGTAGTGGCACGAATCCGTCGAAGATCAAGTCCCCGCGGATGTCAGCCATGTAGTTTAAACTTCCAAATCTGACCTGACGTCCAGGGGCGTAGCTTTCGATCTGCTCCAGATGGCCAAGTGAATTGGCCCGCAGTGCGAAGCCGCCGAAGACCAAGATTTGTCCGGGGAGGAAGGTCTCACCCTGGACTACATCACTATTGATGATCGTAGGATCCATCAAGCCTAACGGCGACAACACAGAGGAACTCTCAATGAAATCACCAATGTCGGTGTCAAAACCGGCGGATCTCGGGTAGGGGGTCCCGAACTGTGCGTCTAGGCCAGATGATAACAGGAGGCAAGGGACACGAAGTTTTACCCAGGTTCGGGTCCTCTCGATGGAGGTAAAACCCTACGTCATGCTTGATTAATATTGATGATATGGGTAGTACAAGAGTAGATCTACCACGAGATCGGAGAGGCTAAACCCTAGAAGCTAGCCTATGGTATGATTGTTGATGTGTATGTTGTCCTACGGACTAAAACCCTCCGGTATATAGACACCGGATGGGGTTAGGGTTACATAGAGTCGGTTACAATGGTAGGAGATCTACATATCCGTATCGCCAAGCTTGCGTTCCACGCCAAGGAAAGTCCCTTCCGGACACGGGACGGAGTCTTCAATCTTGTATCTTCATAGTCCAACAGTTCGGCCAAAGGATATAGTCCGGCTGTCCGGACACCCCCTAATCCAGGACTCCCTCACCCGTAGTGCACCTTTATAGTCACCCAGATATGTTGTGACGTTTGGCACACCCAAAGTATTCCTACAGTATCCGGGAGTTGCGCAATCTCATGGTCTAAGGAAAAGATACTTGACACTAGAAAAGCTTTAGCAGACGAACTACATGATCTTGGGCTATGCTTAGGATTGGGTCTTGTCCATCACATCATTCTCCTAATGATGTGATCCCGTTGTCAATGACATCCAATGTCGATGGTCAGGAAACCGTAACCATCTATTGATCAACGAGCTAGTCAACTAGAGGCTCACTAGGGACATGTTGTGGTCTATGTATTCACACATGTATTATGATTTCCGGATAACACAATTATAGCATGAACAATAGACAATTATCATGAACAATGAAATATAATAATAACCATTTTATTATTGCCTCTAGGGCATATTTCCAACAGTCTCCCACTTGCACTAGAGTCAATAATCTAGTTACATTGTGATGAATCGAACACCCATGCAGTTCTGGTGTTGATCATGTTTTGCTCTAGGGAGAGGTTTAGTCAACGGATCTGCCACATTCAGGTCCGTATGTACTTTACAAATATCTATGTCTCCATTTTGAACATTTTCACAAATAGAGTTGAAGCGACGCTTGATATGCCTAGTCTTCCTGTGAAACCTAGGCTCCTTGGCAAGGACAATAGCTCCAGTGTTATCACAGAAGAGAGTCATCGGGCCCGACGCTTTGGGAATAACTCCTAGGTCGGTAATGAACTCCTTCATCCAGATTGCTTCTTGTGCCACCTCCGAGGCTGCCATGTACTCTGTTTCACATGTAGATCCCGCCATGATGCTTTGCTTGCAACTACACCAGCTGACTGCCCCATCATCAAAATATACACGTATCCGGTTTGTGACTTGGAGTCATCCAGATCTGTGTCGAAGCTAGCATCGACATAACCCTTTACGACGAGCTCTTCGTCACCTCCATAAATGAGAAACATATCCTTAGTCCTTTTCAGGTACTTTAGGATATTCTTGACCGCTGTCCAGTGTTCCATGCCGGGATTACTTTGGTACCTTCCTACCAAACTCACGGCAAGGTTTACATCAGGTCTGGTACACAGCATGGCATACATGATAGACCCTATGGCCGAGGCATAGGGGACGACACTCATCATTTCTCTATCTTCTGCCGTGGTCGGGCATTGAGCCGTGCTCAATCTCATACCTTGCAATACAGGCAAGAACCCCTTCTTGGACTGATCCATATTGAACTTCTTCAATATCTTGTCAAGGTACATACTTTGTGAAAGACCAATGAGGCGTCTCGATCTATCTCTATAGATCTTGATGCCTAATATATAAGCAGCTTCTCCAAGGTCCTTCATTGAAAAACACTTGTTCAAGTAGGCCTTTATGCTTTCCAAGAATTCTATATCATTTCCCATCAATAGTATGTCATCCACATATAATATGAGAAATGCTATAGAGCTCCCACTCACTTTCTTGTAAACACAGGCTTCTCCATAAGTCTGCGTAAACCCAAACGCTTTGATCATCTCATCAAATCGAATGTTCCAACTCCAAGAGGCTTGCACCAGCCCATAGATTGAACATTGGAGCTTGCACACCTTGTCAGCATTCTTAGGATCGACAAAACCTTCTGGCTGCATCATATACAATTCTTCCTTAAGGAAACCATTAAGGAATGCCATTTTGACGTCCATTTGCCATATCTCATAATCATAGAATGCGGCAATTGCTAACATGATTCGGACAGACTTCAGCTTCGCTACAGGTGAGGAAGTCTCATCATAGTCAACCCCTTGAACTTGTCGATAACCCTTAGCGACAAGCCGAGCCTTATAGATGGTCACGTTACCATCCGCGTCTGTCTTCTTCTTAAAGATCCATTTATTTTCTATGGCTCGCCGATCATCGGGCAAGTCAGTCAAAGTCCATAATTTGTTTTCATACATGGATCCTATCTCGGACTTCATGGCTTCCAGCCATTTTTCGGAATCCGGGCCCGCCATCGCTTCTTCATAGTTCGAAGGTTCACCATTGTCTAACAACATGATTTCCAAGACAGGGTTGCCGTACCACTCTGGTGCGGAACATGTCCTTGTGGACCTACGAAGTTCGGTAGCAACTTGATCTGAAGTTTCATGATCATCATCATTAACTTCCTCTCTAGTCGGTGCAGGCACCTCAGGAACATTTTCTTGAGTTGCGCCACTCTCCGGTTCAAGAGGCAATACTTCATCAAGTTCTACTTTCCTCCCACTTACTTCTTTCGAGAGAAACTCTTTCTCTAGAAAGGATCCATTCTTGGCAACAAAGATCTTGCCTTCGGATCTGAGGTAGAAGGTATACCCAATACTTTCTTTAGGGTATCCTATGAAGACGCATTTTTCTGATTTGGGTTCGAGCGTTTCAGGTTGAAGTTTCTTGACATAAGCATCGCATCCCCAAACTTTCAGAAATGACAGCTTAGGTTTCTTACCAAACCACAATTCATACGGTGTCATCTCAACGGATTCCGACGGAGCCCTATTTAAAGTGAATGTGGCAGTCTCTATAGCATAACCCCAAAATGACAGCGGTAGATCGGTAAGACACATCATAGATCGTACCATATCTAATAGAGTGCGATTACGACGTTCGGACACACCATTACACTGAGGTGTTCCAGGCGGCGTGAGTTGTGAAACAATTCCGCATTTCCTTAAGTGCGTGCCAAATTCGTGACTCAAATATTCTCCCCCACGATCTGATCGTAAGAATTTGATTTTCCTGTCACGTTGATTCTCAACCTCACTCTGAAACTCCTTGAACTTTTCAAAGGTCTCAGACTTGTGTTTCATTATATAGACATACCCATATCAACTCAAGTCATCAGTGAGGGTGAGAACATAACGATAGCCACCGCGAGCCTCAACACTCATTGGACCGCACACATCAGTATGTATGATTTCCAATAAGTTGGTTGCTCGCTCCATTGTTCCGGAGAATGAAGTCTTGGTCATTTTGCCCACGAGCCATGGTTCGCATGTGTCAATTGATTCATAATCAAGAGACTCCAAAAGTCCATCTGCATGGAGTTTCTTCATGCGTTTAACACCAATGTGACCAAGGCGGCAGTGCCACAAGTATGTGGGACTATCATTATCAACCTTACATCTTTTGGCATTCACACTATGAATATGTGTAACATCATGTTCGAGATTAAATAAGAATAAACCATTGACCAGCGGGGCATGACCAGAAAACATGTCTCTCATATAAATAGAACAACCATTATTCTCAGATTTAAATGAGTAGCCATCTCGCATTAAACGAGATCCAGATACAATGTTCATGCTCAAAGATGGTACTAAATAACAATTATTGAGGTTTAAAACTAATCCCGTAGGTAAATGTAGAGGTAGCGTGCCGACGGCGATCACATCGACCTTGGAACCATTCCCGACGGGCATCGTCACCTCGTCCTTCGCCAGTCTCTGTTTATTCTGCAGTTCCTGTTTTGAGTTACAAATATGAGCAACTACACCGGTATCAAATACCCAGGAGCTACTACGAGCACTGGTTAGGTACACATCAATTACACGTATATCACATATACCTTTGGCATTGTCGGCCTTCTTATCCGCTAAGTACTTGGGGCAGTTCCGCTTCCAGTGACCGTTTCCCTTGCAATAAAAGCACTCATTCTTAGGCTTGGGTCCATTCTTTGGCTTCTTCCCGGCAGCTTGCTTACCGGGCGCGGCAACTCCCTTGCCGTCCTTCTTGAAGTTCTTTTTACCCTTGCCTTTCTTGAACTTAGTGGTTTTATTCACCATCAACACTTGATGTTCCTTTTTGATTTCCACCTCCGCTGATTTCAGCATTGAATATACCTCAGGAATGGTCTTTTCCATCCCCTGCATATTGAAGTTCATCACAAAGCTCTTGTAGCTAGGTGGGAGCGACTGAAGGATTCTGTCAATAACCGCATCATCCGGGAGATTAACTCCCCGCTGAGATAAGCGGTTGTGCAACCCGGACATTTTGAGTATGTGCTCGCTGACGGGACTATTTTCCTCCATATTGCAAATGTAGAACTTGTCGGAAACTTCATATCTCTCGACCCGGGCATGAGCTTGGAAAACCATTTTCAGCTCTTGGAACATCTCATATGCTCCGTGTTGCTCAAAACGCTTTTGGAGCCCCGGCTCTAAGCTGTAAAGCATGCCGCACTGAACCAGGGAGTAATCATCACTACGCGTCTGCCAAGCGTTCATAACGTCTTGTTCTGCTGGGAAAACATGTGCTTCACCTAGCGGTGCATCAAGGACATATGCTTTCCTGGCAGCTATGAGGATAATCCTCAGGTTACGGACCCAGTCCGTGTAGTTGCTGCCATCGTCTTTCAGCTTGGTTTTCTCTAGGAACGCGTTGAAGTTTTGAGGGCAACATTAGCGTCGGCCATTTGATCTACAAGACATATTGCAAAGATTTTTACACTATGTTCATTAGAATTAAGTTCATCTAATCAAATTATTTAATGAACTCCCACTCAGATAGATATCCCTCTAGTCATCTAAGTGATACATGATCCGAGTCAACTAGGCCGTGTCCGATCATCACGTGAGACGGACTAGTCATCATCGGTGAACATCTTCATGTTGATCGTATCTTCTATACGACTCATGTTCGACCTTTCGGTCTTCCGTGTTCCGAGGCCATGTCTGTACATGCTAGGCTCATCAAGTTAACCTAAGTGTATTGCGTGTGTAAATCTGGCTTACACCCGTTGTATGCGAACGTTAGAACCTATCACACCCGATCATCACGTGGTGCTTCGGAACAACGGACCTTAGCAACTGTGCACAGTTAAGGGGAACACCATTCTTGATATTTTAATGAGGGATCATCTTATTTATGAAGGAAATATGCCCTAGAGGCAATAATAAAGTTATTATTTATTTCCTTATTTCATGATAAATGTTTATTATTCATGCTAGAATTGTATTAACCGGAAACATAATACATGTGTGAATACATAGACAAACAGAGTGTCACTAGTATGCCTCTACTTGACTTAGCTCGTTAATCAAAGATGGTTATGTTTCCTAACCATGGACAAAGAGTTGTTATTTGATTAACGGGATCACATCATTAGGTGAATGATCTGATTGACATGACCCATTCCATTAGCTTAGCACCCGATCGTTTAGTATGTTGCTATTGTTTTCTTCATGACTTATACATGTTCCTATGACTATGAGATTATGCAACTCCCGTTTACCGGAGGAACACTTTGGGTGCTACCAAACGTCACAACGTAACTGGGTGATTATAAAGGAGTACTACAGGAGTCTCCAAAGGTACATGTTGGGTTGGCGTATTTCGAGATTAGGTTTTGTCACTCCGATTGTCGGAGAGGTATCTCTGGGCCCTCTCGGTAATGCACATCACATAAGCCTTGCAAGCATTACAACTAATGAGTTAGTTGCGGGATGATGTATTACAGAACGAGTAAAGAGACTTGCCGGCAACGTGATTGAACTAGGTATTGGAATACCGACGATCGAATCTCGGGCAAGTAACATACCGATGACAAAGGGAACTACGTATGTTGTTATGCGGTCTGACCGATAAAGATCTTCGTAGAATATGTAGGAGCCAATATGGGCATCCAGGTCCCGCTGCTGGTTATTGACCGGAGACATGTCTCGGTCATGTCTACATTGTTCTCGAACCCGTAGGGTCCGCACGCTTAAGGTTACGATGACAGTTATATTATGAGTTTATGCATTTTGATGTACCGAAGGAGTTTGGAGTCCCGGATGGATCGGGGACATGACGAGGAGTCTCGAAATGGTCGAGACGTAAAGATCGATATATTGGACAACTATATTCGGACATCGGAAAGGTTCCGAGTGATTCGGGTATTTTTCAGAGTACCGGGTAGTTACGGGAGAAGCAATGGGCCTTGATGGGCTTTAGTGGGAAGAGGAGAAAGGGTCAAGGGGCTGCTGCGCCCCCCCTCCCCTCTAGTCCGAATTGGACTAGGGAAAAGGGGGCCGGCCACCTCTCCTTCTCCTCCACTTCCTTCTCCCTTCCTCCCCTCTTGGTGGACTCCTACTAGGACTTGGAGTCCTAGTAGGACTCCACATCCTGGCCGCATCAAGGCTTGGCCGGCCTCCTCCTCCTCCATCCTTTATATACTGAGGCAAGGGGCACCCCATAGACACACAACTTGATCCAGATGATCTATTCCTTAGCCTTGTGCGGCGCCCCCAGCCATCATAGTCCTCGATAATATTGTAGCGGTGCTTAGGCGAAGCCCTGCAGCAGTAGTACGTCAAGATCGTCACCACGCCGTCGTGCTGACGGAACTCTTCCCCGACACTTTTCTGGATCGGAGTCCGGGGATCGTCATCGAGCTGAACGTGTGCTAGAACTCGGAGGTGCCGTAGTTTCGGTGCTTGATCGGTCGGATCATGAAGACGTACGACTACATCAACCAAACGCTTCCGTTGTCGATCTACTAGGTATGTAGATCATACTCCCCCTCTCGTTGCTATGCATCACCATGATCCTGCGTGTGCGTAGGAAAATTTTGAAATTACTACGTTCCCCAACAGTGGTATCAGAGCCTAGGTTTTATATGTTGATGTTATATGCACGAGTAGAACACAAGTGAGTTGTGGGTGATATAAGTCATACTGCCTACCAGCATGTCATACTTTGGTTCGGCGGTATTGTTGGATGAAGCGGCCCAGACCGACATTACGCGTACGCTTACGCGAGACCGGTTCTCCCGACGTGCTTTGCACAGAGGTGGCTTGTGGGTGACAGTTTCGCCAACTTTAGTTGAACCAAGTGTGGCTACGCCCGGTCCTTGCGAAGGTTAAAACGGAGTCAAATTGACAAACTATCGTTGTGGTTTTGATGCGTAGGTGAGATTGGTTCTTACTTAAGCCCGTAGCAGCCATGTAAAACTTGCAACAACAAAGTAGAGGACGTCTAAATTGTTTTTGCAGGGCATGTTTTGATGTGATATGGTCAAGACATGATGCTGAATTTTATTGTATGAGATGATCATGTTTTGTAACCGAGTTATCGGCAACCGGCAGGAGCCATATGGTTGTCGCTTTATTGTATGCAATGCAATCGCGATGTAATGCTTTACTTTATCACTAAACGGTAGCGATAGTCATGGAAGCACAAGCTTGGCGAGGCGACAGCGATGCTACGATGGAGATCAAGGTGGCGCGCCGGTGACGATGGTGATCACGACGGTGCTTCGGAGATGGAGATCACAAGCACAAGATGATGATGGCCATATCATATCACTTATATTGATTGCATGTGATGTTTATCTTTTATGCATCTTATCTTGCTTTGATTGACGGTAGCATTATAAGATGATCTCTCACTAAATTATCAAGAAGTGTTCTCCCTGAGTATGCACCGTTGCGAAAGTTCTTCGTGCTGAGACACCACGTGATGGTCGGGTGTGATAGGTTCTACGTTCAAATACAACGGGTGCAAAACAGTTGCACACGCGGAATACTCAGGTTATACTTGACGAGCCAAGCATATACAGATATGGCCTTGGAACATGGAGACCGAAAGGTCGAGCGAGAATCATATAGTAGATATGATCAACATAATGATGTTCACCAATGAAACTACTCCATCTCACATGATGATCGGACATGGTTTAGTTGATTTGGATCACGTAATCACTTAGAGGATTAGAGGGATGTCTATCTAAGTGGGAGTTCTTAAGTAATATGATTAAATTGAACTTAAATTTATCATGAACTTAGTCCTGGTAGTATTTTGCAAATCATGTTGTAGATCAATAGCTCGCGTTGTTGCTTCCCTGTGTTTATTTTGATATGTTCCTAGAGAAAATTGTGTTGAAAGATGTTAGTAGCAATGATGCGGATTGGATCCGTGATCTGAGGTTTATCCTCATTGCTGCACAGAAGAATTATGTCCTTGATGCACCGCTAGGTGACGGACCTATTGCAGGAGCAGATGCAGACGTTATGAACGTTTGGCTAGCTCAATATGATGACTACTTGATAGTTTAGTGCACCATGCTTAATGGCTTAGAATCGGGACTTCAAAGACGTTTTGAACGTCATGGAGCATATGAGATGTTCCAGGAGTTGAAGTTAATATTTCAAGCAAATACCCAAGTTGAGATATATGAAAGTCTCCAACAAGTTCTATAGCTAAAAGATGGAGGAGAATCGCTCAACTAGTGAGCATGTGCCCAGATTGTCTGAGTACAACAATCGCTTGAATCAAGTGGGAGTTAATCTTCCAGATAAGATAGTGATTGACAGAATTCTCTAGTCACCATCACCAAGTTAGTGGAACTTTGTGATGAACTATGATATGCAAGGGATAACGGAAACGATTCCCAAAGCTCTTCGTAATGCGGAAATTGACGAAGGTAGAAATCGAGAAAAAACATCAAGTGTTGATGGTAGACAAGACCACTAGTTTCAAGAAAAGGGCAGAGGGAAGAAGGGGAACTTCAAGAAGAACAACAAGCAAGTTGCTGCTCAAGTGAAGAAGCCCAAGTCTGGTCCTAAGCCTGAGACTAAGTGTTTTTACTGCAAATGGACTGGTCACTGGAAGCGGAACTACCCCAAGTGATTGGCAGATAAGAAGGATGGCAAAGTGAACATAAGTATATTTGATATACATGTTATTGATGTGTACATTACTAGTGTTTATAGCAACCCCTCAGTATTTGATACTAGTTCAGTTGCTAAGATTAGTAACTAGAAACGGGAATTGCAGAATAAACAGAGACTAGTTAAGGGTGAAGTGACGATATGTGTTGGAAGTGGTTCCAAGATTGATATGATCATCATCGCACACTCCCTATACTTTCGGGATTAGTGTTGAACCTGAATAAGTGTTATTTGGTGTTTGCGTTGAGCATGAATATGATTTGATCATGTTTATTGTAATATGGTTATTCATTTAAGTAAGAGAATAAATTGTTGTTCTGTTTACATGAATAAAACCTTATATGGTTACACACCCAATGAAAATAGTTCATTGGATCTCGATCGTAGTGATACACATAATCATAATATTGAAACCAAAAGATGCAAAGTTAATAATGATAGTGCAACTTATGTGTAGCACTGCCGTTTAGGTCATATTGGTGTAAAGCGCACGAAGAAACTCCATGCTGATGGGATTTTGGAATCACTTGATTATGAATCACTTGATGCTTGCGAACCATGCCTCATGGGCAAGATGACTAAGACTCCGTTCTCTGGAGCGAGCAACTGACTTATTGGAAATAATACATACTGATGTATGCGGTCCGATGAGTGTTAAGGCTCACGACAAGTATCATTGTTTTCTGAACTTCACAGATGATTTGAGCAGATATGGGTATATCTACTTGATGAAACATAAGTATGAAACATTTGAAAAGTTCAAAGAATTACAGAGTGAAGTGGAAAATCATCGTGACAAGAAAATAAAAGTTTCTACGATATGATCGCAGAGGTAAAATATTTGAGTTACGAGTTTGGTCTTCAATTAAAACAATGTGAAATAGTTTCACTACTCACGCCACCTGGAACACCATAGTGTAATGGTGTGTCCAAATGTCATAACCGTACTTTATTAGATATAGTGCGATCTATGATGTCTCTTACCGATCTACCATTATCGTTTTGGGGTTATGCATTAGAGACAGCTGCATTCACGTTAAATAGGGCACCATCTAAGTCCGTTGAGATGACACAATCTGAACTGTGGTTTGGCAAGAAACCAAAGTTGTCGTTTCTTAAAGTTTGGGGTTGTGATGCTTATGTGAAAAAGTTTCATCCTGATAAGCTCAAACCCAAATCGGAAAAGTGCGTCTTCATAGGATACCCTAAAGAAAATGTTGGGTACACCTTCTATCACAGATCCGAAGGCAAAATATTCGTTGCTGAGAATGGATCCTTTCCAGAGAAGGAGTTTATCTTGAAAGAAGTGAGTGGGAGGAAAGTAGAAAACTTGATAAGGTAATTGTACCTTCTCCCTCATTGGAAAGTAGTTCATCACAAAAATCTGTTCTTATGACTACTACACCAATTAGTGAGGAAGCTAATGATGATGATCATGTAACTTCAGATCAAGTTACTACCAAATCTCATAGGTAAACCAGAGTGAGATCCGCACCAGAGTGGTACGGTAATCCTGTTCTGGAGGTCATGTTACTTGACCATGACGAACCTACGAACTATGAGGAAGTGATCATGAGCCCAGATTCTGCGAAATGGTTTGAGGCCATGAAATCTGAGATATGATCCATGTATGAGAACAAAGTTTGTACTTTGGTTGACTTGCTCGATGATCGGCAAGCAATTGAGAATAAATGGATCTTCAAGAGGAAGACGGACACTGATAGTAGTGTTACTATCTACAAAGCTAGAATTGTCGCAAAAGGTTTTCGACAAAGTTCAAGGTGTTGACTACGATAGAGCTTCTCACTCGTATCTATGCTTGAGTCTGTCCGAATCATGTTAGTAATTGCCGCATTTTATGAAATCTGGCAAATGGATAAACAAAACTGCATTCCTTAATGGATTTATTAAAGAAGAGTTGTATATGATGCAACTAGAAGGTTTTGTCAATCCGAAAGGTGCTAACAAAATGTGCAAAGCTCCAGCGATCCATCTGTGGACTGGTGCAAGCATCTCGGAGTTGGAATATACGCTTTGATGAGTTGATCAAAGCATATAGCTTTATACATACTTGCGGTGAAGCCTATATTTACAAGAAAGTGAGTGGGAGCACTACAGCATTTCTGATAGGTATATGTGAATGACATATTGTTGATCAGAAATAATGTAGAATTATTCTGTAAAGCATAAAGGATTGTTTGAAAGGAGTTTTTCAAAGAAAGACTTCGGTGAAGCTTCTTGCATATTGAGCTTCAAAATCTATAGAGATAGATCAAGACGCTTGATAAGTTTTTCAATGAGTACATGCCCTGACAAGATTTTGAAGTAGTTCAAAATGGAGCAGTCAAAGAAAGAGTTCTTGCCTGTATTACAAGGTGTGAAGTTGAGTAAGACTCAAAGCCCGACCACGGAGAAGATAGAAAGAGAATGAAAGTCATTCCCTATGCCTTGGCCATAGGTTCTATAAAGTATGTCATGCTGTGTACCAGATCTATTGTATACCCTGCACTGATTTGGCAAGGGAGTACAATAGTGATCTAGGAGTAGATCACTAGACAGCGGTCAAAATTATCCTTAGTGAAATAAGGATATGTTTCTCGATTATGCACGTGACAAAAAAGGTTCATCGTAAAGGGTTACGTTGATGCAAGTTTTTGACACTGATCCAGATCATTCTAAGTCTCAATCTAGATACATATTGAAAGTGGGAGCAATTAGCTAGAGTAGCTCCGTGCAGAGCATTGTAGACATAGAATTTTGCAAAATACATACGGATCTGAATTTGGCAGGCCCGTTGACTAAATTTCTCTCACAAGCAAAACATGATCACTCTTTGGGTGTTAATCACATAGCGATGTGAACTAGATTATTGAATCTAGTAAACCCTTTGGGTGTTAGTCACATGGAGATGTGAACCAATCACATAAAGATGTGAACTATTGGTATTAATCACATAGCGATGTGAACTAGATTATTGACTCTAGTGCAAGTGGGAGACTAAAGGAAATATGCCCTAGAGGCAATAATAAAGTTATTATTTATTTCCTTATTTCATGATAAATGTTTATTATTCATGCTAGAATTGTATTAACCGGAAACATAATACATGTGTGAATACATAGACAAACAGAGTGTCACTAGTATGCCTCTACTTGACTAGCTCGTTAATCAAAGATGGTTATGTTTCCTAACCATGAACAAAGAGTTGTTATTTGATTAACGGGATCACATCATTAGGTGAATGATCTGATTGACATGACCCATTCCATTAGCTTAGCACCCGATCGTTTAGTATGTTGCTATTGCTTTCTTCATGACTTATACATGTTCCTATGACTATGAGATTATGCAACTCCCGTTTCCCGGAGGAACACTTTGGGTGCTACCAAACATCACAACATAACTGGGTGATTATAAAGGAGTACTACAGGTGTCTCCAAAGGTACTGTTGGGTTGGCGTATTTCGAGATTAGGATTTGTCACTCCGATTGTCGGAGAGGTATCTCTGGGCCCTCTCGGTAATGCACATCACTTAAGCCTTGCAAGCATTACAACTAATGAGTTAGTTGCGGGATGATGTATTACAGAACAAGTAAAGAGACTTGCCGGCAACGAGATTGAACTAGGTATTGGAATACCGACGATCGAATCTCGGGCAAGTAACATACCGATGACAAAGGGAACAACGTATGTTGTTATGCGGTCTGACCGATAAAGATCTTCGTAGAATATGTAGGAGCCAATATGGGCATCCAGGTCCTGCTGTTGGTTATTGACCGGAGACATGTCTCGGTCATGTCTACATTGTTCTCGAACCCGTAGGGTCCGCACGCTTAAGGTTACGATGACAGTTATATTATGAGTTTATGCATTTTGATGTACCGAAGGAGTTCGGAGTCCCGGATGAGATCGGGGACATGACGAGGAGTCTCGAAATGGTCGAGACGTAAAGATCGATATATTGGACGACTATATTCGGACATCAGAAAGGTTCCGAGTGATTCGGGTATTTTTCGGAGTACCGGGTAGTTACGGGAGAAGCAATGGTCCTTGATGGGCTTTAGTGGGAAGAGGAGAAAGGGTCAAGGGGCTGCTGCGCCCCCCCTCCCCTCTAGTCCGAATTGGACTAGGGAAAAGGGGGCCGGCCACCTCTCCTTCTCCTCCACTTCCTTCCCCCTTCCTCCCCTCTTGGTGGACTCCTACTAGGACTTGGAGTCCTAGTAGGACTCCACATCCTGGCCGCACCAAGGCTTGGCCGGCCTCCTCCTCCTCCATCCTTTATATACTGAGGCAAGGGGCACCCCATAGACACACAACTTGATCCACGTGATCTATTCCTTAGCCGTGTGCGGCGCCCCCAGCCATCATAGTCCTCGATAATATTGTAGCGGTGCTTAGGCGAAGCCCTGCAGCAGTAGTACGTCAAGATCGTCACCACGCCGTCGTGCTGACGGAACTCTTCCCCGACACTTTGCTGGATTGGAGTCCGGGGATCGTCATCGAGCTGAACGTGTGCTAGAACTCGGAGGTGTTGTAGTTTCGGTGCTTGATCGGTCGGATCATGAAGACGTACGACTACATCAACCAAACGCTTCCGTTGTCGATCTACTAGGTATGTAGATCATACTCCCCCTCTCGTTGCTATGCATCACCATGATCTTGCGTGTGCGTAGGAAAATTTTGAAATTACCATGTTCCCCAACAATTTATGCTACCGTCGTTCTAAGCAAATAAGATGTAAAACATGATAAACATCACATGCAATCAAATAGTGACATGATATGGCCAATATCATTTTGCTCCTTTTGATCTCCATCTTCGGGGCGCCATGATCATCATCGTCACCGGCATGACACCATGACCTCCATCATCATGATCTCCATCATCGTGTCTTCATGAAGTTGTCTCGCCAACTATTACTTCTACTACTATGGCTAACGGTTAGCGATAAAGTAAAGTAATTACATGACGTTTATGTTGACACGCAGGTCATAATTAAATTAAGACAACTCCTATGGCTCCTGTCGGTTGTCATACTCATCCACATGCAAGTCGTGATTCCTATTACAAGAACATGATCAATCTGATACATCACATATATCATTCATCACATCCTTTTGGCCATATCACATCACACGGCATATGCTGCAAAAACAAGTTAGACGTCCTCTAATTGTTGTTGCATTTTTTTTATGTGGCTGCTATAGGTTTCTAGCAAGAACGTTTATTGCCTACGCCAAAACCACAACGTGATATGCCAATTTCTATTTACCCTTCATAAGGACTCTTTTCATCGAATGCAATCCGACTAAAGTGGGAGAGACAGACACCCGCTAGCCACCTTATGCAACTAGTGCATGTCAGTCGGTGGAACCAGTCTCACGTAAGCGTACGTGTAAGGTCGGTCCAGGCCGCTTCATCCCACGATGTCGCCGAATCAAGATAAGACTAGTAACGGCAAGTAAATTGACAAAATTGACGCCCACAACAACTTGTGTTCTACTTGTGCATAGAAACTACGCATAGACCTAGCTCATGATGCCACTGTTGGGGATCGTTGCAGAAATTTAAAAAAATTCTACGCATCACCAAGATCAATCTATGGAGTAACTAGCAACAAGAGAGAAGGGAGTGCATCTTCATACCCTTGAAGATCGCGAGTCAGAAGCGTTGCAACAACGCGGTTGGAGGAGTCGTACACATAGCGATTCAGATCGCGGCCGAATCCGATCTAAGCACCGAACAACGGTGCCTCTGCGTTCAACACACATGCAGCCCGGTGACGTCTCCAGCACCTTGATCCAGCAAGGAGGAGGGAGAGGTTGAGGAAGAAGGCTCCAACAGCAGCACAACGGCGTGGTGGTGATGGAGTGGCAGTTCTCCGGCAGGGCTTCGCCAAGCTCACGCGGAGGAGGAGAGGTGATGGAGACGGGAGGGGCTGCGCCTGGGATGTGGTGATGCAGCCCTCCCCTCGCCCCTATATTTATAGGGAGAAGGGGG
This sequence comes from Triticum urartu, assembly GCF_003073215.2. NCBI lineage: Eukaryota > Viridiplantae > Streptophyta > Magnoliopsida > Poales > Poaceae > Triticum > Triticum urartu. Next base: position 83,118,314 of record NC_053025.1, on the reverse strand, counting down.
AAGGGGGCCGGCCCCTCTAAATGGGATCTAGAGCGGGGCAGCGGCCAAGGGGGAGGGGGCTTGCCCCCCAAGCCAAGGGGGGCACCCCCTTTAGGGTTCCCCCCAACCCTAGGCGCATGGGCCCTAGAGAGGGTTGGCGCCCCAGCCCACTTGGGGCTGGTTCCCTTCCACCTACAGCCCATAAGGCCCTCCGGGGCAGGTGGACCCTCCCGGTGGACCCCCGGAACCCCTCCGGTGGTCCTGGTACAATACCGGTATACCCCCGAATATTTCCGGTGACCGTATGATGACTTCCCATATATAAATCTTCACCTCCGGACTATTCTGGAACTCCTCGTGACATCCGGGATCTCATCTGGGACTCCGAACAACATTCGGTGATCACATACAAGTCTTCCAAATAACCCTAGCGTCATCGAACCTTAAGTGTGTAGACCCTACGGGTTCGGGAACCATGCAGACATGACCGAGACAACTCTCCGGCCAATAACCAACAGCGGGATCTGGATACCCATGTTGACTCCCACATGTTCCACGATGATCTCATCGAATGAACCACGATGTCGAGGATTCAAGCAATCCCGTATACAATTCCCTTTATCAATCGGTACGTTACTTGCCCGAGATTTGATCGTCGGTATCCCAATACCTCGTTCAATCTCGTTACCAGCAAGTCACTTTACTCGTTCTGTAACACATCATCCCGTGACAAACCCTTAGTCACATTGAGCTCATTACGATGATGTCTTACCGAGTGGGCCCAGAGATACCTCTCCATCATACGGAGTGACAAATCACAGTCTCGATTCGTGCCAACCCAACAGACACTTTCAGAGATACACGTAGTGCACCTTTATAGTCACCCAGTTACGTTGTGACGTTTGGCACACCCAAAGTATTCCTACGGTATCAGGGAGTTGCACAATATCATGGTCTAAGGAAAATATACTTGACATTAGAAAAGCTTTAGCAGACAAACTACACGATCTTGCGCTATGCTTAGGATTGGGTCTTGTCCATCACATCATTCTCCTAATGATGTGATCCCGTTATCAATGACATCCAATGTCCATGGTCAGGAAACCATAACCATCTATTGATCAACGAGCTAGTCATCTAGAGGCTCACTAGGGACATGTTGTGGTCTATGTATTCACACATGTATTACGATTTCTGGATAACACAATTATAGCATGAACAATAGACAATTATCATGAACAAGGAAATATAATAATAACCATTTTATTATTGCCTCTAGGGCATATTTCCAACAAGTGGGAAGGCCACAAGGGGCATGCCCACTCTCAACAAGCCAAAAGAGTTCATGCCTCCATCCTATGTACTTCGTAAGACTAAGGATGGAGAGGTTTATGCAAAGTTCGTTGGTCCTCGAAATGCATTCCGGTTTTATGCTATTTGGGTCCCTAAGACCCTTGTGACTAACCTGCGATGTCCCATTGCAAAATGGGTGCCTCTAACCAAGTCATAATTGTGTGTAGGTTGCTTTCTCCGGTGGAGTAAAATGGGTGATTGACAGTGGATGTACCAACCATATGACCGGAGATAGCAAGTTGCTCTATGATTTCATGGAAGCTATTCAACCATTTATGGGCATTATGTTTGGTGGAGGATCAAAAGGACAGGTACTCGGGTTGGGCAAGGTGGCTATCACAAATGACATGTCTCTTACAAATGGCATGCTTGTCCAATCCCTTAAACACCATTTGCTTTCACTTCGCCAATTAGCTTCTGTTGGTTATGATACACTCTTTGGACTAACGGATGTGAAAGTCTTTAAGAGAGATACTCTCGAAGTGTCTTTTGTTGGAGAGTTGGATGGCAACCTTTACACGGTTGATTTCTCAAAAGAGAGCACATTCCATGCAACTTGTCTAATGGCCAAGGCTGACAAGGGTGGCTATGGCATCGCCGGCTAGCCCATGTCGGCATGAGAAATCTTCAAGATCTCTTAAAGGGAAATTACATCCTTGGACTAACCAATTTCTCTTTTAAGAAAGATTGTGTGTGTAGTGCATGCATAGCAGGAAGCAACATCAATCAAAGCACCCACCCAAGAATATTGTGTCTACTTCAAGGCCTCTAGAGCTCCTTCATGTGGATCTTTTTGGGCCTCCTTCATGGGATAGTCTTGGTGGGAAAAAGTATGGGCTTGTCATTTTTGATTATTACTCAAGATATACATGGGTTTTCTTCCTCAAGTCCAAGGATGAGACGAAGATCACCTTCATTGATTTTGCCAAGCAAGCTCAACGCAAGTTTGACAAAGAAATCTTAGCAATAAGAAGTGATAATGGCTCTGAGTTCAAAAACTACACCTTGGAAGAATTTCTTAGTGATGAAGGGATTGAGCATCAATATTCATCTCCATACACTCCCCAACAAAATGGTGTAGCAGAAAGGAAGAACCGCACACTTGTGGAGATGGCAAGGTCCATGTTGGATGAATACAAGTCACCACATAGTTTTTGGACCGAGGCTGTCAACATTGCATGCCATGCATCAAACCAGCTCTTTCTCCGCACTATATTGGAAAAGACTCCATATGAGCTTCTAACTGGGAACAAGCCAAATGTCAAGTACTTCCGTGTATTTGGGTGCAAATGTTTCATCCTCAACAAAAAAGAATGGTTAGGGAAATTTCAATCCAAAACCATTGAGGGCATATTTTTTGGCTATGGATCAAACTCTCACGGCTATAGAGTCTACAACAAATCCAATGGATGTGTTATAGAAACTTGTGACGTGGTGTTTGATGAATTTAATGGCTCCCATGGGAGCAAGTTGATCTAAGTGATGTAGGTGCAGAAGATTCTTCTCAAGATATCTTGACCATGGGTGTTGGTGCACTCCTTCCAATGGAACAAGAACCTCATGATGATGAAGAAGAAGATGGAAGCTTCACGCATCATCAAACTACTTCAACACCCATACCACCTCAAGCTCCTATTGTTCAACTAATCCCCGTACACAAAGTACAAGATGATGATCAAGTTCCTCTTCATGATAAAAATCAAGAAGAAAGTGCAATCATTGACGATGAACCTCAACAAATGCAAGATGAAGAAGAAGATCTTCCACCACACATTAATGATCCATATGCTGAGGACGTGGATGATGGACATGAAGTTGAACCTCGTGAAACTCTTACCTCCATCATGCCTCGTGTGGTCGGTCGTGTTGATGTTGACAAAATTCTCACTGGCATATCGGAAGGTAGAGTCACTCGTGAACACTTGACAAAATTTTGTGCTCACTTCTCATTTGTGTCTAGTGTTGAGCCTCTCAAGGTAAAGATGCATTGATGGACAATGATTGGCTCATTGCTATGCAAGAAGAGTTGAACATCTTTGAACGCAACCAAGTGTGGTCATTAGTCAAGAGGCCAACTACCGAGCACAACGTCATTGGAACAAAGTGGATTTTCAAGAACAAGCAAGATGAGAATGGTGTAATCATCCGTAACAAGGCAAGGTTAGTGGCACAAGGGTACTCACAAGTTGAAGGTTTAGACTTTGGTGAGACCTTTGCCCCCGTTGCCCTTCTTGAATCCATTTGCATCTTACTTGCTATGCTGCTTTCAATGGTTTTACATTACATCAAATGGATGTGAAGAGTGCTTTCCTTAACGGTCCTCTACAAGAAGAAGTATATGTATCACAACCCCCTGGGTTCGTTGATCCCGATCACAAAGACTATGTGCATAAACTTCATAAGGCTTTGTATGGCCTCAAAAAAGCACCTCGCGCTTGGTATGATCATCTTAAGAAGTTTCTACTCGATGATGGTTTTGTCAGAGGGGTGATCGATCCCACTCTTTTTATTAAGAGGGACAAGGGTGATTTGATCTTATGCCAAATCTATGTAGATGATATCATTTTTGGTTCCCCTAACATCCATTTGTGCAAGAAGTTTGCGGCTTCCATGACCAAAAATTTTGAAATGTCACTCAATGCGGATTTGAAGTTCTTCCTTGGATTTCAAATTCAACAATTTCAAGAAGGAATTTTCTTGTCTCAAGCAAAATACCTCAAGGATATCTTAGAGAAGTTTGGCATGTCTGATGCTAGTCCATGAAAGACACCCATGCCAACCAAAATTGCACTCACTGAAGACACAAATGGTATTCCTTTCGACCCATCTATTTACCGCTCTATGATTGGTTCATTGCTTTATCTTTGTGCATCGAGACCAGACATCATGTTTAGTGTATGCATGTGTGCTAGATTTCAAGCTTCCCCTAGGGAAAGTCATCATAAGGAGGTTAAGCATATTCTTAGATACCTTATTCACACCCCAAAGTTGGGTCTATGGTACCCCAAGGATGCTGAGTATGATCTCATTGGGTACACAAATGCGTATTGGGCTGGCAACAAAGTGGATCGTAAGTCCACCTCCGGTGCTTGTCAGTTTCTTGGACGCTCATTGGTAAGTTGGTCCTCGAAGAAACAAAATTGTGTTGCCCTCTCCACCGCAGAAGCTGAATACATTGCAATCGCCAGTTGTGCCACTCAATTACTATGGATGAGGCAAACTTTGAAGGATTACGGTATCACCTATAGACATGTGCCTCTTCTATGTGATAATGAAAGTGCCATCAATATTGCTGAGAACCCCAAAGATCATACCCGCACCAAGCACATTGATATTAGGTATCACTTCTTAAGAGATCATGTGGAGAAGGGTGATATTGATATTGCTCATGTTGGGACAGATATGCAACTTGCAGATATTTTCACGAAGCCATTGGATGAAGGAAGGTTTTGTCAACTTAGGCGTGAACTTGGTATCTTGGAGCTGGACAACATTATGTGAAAACTAGTACCCATGCATGCATTGTCATAATGTCTTGTCTCGATGTAGGCATATATTTGGGGGGAGACACTCAACTAATGAGTACTCTCACCCTATGAAATGCATAAAAAGAACAAACACTCTCAAAGCTATCATGTTACTCTAACTATGGAGCTTTCAATGATGGAGTAGTGATTATGCACCCAAAGTTCCATTCTTTGCGGAGCCATGTCACGTATACTCATACATGGTGGCCGTAGCCACCGCTCTTCTCACTAGAACAATATATGAGCGGTATGTGTTTTTGGTGCTGTTGTTGTATTGACATAGGTTACTCACTACTTGATATTATACCAATTTATCATTGTCATAATCATCTCCCCCTAGTCATCATCTCAATTGTCTTTTTACAGAAAAAAATTTGTGTGTCGGTCATCCGGTACTGTCCATACGTCCATAAAAAGCTCTCTGTTACATTGGGTCCGGACGTCCGGTCTATCCGGTCGTCTGTTAATTCTTCCCCTGGCTTGGGCACCGAAAATTCTTCCCCTGGCTCAGGCACCGGACGTCCGAAGAACTCCGATCGTCCGTAAAAAGCTCTCTGTTACACTCGGTCCGGACGTCTGGTCAATCCGGTAGTCCATTAATTCTTCCCATGGCGCAGGCACCAGAGGTCCGTAGGACTCCGATCGTCCAGGACTTTCTCAGGCACCGGACATCCGAAGAACTCCGGTCATCCGTAAAAAGTTCTCTGTTACATTCAGTCCGGACATCCGGTATATCCAGTCGTCCGTTAATTCTTCTCCTGGCTCAGGCACCGGACGTCCGTAGGACTCCGGTCATTTGGGACTTTCTTGGGCACATATATATAGCGCGGGGTGCGGTTCGGGTCATTTTACCCTAATCCCTTCGCTCCCCACCGCCGCCACCCCTGTCTCGTGGCTCGTGCTCCTCGTCGGGGCCGCTCGTGCGCTCGTGCTCCTCACCGCGGCCGCTCGTGCTCCTTGTCGTGGCCACTTGCTGCTCATGCCCCTCGCCGACGCCATATCACTCTGGTCGTCGCAGTCCCCGGCGCGGCCCCTTGCCTGATTTGCTCCGGTCGCCATCTTCCTCCACGTTCTTCACTCCAAGGTAGCACCCATCTCTTCTCACCTCATAAATCCATTCTTCAATCTATGGTGGGTTGCTGATTTGGATCATCCTCCTCCTCTAGGTCGAGATGCCCAAGACCAAGCACTCCGCGCGCAAGCAGGTCACCGGTGGGCCATCTTGTATGTCTAGTCGTGGTGGCTCCGATGACTCACAGGAGCGGGCTCGTCCTCGGAAGCATGCCGCCCGCCCTCACAGATCTACTAGCAAATCCTCTTCGGAGGGCTCCGACTATGAGGATGAGCTTGATGATTTGGAGCAGCCCAAGTTTGTCGCTGTTCGCACCTCCGCACCCAAGCCGGGTACTTGTCGTCCCACCTTCAAGCCTCCTCCTCCTCTGGTGCAAACTCACGGTGATGCTCGTCATATCTCTCTCGAACCTCCTTTACCCCTCGGCCGCATGCTACCTCTTGAGAACTTGCGTTGGTTTTCCCTTGAAGAGGAAAGGGTGGTGCAACAAAGTAGCGTAAGTATTTCCCTCAGTTTTTGAGAACCAAGGTATCAATCCAGTAGGAGGCCACGCACGAGTCCCTCGCACCTACACAAACAAATAAATCCTCGCAACCAACACGATAAGGGGTTGTCAATCCCTACACAGTCACTTACAAGAGTGAGATCTAATAGATATCATAAGATAATATTTTTGGTATTTTTATGATAAAGATGCAAAGTAAAATAAAAGGCAATAAAAATAACTAAGTTTTGGAAGATTAATATGATGGAAGATAGACCCGGGGGCCATAGGTTTCACTAGTGGCTTCTCTCAAGAGCATAAGTATTCGCGGTGGGTAAAAAAATTACTGTTGAGCAATTGACAGAATTGAGCATAGTTATGAGAATATCTAGGTATGATCATGTATATAGGCATCACGTCCGAGACAAGTAGACCGACTCCTGCCTGCATCTACTACTATTACTCCACACATCGACCGCTATCCAGCATGCATCTAGAGTATTAAGTTCAATAGAACAGAGTAACGCTTTAAGCAAGATGACATGATGTAGAGGGATAAACTCATGCAATATGATGAAAAGCCCATCTTGTTATCCTCGATGGCAACAATACAATATGTGCCTTGCTGCCCCTATTGTCACTGGGAAAGGACACTGCAAGATTGAACCCAAATCTAAGCACTTCTCCCATTGCAAGAAAGATCAATCTAGTAGGCCAAACCAAACTGATAATTCGAAGACACTTGCAAAGATAACCAATCATACATAAATGAATTCAGAGAAGATTCAAATATTGTTCATAGATAAACTTTATCATAAACAAACAATTCATCGGTCTCAACAAACACACCGCAAAAGAAGATTACATCGAATAGATCTCCACAAGAGAGAGGGAGAACTTTGTATTGAGATCCAAAAGGAGAGAAGAAGTCATCTAGCTAATAACTACGGACCCGTAGGTCTGAGGAAAACTACTCACACTTCATCGGAAGGGCTATGGTGTTGATGTAGAAGCCCTCCATGATCGATGCCCCCTCCGGCGGAGCTCCAGAACAGGCCCCAAGATGGGATCTCATGGACACAGAAAGTTACGGCGGTGGAATTAGGGTTTTGGCTCCATATCTGGTAGTTTCGGGGTACGTAGGTATATATAGGAGGAAGGAGTATGTCGGTGGAGCAACAGGGGGCCCACGAGGGTGGAGGGCGTGCCTGGGGGGGTAGGCGTGCGCCCCTACCTCGTGGCCTCCTGGTTGATGTCTTGACGTAGGGTCCAAGTCCTCTGGATCATGTTTGTTCCGAAAATCACGTTCCCAAATGTTTCATTCCGTTTGGACTCCTTTTGATATTCTTTTTCTGCGAAACCCTAAAATAGGCAAAAAAATAGCAATTCTGGGCTGGGCCTCCGGTTAATAGGTTAGTCCCAAAAATAATATAAAAGTGTATAATAAAGCCCAATAATGTCCAAAACAGAATATAATATAGCATGGAACAATCAAAATTATACATGTGTTGGCGACGTATCAAGCATCCCCAAGCTTAATTCATGCTCGTCCTCGAGTAGGCAAATGATAAAAATAGAATTTTTGATGTGGAATGCTACTTGGCATAATTTCAATGTAATTCTCTTAATTGTGGTATGAATATTTAGATCCAAAAGATTCAAGACAAAAGTTTAATATTGACATAGAAATAATAATACTTCAAGCATACTAACTAAGCAACTATGTCTCTTCAAAATAACATGGCCAAAGAAAGTTATCCCTACAAAATCATATAGTCTGGCTAAGCTCCATCTTCACCACACAAAGTATTCAAATCATGCACAACCCTGATGACAAGCCAAGCAATTGTTTCATACTTTTAATGTTCTCAAACTTTTTCAATCTTCACGCAATACATGAGCGTGAGCCATGGACATAGCACTATAGGTGGAATAGAATGGTGGTTGTGGAGAAGACAAAAAGGGAGAAGATAGTCTCACATCAACTAGGCGTATCAACGGGGTATGGAGATGCCCATCAATAGATATCAATGTGCGTGAGTAGGGATTGCCATGCAACGGATGCACTAAAGCTATAAGTATATGAAAGCTCAACAAAAAGAAAGTAAGTGGGTGTGCATCCAACTTGCTTGCTCACGAAGACCTAGGGCATTTTGAGGAAGCCCATCGTTGGAATATACAAGCCAAGTTCTATAATGAAAAATTCCCACTAGTATATGGAAGTGATAACATAGGAGACTCTCTATTATGAAGATCATGGTGCTACTTTGAAGCACAAGTGTGGAAAAAGGATAGTAGTATTGCCCCCTTTTTTGGGGGCCTTCTCTTTTTTTTGGCCTTTCTCCCTTTTTATTTTTTATTTGGGACAATACTCTATGAATGATGATCATCACACTTCTATTTATTTACAACTCAATGATTACAACTCGATACTAGAACAAAGTATGACTCTATAAGAATGGCTCCGGCGGTGTACCGGGATAGCAATGATGCATGAGTGACTTATATGAAAGAATTATGAATGGTGGCTTTGCCACAAATAAAATGTCAACTACATGATCATGCAAAGCAATATGACAATGATGGAGCGTGTCATGATAATCGGAACAGTGGAAAGTTGCATGGAAATATATCTCGGAATGGCTATGGAAATGCCATGATAGGTAGGTATGGTGGCTGTTTTGAGGAAGGTATATGGTGGGTGTATGATACCGGTGAAAGGTGCGCGGTATTAGAGAGGCTAGCAATGGTGGAAGGGTGAGAGTGCGTATAATCCGTGGACTCAACATTAGTCATAAAGAAATCACATACTTATTGCAACAATCTATTAGTTATCGAAGCAAAGTACTACGCGCATGCTCCTAGGGGGATAGATTGGTAGGAAAAGACCATCGCTCGTCCCCGACCGCCACCCATAAGGAGGACAATCAATAAATACATCATGCTCCGACTTCTTAACATAACAGTTCACCATACTTGCACGCTACGGGAATCACAAACTTCAACACAAGCATTTCTCAAATTCACAACTACTCAACTAGCACGACTCTAATATCACCATCTCCATATCTCAAAACAATTATCAAGTTTCAAACTTCTCATAGTATTCAACACACTCATAAGAAAATTTTATTATTAATCTTGAATGCCTAAAATAATTAGAGCAAATTACCATGCTTTTTTGTAGGACTCCCAAAATAATCTGAGTGAAGCATGAGAGAACAATGGTTTCTATAAAAACAAATCTACCACCGTGCTCTAAAAGACATAAGTGATGCACTAGAGCAAAAACTATATAACTCAAAAGATATAAGTGAAGCACATAGAGTATTCTAATAATTTCCGAATCATGTGTGTCGCTCTCAAAAAGGTGTGGGAAGCAAGGATGATTGTGGAAAACTAACAAATAAAGACTCAAATAATACAAGACGCTCCAAGCAAAACACATATCATGTGGTAAATAAAAATATAGGTCCAAGTAAAGTTACCGATAGAAGTAGACGAAAGAGGGGATGCCTTCCGGGGCATCCCCAAGCTTTGGCTTTTAGGTGTCCTTATATTATCTTGGGGGTGTCGTGGGAAACCCCAAGCTTAGGCTCTTGTCACTCCTTGTTCCATAATCCATCAAATCTTTACCCAAAACTTGAAAACTTCACAACACAAAACTTAAAGTAGAAAATCTCGTGAGCTCCGTTAGCGAAAGAAAACAAAACACCACTTAAAGGTACTGTAATGAACTCATTCTTTACTTATATTGGTGTTAAACCTACTGTATTCCAACTTCTCTATGGTTTATAAACTATTTTACTAGCCATAGATTCATCAAACTAAGCAAACAACACACACAAAAACAGAATCTGTGAAAGACAGAACAGTCTGTACTAATCTGTAGCTAACGCAAGATCTGGAACCCCAAAAATTCAAAAATAAATTGCAGGACGTGAGGAATTTATCTATTAATAATCTTCAAAAAGACTTAACTAAATGGCACTTTACAAATAAAAATGGCAGCAATTCTCATGAGCGCTAAAGTTTCTGTTTTTTACAGCAAGATTAAAAAGACTTTCCCCAAGTCTTCCCAACGGTTCTACTTGGCACAAACACTAATTAAACACAAAAGACACAACCAAAACAGAGGCTAGATAAATTATTTATTACTAAACAGGAGAAAAAAGCGAGGAATAAAAATAAAATTGGGTTGCCTCCCAACAAGCGCTATCGTTTAACGCCCCTAGCTAGGCATAAAAGCAAGGATAGATCTAAGTAATATCATCTTGGGTATTTAATTTTTTTGCAGAGTTACGCTCGAATCCGGGAGGTTCCTTACGTTTACCCTCATATTCGGAAATTTTTGAGATCTAAAGAATCCAAACGCTTATTGCAAAGGGTAATCAACATATTCATGCAGTGGAGATTCACGCTAACACTCTTAAGAGGTTCAAGAGATTTTTGTAAGATCTTGGTTACTTCGCAAATTTTCTCGAAAACTTGTGTTTCTTCTTCGGTATGATGATGCCCCTTTTATTGGGGTAGTGTTCCCACTATACCCTTTATAATTTCATGTGCAATACTGGGATCAATTTCAATAAAATTGCCTTTGGCAACGCAATCCAAGAGTTGTCTATGAGATAAATTCAATCCAACATAAAAGTTGCGAAGCAAAATTCTATAATTCACCTCTAGGGTGCAATTACGATAAAACCCCATCATTCTAAACCAAGCATCTTTTAAGTTTTCTCCTTGTCTTTGTTTGAAGTGAAGAACCTCAAACTCGGGAGACAAAGGGGAAGATAGGGGACTAGCCATAGCGACAAGCAAGCAATCCGACACACAAGCAAACAAGAAACAGGCAAAAAGAGGCGAATAAAGAAAGATAGGGAGGAAGAGAGAGAGGGCGAATAAAACGGCAGGGGTGAAGTGGGGGAGAGGAAAACGAGAGGCAAATGGCAAATAATGTAATGCGGGAGATAAGGGTTTGTCATGGGTACTTGGTATGTCTTGACTTTTGCGCGAACCTCCCCGGCAACGGCACCAGAAATCCTTCTTGCTACATCTTGAGCACTTGCGTTGGTTTTCCCTTGAAGAGGAAAGGGTGGTGCAGCAAAGTAGCGTAAGTATTTCCCTCAGTTTTTGAGAACCAAGGTATCAATCCAGTAGGAGGCCACGCACGAGTCCCTCGCACCCACACAAATAAATAAATCCTTGCAACCAACGCGATAAGGGGTTGTCAATCCCTACACGGTCACTTACGAGAGTGAGATCTGATAGATATGATAAGATAATATTTTGGGTATTTTTATGATAAAGATGCAAAGTAAAATAAAAGGCAATAAAAATAACTAAGTATTGGAAGATTAATATGATGGAAGATAGACCCGGGGGCCATAGGTTTCACTAGTGGCTTCTCTCGAGAGCATAAGTATTCACGGTGGGTAAACAAATTACTGTTGAGCAATTGACAGAATTGAGCATAGTTATGAGAATATCTAGGTATGATCATGTATATATTGGAAATATGCCCTAGAGGCAATAATAAATTAGTTATTATATCATATTTCATTGTTCATGATAATCGTTTATTATCCATGCTAGAATTGTATTGATAGGAAACTCAGATACATGTGTGGATACATAGACAACACCATGTCCCTAGTAAGCCTCTAGTTGACTAGCTCGTTGATCAATAGATGGTTACGGTTTCCTGACCATGGACATTGGATGTCGTTGATAACGGGATCACATCATTAGGAGAATGATGTGATGGACAAGACCCAATCCTAAGCCTAGCACAAAGATCGTGTAGTTCGTATGCTAAAGCTTTTCTAATGTCAAGTATCATTTCCTTAGACCATGAGATTGTGCAACTCCCGGATACCGTAGGAGTGCTTTAGGTGTGCCAAACGTCACAACGTAACTGGGTGGCTATAAAGGTACACTACAGGTATCTCCGAAAGCGTCCGTTGGGTTGGCACGAATCGAGACTGGGATTTGTCACTCCGTGTAAACGGAGAGGTATCTCTGGGCCCACTCGATAGGACATCATCATAATGTGCACAATGTGACCAAGGAGTTGATCATGGGATGATGTGTTACGGAACGAGTAAAGAGACTTGCCGGTAACGAGATTGAACAAGGTATCGGGATACCGACAATCGAATCTCGGGCAAGTATCGTACCGATAGACAAAGGGAATTGTCTACGGGATTGATTGAATCCTTGACATCGCCGTTCATCTGATAAGATCATCATGGAGCATGTGGGAGCCAACATGGGTATCCAGATCCCGCTGTTGGTTATTGACCGGAGAGTTGTCTCGGCCATGTCTTCATGACTCCCGAGCCCGTAGGGTCTACACACTTAAGGTTCGATGACGCTAGGGTTATAGGGAAAGTATGTACATGGTTACCGAATGTTGTTAGGAGTCCCGGATGAGATCCCGGACGTCACGAGGAGTTCCGGAATGGTCCGGAGGTAAAGATTGATATATAGGAAGTATGGTTTTGGCCACCAGAAGTGTTCCGAGCATCACCGGTAGTGTACCGGGACCATCGGAGGGGTCCGGGGGTCCACCAGTTGGGGCCACCAGCCCCGGAGGCCTACATGGGCCAATAGTGGGAAGGGACCAGCCCCTAGGTGGGCTGGGGCGCCTCCCACCAAGGCCAAAGGCGCCTCCAAGAGGGGGAGGGGCAAACCTTAGGGCAGATGGGCCCTAAGGCCCACCCTAGGTGCGCCTCCCCTTCTCCCCCTTGTGGCCGCCACCCTAGATGGGATCTAGGGCTGCCGCACCCCTTGGGGTGGGAACCCTAGGTGGGGGAGCAGCCCTCCCTGTCCCCCTATATATAGTGGAGGCAAAGGGGCAGCCCAACACACGATTCAATCTCCCTCTTGGCGCAGCCGTACCCCTTTCCCTCTTCATCTCTCGTAGTGCTTGGCGAAGCCCTGCTGGAGTTCCGCGCTCCTCCACCACCATCACGCCGTCGTGCTGCTACTAGACGGAGTCTTCCCCAACCTCTCCTTCTCCCCTTGCTGGATCAAGGCGTAGGAGACGTCACCGGGCTACACGTGTGTTGAACGCGGAGGTGTCGTGGTTCGACGCTTAGATCGGAATCAACCGCGATCTGAATCGCTACGAGTACGACTCCTTCATCCGCGTTCTTGCAACGCTTCTGCTTAGCGATCTACAAGGGAATGTAGATGCACTCTCCTTCCCCTCATTTCTAGATTACTCCATAGATTGATCTTGGTGATGCGTAGAAAATTTTAAATTTCTGCTACGGTCCCCAACAGTGGCATCATGAGCTAGGTCTATGCGTAGTTTCTATGCATGAGTAGAACACAAAGCAGTTGTGGGCGTCGATATTGTCAATTTACTTGCCGTTACTAGTCTTATCTTGATTCGGCGGCATCGTGGGATGAAGCGGCCCGGACCGACCTTACACGTACGCTTACGTGAGACTGGTTCCACCGACTGACATGCATTGTTGCATAAGGTGGCTAGCGGGTGTCTGTCTGTGTCGGATTTCGGGTTCCGGAAGACCCTTGAGGTTCGCACACTGGGGTGCGCACGGAGATTTCGCCCCCTACCTACCTGCACCCCTCCGCCGCGCTAGGATCAACGCTATGAAAAGAACAACACAAGGGACACAGGGTTTATACTGGTTCGGGCCACCGTTGTGGTGTAATACCCTACTCAAGTGTGTGGTGTGTGGATTGCCTCTTGGGCTGATGATGATGAACAATACAAGGGAGAGCAGCCTCGCGAGGGTCTGTTCTTGGCTGGGGCGATGAACTGCTGGGAGGAGTTCAGCCACCTTTCTCTATCTCTCTCTCTCTGCTTACCACCTCTCTACTTGTCGAGCCCTTGGAGGAGACTGAGCCCCACCCCCTACTACGTGGGTGGCCGGTCCTATTTATAGTGGCCCTGGTCCTCTCCCCAAATATTGAGCAGGAAGGGAGCCAACAATGGCGGGCTAGGGACAGCAAGTATCAACTATCGTGACAAAAGTAGTCTTCGCGTGCGCAAAGCTCTAGTGATGACGCCGTCTTGGGCCCCATGGTGACCTCCGTCTCGTAGTCCACCTGGTCTTGGTCTCGTTGCACCGAAATGGCAACCTTTTCCTGATGCCTCGGTACTCCGCGGCTGCACTTGCCCCCTTTGCACCAAAGAGGAAAGGAGGATGCTGCGCGGGCTGGCACCCGCCTGGCGCCCTGAGTCGTCATGGCTTGCGTCACGGGCACCTCGCGAGGTACCCCGCCTTGATCTCTCCGCCTCCTCGTGAGCCAGCCTGATGAGGCCGTGCCTGAGGAAGCTCCGTGTTGTCCGCCCCGCGAGGCTTGGCCCCTCGCGAGGGTCTTGAGTTTGTGTTGGTGAAGATGGGCCGTGCTGGGCCCCCCTTTGAGCCACGCCGCAGGCCGCAGGAAGGCAAGTCTGGGGACCCCCGTTCCCAGAATGCCGACAGTAGCCCCCGGGCCCAAGGCGCGCCCGGACTTGGCCGTGCAGGGAGGCGGAAGGGCAAGAGCGAAGCGCCACGGGCCCTAACAGCCTGTGGCCTTGGACGCCACGTGGCGGTTGACTGGATGTGGGCGCCTTAGCAGCCGCGCGAGTTGATAAGGGAGTGGCATCTGCCTAGGCCCTTTTTCTTGCTCCCCCCGGTTGCTGTTCAGATCCCCTTTCCTGCGCTTCTCCTTCCTTCCTCCAAAATCTCCAGATCTGCTCTGACCGTGCGACCCAGGAAGCCATGGCGCCTCGCCAGCCCCCGGCCGTAGCTTGGTACTCGTCTGCCCTGGACCCGCCAAACGTGTCGGAGGCGGGCCTTGCCCGGTTGCGCTGGATAGCGACGGCGCGAGGCATCGACGGGGCGAAGGTGTTCAAGGCCGGCTCCGCCACCCCTGAGAGTCAGAGGAGCACCTTCTATCCACTCTTCGTAAGTGCCATTGTTGCTGGCCTGGTGCCTCCCTTCTCTGAGTTCTTCTTCTCTGTCCTCCGCCATTACAAGCTGCAGGCTCTGCATCTCCATCCCAACTCCGTCCTTCTCCTCGCGATCTTTGCTTATTATTGTGAGGCCCATGTTGGGGTGCAGCCCTCAGTGGCCTTGTTGCGCCACTACTTCTCCCTCTGGACCTCTCGCGGTCCTGCTTCCGCATGCGCGAGCTTCGTCGCGTATGGTGGCGCCATTGCCATCTCGAACTCTGGGAAGAGGATTGAGGGCTTTAGGAGCAAGTGGGTCTTGGTGGACGCTGAGCGCATCCACCCTCGACTGATCTTGCCCACCGAGCAGCCCACGAGCTCCAGCAACTGGGGTCGAGCGGAGCTCACGGATCCCCGCGCGAAGATGGTGTTGGAGAAGATGGACGCGGATCTGAGGCCGGCCGACATGGCGGCGGCGAAGCTGACCGGCGCGTCGTTGCTGAGGGAGTTCCTAGAGCACCAACTGGCTCCGCTTTGGCAGTACTCGCTTCCAATCTGGAGGCCCCGTCCGAGCCCCGCGGCCTGGGCCGACGGAGACTTGGCTGCGGTTCTCCAATCTCTGGTCGGGGACAATGTGGCGAGGTTGGAGGGCGCTCCTACGCCCTTGTTCCTCCGCGATGACTAGGAGCGGGTAGTGAAGTCCATGCCCGTCTTCAACGGGGAAGGGCCCGTGCCCCTGGAGGCTCCCGAGGGACCGGTGGACGTGCCCTCCGGCGACTCCAGCGAAGAGGAAGAAGGAGGGGAGCACGGAAAAGGGCCTAACTCCGAGGCGACTGACGGAGAGTCGAGGGCTCCCCTCCCCCGGCGCAGGTCCCGCGTTCTCCGCCTCTCTCCGAACGATGACGACGAGGATGATGACGAAGACGATGACGAGCAGGACGGCGGGAGCTCGCCCCCGATCCTGAAGAAGGACAGGACCGGGCTGATCTCCCGCGGGTCTCCCCCGGCCCCGGGGCGAACCACAGACGCACCTTCCGCCTCCAAGCTTCCCGAGGTTGACCGTTCCAGTCGGCTTTCAGGCTTCAAATTTGGCTGGAGGCCGCTTGAGCTCACTGGCGACGACCCGTAAGCATTCGATTCTTGTCTTTTTCTCTTGCTCTGCTTCTGAGGCTTGATGTCCGCATCTTTGGATAGGTTGGCGCCCGCAGCAAAGAAGTGAAAGGGGGCTCCTGAGGTTCCGTTCGTGACAGCGCCCCTGAAGGAAGGTGACCGCGACGCACAAGCTTCTCCCGCCCGGTCATCCTCGCGGGGCCTAACTGAGCCAGCTGGGGCGAGCTCAGCCCCCACGGCCCAAGTGACTCCCGAGGTGCTCCCGTCCGCCGCCGCTGCTACAGTTGTCGGGGCGCGGCAGACTCCGCCTCAGGATGCTGCGGCCGTGCTGCCGCCTTCTCCTCCTACTCCACCGGCTGCTATCTCCCCGACTCCTTCCGCCGTTCTGGACCACGCTATTGCTGAGCTGGACCGGCTACGGCAGGATCTTCTCGGCGCCGACCCACGCCTGGTGGCCGGGCGCTTGGAGCTGGTTTCTGGATGGGTTCGCTCCGACGCTTCGATTCGGGCGGCGCTGGTCCAGGCCTTGACGGCATGCGACGAGGAGAAGCAGGCCATCCTTGAGGCGAAGGCTGCTCGCGATGCAGCCCTGGGACATCCGTGGTCGCTGCAAGGTGCTAGAGGACGAGCTGCAGGGCCTGCGGGATCAGCTCACGAAAGAGGTTCGTCTTCGCCAAGAGCAGGAAGAAGGCGTGAAGGCTCACGAGGTGGCCGTCGAGGGCCGGGAGGCCAAGCTCAAGAAACGCCGTGACCGCCTAGGCGTGCTGGAGCAGGAATTGGGGGCGAGGAAGGCCGAGCTGGACGGCAAGGCCCTAGTCCTCGCTGAAGACCACGCGGCCTTCACGGAGCTGGAGGCGAAGGCTCGCTCCTCGCTGAGGACGCTTTACGACAGCGGCCTGGAGAGCCCGCTGGCCGGCGCCGAGGACAGCCCCGCCAAGCTGCTTCCCTTCTTGGTCCACGCTCTTGAAGATGTCGCCCTTGGCCTTGGCCCCACGGCCGAGGCCGAGGCGCATGTTCTGTCTTCTGCAGCACTGACGCGGGTTCTCACCCACATCCACCTTCGCGATCCCGGGTCGACCTTGATAGCCTGTTGGAGCCCGTGAGCGGCAAGCGTGCGGCGGCTGCTGCCGAGGCCGTGAAGGGTCACACAGAGGCTCTGCTGGGGAAGTTCCGGGCCTTCAGCACCAAGCCGGATCAAGGCGCTGTCGACCCTGCTGCTCCGTGAGGCGAACCCACGCCGCGCTGCTCCCCCGCCGGCAAGTGACTCCATCGTGGCTCCTATCCTGCTTTTGATTCCTGCATATGTATCATGCCTTCGGGAGGCGTTTAAACTTGCGCCTGATATTGGGATAACAGTGTGGACTGTAATATTTGCTTTCGAGTTCCTTTGAAATTTGTGCTTTTCCTTCCTACTTGCTTACGTTCTACGCCGGCAGAGCCCGGCCCCTCGCGTACCTCACCCAGCAATAGCCCCGACCGGAAACCAGGACGGGACCAAGGAGTGAGGGGCTACGTGACAAGTTAGGCTCCTGAGTCGCGATGCTCAGGAGTCCCCCTTGGCGCACGAACAGCGAGTAGGAAGGTGTGATGTGGGTGGATCCACCGTTTTACGTCTGCAGAGCCCGGCCACGCGCGTACCTCACCCAGCAATAGCCCCGACCGGAAACCAGGACGGGACCAAAGGAGTGACGGGCTACGTGACCAGTTAGGCTCCTGAGTCACGATGCTCAGGAGTCCCCCTTGACGCTCAAACAGCCTTCATACCTTGGCTCCGCTCGGGGAGAGGCACGCGACGAACCAGGCCCGTGGGGACCTGGCTGGGCAGCGTGCGTCTAGGCGTGACCCTGGCGCAGCCCCCGTGCCCAGCGCCCTCGCGCGGCACTCCCGAGGGGAGGCGTTGCGATGAGGCTAGACACTGAGCACTGGGCTCCCTGAGGTTGATGTGGCCTGGAGGCCACCCTCAGTTGTTTATCACCAGCGCGGAGCATAGCGCTTCCGTATGAGTACGGGCATAGCCGCTCCTCGGCAGTGTCGTCAGCCAGCGCGGAGCATGGTGCTTCCACTGGTGCGTGGGAGGGGGGCCCCCTCCGGGAGGAGCCCCCGGGGCGTGTACAGCCCCACCCTGACTCGTGGCTGGCACGGTAGGGCCTGGCGAGGTGTATCTGGGCAACCGTGAGCCAGCGCGGGACTCACGGGGACCTACCTCTAGGCGGGTTGCGCCTGGCACTGGGCCTTATCTTGTGTTGTGTCCCTGCAAGTTCGGTTAGATGCCCGCAGTCTACGTCCTCGGGTCCCGGCCCTCAAGCTGGTCTCAGCCGTCGCTGGTATGCCAGGTCGCGATGCCGTGGTCAAGGCCAGAGGGTGAGGGCTGGAGAGCCAGTAAGAGCCCTGAGTCGCGATGCTCAGGTACCCCCCTTTAATGTGCAAGTGGTCAACATGGAGAAGAGGAGGCGCCACAGACCGGCATCAAATAATCAAGCATGGCAGTTCTAACGCATAACCGGAAATGAACGCAAATGGGGTACATGCCACTGAGCCTGGCCCGAGCGGCTTGGGGATCATGCAGCCCGAGGGACGCCCCCAACAAGGTAAGCTAACGACGCGAAATAAAAGGGATACACGCCGCAGGGACGGACCCACGCGGCCTGGGAATAATGCAGCCCTGGGGGCGCTCCCAGCTGGAAGCGAAACTTGAAAGATGTCACCTGATGACGATGAAGACGAAGGGGTGTTGGCGTAGCCGGCTCGGTGGGCTGCGGGAGCCAATCCTCATGAGCCCCCAGGCCCAGGGGCCTCGGGAGGCTCCGGAGGCGCGGGCGGTTCCTCGCGGGCCATCTTCATCTCCGCCAGGGCTGCGGAGCACCTGGCCTCCTGCGCCTCCGTGATGCCCCTCATGAGGCGCTGGTACGCGTCAGCCGCGCTCGGCAAGCCGTAAGGCATGCGAACGTAGCTGTGGGGTGGACCTCCGCAGCGCCCCACTCGCGAGGGCCAGAGGCGCTCCAGGGAGGCGACTTGGTTGAGCCCTGGTACGTCGACGCAGACGCGCAGCCCGCCATCCTCGCCTGGATGGGGAGCCACTGCTGGTAGGCGGCGGGTGCCTCTCATGACTCTGGACTCCTGTAGCTCCTGAATGGCCTTGCTGACGAACTCCTGTGGGTCTGGATCTCCTTGCCTTGCTCCTTCTTGAGGGAAACATGCTTCGAAACACGCCTCCATGTGGTGCCCCAGCACCTCCCTCGTGACCCTTGCTAGGTCGGTAGCCCTCCAGGGGAGAGCCCCCAAGCCCTGCCTGAGGAGGGCGTCGGGCGCGCTTTCCTATGCGATGGAAGGAGGTTCCCCCTGGGCAGGCACGGGCCTAGAGGGGCCTACCTCCTGAGGGGCCAGGCCGGACGATGTCTTCTTCTTCTTGGGGGCGGCCTCGGGAAGCCTACTACTTCCGCTATCTGGGTCCTCCAGTGATGCGGCCTGAAAGGCTCGCTCCAGGGAACACACTGCGTCCTTCTCTTCACAGGGCACCGTGATGACTCCGCCGCTTCCTGGCATCTTGAGGACGTTGTAGCTGTGGTGAGTCACGGCCATGAACTTGGCCAGCGCCGGGTACCCGAGGATGGCATTGTACGGCAGGCAGATGTGTGCGATGTCGAAGTCGATGAGCTCGGTGCGGTAGTTGTCGCGTGACCCGAAGGTGACGGGGAGGCAGACCTGCCCGATTGGGACCATGGAGCCGTCGGTGATACCGGAGAAGGGCTTGTTTGGCTGAAGCTGGCTGTAGGGCACTTGGAGGTTGTTGAATGTCTCTACGGACAGGACGTTGAGCCCTGCCCCACCATCGATGAGGGTCTTGGTGACCACCACGTTGCTTATGATTGGGGAACAAAGCATCGGGAGGACTCCGGCTGTAGCCGCACACTTGAGTTGATCTGCTGAGCTGAAAGTGATGGCGCACGCCGACCACCTAAGAGGGCGCGTGGCTTCGAGCCTGGGGAGGGCTGCATTCACTTCGCGGGCGAACTGCTTGAAGATGCGCTGAGAGGCTGGGGCCTGAGCTCCGCCCAGGATGCAGGCGATCGCGCGCGGCTCCTGGAAGCCCCCAGCCTCCTCGTCCTGGTGGCGGTCCTCGTTTCTCCTTGGCTGCGGCGGTAGTGGTGGGAGGCCTGCATTGCCTTGCGGGCGATCCTCGCGAGGCTGATCCCTCCAGCCTCCCTCGTGAGGTGGGTCTTGCCAGCGATCCTCGCGAGGTTGGTTGCGCCACCCCTGGAGCGGGCCACGGTCTTCCCAGCGCCGTGTGTTCCTTCCTCCTCCTCGGCCGTATCCCCGGTCACAACGGTCAGGGCGACGGCCGATCCTTCCTTCACGCACGGCTCAGAGTTCTTGGCATTCTCTGGTGTTGTGGGTGTGGAGGTCGTGGTACACGCAGTACCGGCTGCCCTTGGGAGGTTCGGGCTGATCTCTGCCCCGCTTGGTGTCTGGTTCTGCCGCGAGCACGGCAGCCCCCTTTCGCTTCACTTCCTTGGCCTTGAGCTTCTTCTCTTCTGGGTCTACGGCAAGCAGCTCAAGGAGGGAGAGACGCCCTTCCTCAGCCCTGGCGCACTTGTTCGCCAAGTTGAACAGCTCCAAAGAAGTGCACAGGTCTTCATGCATCGCCAGCTCCTCCTTCATCTTGACGTCGTGCACGCCGTCGGAGAAGGCTGAGATGATGGCCTCTTCAGTCACCTTGGGAATCTTGAGGCGTGCGTTGTTGAAGCGCTGGGTGTACTTCTGCAGGGTCTCCCCGGGTTGTTGCTTGATGCGGCGCATGTCGCTCCCGGCAGGTGGCCGGTCGCGAGTACCCTAGAAGTTGGCGATGAAGCGGGTGCGCATCTCTTCCTAGGAGGAGATTGTGCCTGGAGCCAGGTTCAGGAGCCAGGTGTGGGCCCCGTCCTTGAGCGCCATGGGAAACCAGTTCGCCATGACCTTCTCGTCTCCGTTGGCAGCTTCGATGCCCAGCTCGTAGAGCTGGAGGAACTCCGCAGCGTCGGCCGTGCCATCGCAGCGAGGAGGCAGGTCCGGCTTGAACTTGCCCGGCCACGCGACACTGCGCAGTTCGGTGGTGTAGGCGCGGCAGCCTGCCGTGGCCACGGGAGGCCTTGGGTGATGGAGAGCCTGGTCTTGCATGTCCCCACGCGCCGGAGCAGGAGGATGGTCGCGACGTGCTGGAGCAGGGAGCGCCCGGGCAGCTTCTGGCGGGCGAGGCACTTCTTGGCAGCTCTGCTCTTGCCGCGCTGGCACCTGACGGAGCGGGTTCCGCCCAGGGGCCACGCGTCTTGGAGCCATGGCGTCTTCTTGAGGGGGAGGCGGCCGGGGCGCCGCCAGAGCCTCGTCGCCCGCGCGGGGCGGGGTGCGGTGCAGCGGAGCGGACGGCGTGGAGGAGCCCCCTGCGGCGCGGACGAGTTCGGCGACGCGGTCGAGCCATTCTTCATAGACGTCGTCGACGGGACGGTGCCGCAGGAGCTCGTTTGCCACGATGAGTGCAGCCCGAGCCTCCATGGGCACGCGAAGCGCGCGGGACGAAGATCCAGCCGGGGCGAGTGAGGGAGTCGCGGTGCGGCCGTCCTGGCGCACGGATGGATGCTGAGACGATGCTTGCTGCTCGTCCCCCGCCGGGTCGGTGGCGGCGTTGACGGCAGGTGACGGGGAATGGCAAGGACGCCCGCCGACAGGGGCTGTCTGGGCGACGCGGGAAGCGAGGGCGGCCCGACGCTCCGCGCGGGCCCGACATGCGTCAGACATGAGCGTGATGGCCGGAGGAGAGCGGAGCGGTGGAAGACGAATTCCGGCACACCCCTACCTGGCGCGCCAAATGTCGGATTTCGGGTTCCGGCAGACCCTTGAGGTTCGAACACTGGGGTGCGTGCGGAGATTTTGCCCCCTACCTACCTGCACCCCTCCGCCGCGCTAGGATCAAAGCTATGAAAAGAACAACACAAGGGACACAGGGTTTATACTGGTTCGGGCCACCGTTGTGGTGTAATACCCTACTCCAGTGTGTGGTGTGTAGATTGCCTCTTGGGCTGATGATGATGAACAATACAAGGGAGAACGGCCTCGCGAGGGTCTGTTCTTGGCTGGGGCGATGAACTGCTGGGAGGAGTTCAGCCACCTTTCTCTCTCTCTCTCTCTCTCTCTGCTTACCACCTCTCTACTTGTCGAGCCCTTGGAGGAGACTGAGCCCCACCCCCTGCTACGTGGGTGGCCGGTCCTATTTATAGTGGCCCTGGTCCTCTCCCCAAATATTGAGCGAGAAGGGAGCCAACAATGGCGGGCTAATTTGAAGGGGGACAGCAAGTATCAACTATCCTGACAAAAGTAGTCTTCGCCTGCGCAAAGCTCTGGTGATGACGCCGTCTTGGGCCCCATGGTGACCTCCATCTCGTAGTCCTCCTGGTCTTGGTCTCGTTGCACTGAAATGGCAACCTTTTCCTAATGCCTCGGTACTCCGCGGCTGCGCTTGCCCCCTTTGCACCAAAGAGGAAAGGAGGACGCTGCGTGGGCTGGCACCCGCCTGGCGCCCTGAGTCGTCATGGCTTGCGTCACGGGTACCTCGCGAGGTACCCCACCTTGATCTCTCCGCCTCCTCGTGAGCCAGCCTGACGAGGCCGTGCCTGAGGAAGCTCCGTGTCATCCGCCCCGCGAGGCTTGGCCCCTCGCGAGGGTCTTGAGTTTGTGTTGGTGAAGATGGGCCGTGCTGGGCCCCCCTTTGAGCCACGCCGCAGGCAGGCAAGTCTGGGGACCCCCGTTCCCAGAACACCGACAGTCTCTCCCACTTTAGTCGGATCGGATTCGATGAAGAGGGTCCTTATGAATGGTAAATAGAAATTGGCATATCACGTTGTGGTTTTGGCGTAGGTAAGAAACGTTCTTGCTAGAAACCTATAGCATCCACGTAAAAACTTGCAACAACAATTAGAGGACGTCTAACTTGTTTTTGCAGCATATGCCTTGTGATGTGTTATGGCCAAAAGGATGTGATGAATGATATATGTGATGTATGAGATTGATCATGTTCTTGTAATAGGAATCACGACTTGCATGTCGATGAGTTTGACAACCGGCAGGAGCCATAGGAGTTGTCTTAATTTATTTATGACCTGCGTGTCAACATAAACGTCATGTAATTACTTTACTTTATTGCTAAAGCGTTAGCCATAGTAGTAGAAGTAATAGATGACGAGACAACTTCAAGAAGACACGATGATGGAGATCATGATTATGGACATCATGGTGTCATGCCGGTGACAACGATGATCATGGAGCCCCGAAGATGGAGATCAAAAGGAGCAAAATGATATTGGCCATATCATATCACTATTTGATTGCATGTGATGTTTATCATGTTTTACATCTTATTTGCTTAGAACGACGGTAGCTTAAATAAGATGATCCCTCACTAAAATTTCAAGAAAGGTGTTCCCCCTAACTGTGCACCGTTGCGAAGGTTCATTGTTTCGAAGCACCACGTGATGATCGGGTGTGATAGATTCTAACGTTCGAATACAACGGGTGTTGATGAGCCTAGCATGTACAGACATGGCCTCAGGACACATGCGAAACACTTAGGTTGACTTGACGAGCCTAGCATGTACAGACATGTCCTCGGAACACGGAAGACCGAAAGGTCGAACATGAGTCGTATAGAAGATACGATCAACATGAGATGTTCACCGTTGATGACTAGTCCGTCTCACGTGATGATCGCACATGGCCTAGTCGATTCGGATCATGTTTCACTTAGATGACTAGAGGGATGTCTATCTGAGTGGGAGTTCATTAAATAATTTGATTAGATGAACTCAATTATCATGAACATAGTCTAAATTGTCTTTGCAAATATGTTGTAGATAAATAGCTCACGTTGTAGCTCCCTCTTTCAATACGTTCCTAGAGAAAGATTAAGTTGAAAGATATTGTAAGCAATGATGCGGACTAGGTCCGTAGTCCGAGGAGTGTCCTCACTGCTACACAGAAGGCTTACGTCTTTGATGCACCGCTCAATGTGCAAACCCCTACAACGTCGTCTGTGGATGTTGTGAACACCTGACAGACACATCTTGATGACTACTTGATAGTTTAGTGCACCATACTTTACGGCTTAGAATCGGGATTCCAATGACGTTTTTGAACGCCATAAGACATATGAGATGTTCCAAGAGCTGAAATTGGGATTTCAGGCTCATGCCCGTGTTGAGAGGTATGAGACCTCTGACAAGTTCTTTTGCCAACAAGATGGAGGAGAATAGCTCAGCTAGTGAGCATGTGCTCAGAATGTCTGGGTGCTACAATCACTTAAATCAAGTGGGAGTTAAACTTCCAGATAAGATAGTGATTGATAGAGTTCTCTAGACACTATCACTAAGCTACTAGATCTTCGTGACATGCAAGGGATGGAGTTGATCCCAGAGCTGTTCACGGTGCTTAAGACCGCAAAAGGTAGAAATCAAGAAGGAGCATCAAGTGTTGATGGTTTAACAAGACCACTGGTTTCAAGAAGGGCAAGGGCTAGAAGGGAAACTTCATGAATGGCAAACCAGTTGCCGCTCCAGTAAAGGAACCCAAGGTTGAACCCAAACCCGAGACTAAGTGCTTCTATTGTAAAGGGGACGGTCACTGGTAGCGGAATTACCCCAAATGCATGGTAGATAAGAAGGCTGGCAAACTTCAACAAAGTATATACGTGTTATTAATGTGCACCTCACTAGTACTCATGGTAGCACCTGGGTATTGGATACCGGTTCAGTTACTATTATTGGTGACTTGAAGCAAAAGCTACGGACTAAACGGAGACTGGCTAAGGGCGAGGTGACGATGTGTGTTGGAAGTGTTTCCAAAGTTGATGAGATCACCATCGCAGGATCCATCTGCCTTCGGGGTTAGTATTGAACCTAGATAAATGTTATCAGGTGTCTACGTTGAGCATGAATATGATTAGATCATGTTCATTGCAATACAGTCATTCATTTAAGTTAGACAATAATGGTTATTCTATTTACATGGATGATACCTTTCATGGTCATGCACCCTATGTGAATGGTTCATTGAATCTTGGTCGTGGTAATACACATGTTCACGCCAAAAGATGTAGAGTTAATAATGATAGTACCACTTTCTCGTGGCACTGCCGCTTAGGTCATATTGGCGTAAGATGCATGAAGAAACTCCATGTCGATGGATGTTTGGGTCACTTGATTTTGAATCGCTTGACACATGCGAGCCATGCCTCATGGGCAGGATGACTAAGACCCTGTTTTCAGGTACAATGAAATGGGCAAGTGACTTGTTGGAAATCATACATGCTGATGCGTGTGATCCAATGAGAATTGAAGCGTGCAGTGGATATCGCTATTTTCTCATCTTCACTAACGATTTGAGTAGATATAGGTATATTTACTTAATGAAGCACAAGTCTGAAACATTTGAAAAGTTCAAGCGATTTCAGAGTGAAGTTAAGAATCATCATAACAAGAAGATCAAATTCCTATGATCTGATCAATGAGAATTTCTGAGTTATGAGTTTGGCAAACACTTAAGACATTGTGGAATTGTTTCACAGTTGAAGCCACCTGGAACACCACAGGGTAATGGTGTGTCCGGACGTCGTAATCGAACCCTATGAGATATGGTGCGATCTATGATGTCTCTTATCGATCTACCGTTTCCATTTTGAGGATATGCATTAGAGACAGTTGCATTCACTTTAGATAGGACACCATATAAGTCTGTTGAGACGATGCCGTATGAACATTGGTTTGGCAAGAAACCAAAGTTGTTGTTTCTTAATGTTTGGGGCTGCGATGCTTAAGGCTTCAGCCGGAGAAGCTCAAACCCAAAGCGGACAAACACATCTTCATAGGATACCCAAAGGTGACAGTTGGGTATACCTTCTATCTCAGATCCGAGGGCAAATTGTTTGTCGCTAAGAATGGGTCCTTTCTCGAGAAGGAGTTTCTCTCGAAAGAATTGAGTGGGAGGAAGATAGAACTTGATGAGGTTCTCGAACCTTTACTTCAATCAGAGAGTGATGCGACACAGAAAGATGATTTCTGTGGCGCCTACGTCTGTTGAAGAGGAAGTTAATGATAGTGATCATGAAGCTCCGGATCAAGTTGCTGTCGAACCTCATAGGTCAACAAGGATATGTACTACTCCTGAGTGGTATGGTAATCCTGTCTTAGATATCATGTTGTTAGACAACAAGGAACCTACGAGCTATGGAGAAGTGATGGTGGGCCCGTATTCCGACAGATGGTTAGAAGCCATGAAATCCGAGATAGGATCCATGTATCAGAACAAAGTATGGACTTTGGTGGACTTGCCCGTTGATCGGCAAGACATTGAGATAAATGGATCTTTAAGAAGAAGACGGACGTGGGCGGTAATGTTACCGTCTATGAAGCTCGACTTGTGGGAAAGAGTCTTTTCACAAGTTTAAGGAGTTGACTACGATGAGAATTTCTCACCCGTAGCGATGCTTAAGTCCGTCGGAATCATGTTAGCATTAGCTATATTTTTCGTTTATGAAATCTGACAGATGGATGTCAAAACAAGTTTTCTTACCAGTTTCCGTAAGAAAAGGTTGTATGTGATACAATAAAAGGTTTTGTCGATCCTAAGGATGCTAAAAGGTATGCTAGCTCCAGCAATCCTTCTATGGACTAGAGCAAGCATCTCGGAGTCAGAATACATGCTTTGATAGAGTGATCAAAGCTTTTAGGTTTATACAATGTTTGATAGAAACATGTATTTACAATAAAGTGAGTGGGAGAACTACAACATTTCTGATAAGTATATGTGGATGATATATTGTAGTTCCGAAATAATGTAGAATTTCTAGAAAGCATAAATGGTTGTTTGAAGAGTGTTTTTCAAAGGAAGACCTGGATAAAGCTGCTTACATATTGGGCATCAAGATCCATAGAAATAGATCAAGACACCTGATGATGCTTTCAAAGAACGCACACCTTGACATGTTTTTGAAGGAGTTCAAAATAGATCAGTCAAAGAAGGGGTTCTTACCTGAGTTGTAAGGTGTGAAGTTGAGTAAGACTCAAATCTTGACCACGGCAGAAGAAAGAGGAAGGACGAAGGTCGTCCCCTATGCTCTTGTCATAGGCTCTATACGGTATGCCATGCTGAAGTACCGCACCTGATGTGTGCCTTGCCACATGTCTGGCAAGAGGGTACAAAGGTGATCTAGGATTGGATCACCAGATAGCGGTCAAAATTATCCTTAGAGGAATAAGGAAATGTTTCTCGGTTATGGAGGTGATAAAGAGTTCGACGTAAAGAGTTACGTCGATGCAAGCTTAACACCTATCCGGATAGCTCTGAGTAGAGATACAGGATACATATAATGGACCAACAATTTGGAGTAGCTCCAAGTGGAACGTGGTAGCAGCATCTACGATATGACATAAAGTTTTGCGAAATACATAGGGATCTGAATATGGCAAGACCCGTTGACTACAACCTCTCTCACAAGCATAACATGATCAAACCCAGAACTCTTTGAGTGTTTATGACATAGTGATGCGAACTAGATTATTTAGTCTAGTAAACTCTTTGGATGTTGGTCACATGGCGATGTGACCTGTGAGTGTTAATCACATGGCGATGTGAACTAGATTATTGACTCTAGTGCAAGTGGGAGACTATTGGAAATATGCCCTAGAGGCAATAATAAATTAGTTATTATATCATATTTCATTGTTCATGATAATCGTTTATTATCCATGCTAGAATTTTATTGATAGGAAACTCAGATACATGTGTGGATACATAGACAACACCATGTCCCTAGTAAGCCTCTAGTTGACTAGCTCGTTGATCAATAGATGGTTACGGTTTCCTGACCATGGACATTGGATATCGTTGATAACGGGATCACATCATTAGGAGAATGATGTGATGGACAAGACCCAATCCTAAGCCTAGCACAAAGATCGTGTAGTTCGTATGCTAAAGCTTTTCTAATGTCAAGTATCATTTCCTTAGACCATGAGATTGTGCAACTCCTGGATACCGTAGGAGTGCTTTGGGTGTGCCAAACGTCACAACGTAACTGGGTGGCTATAAAGGTACACTACAGGTATCTCCAAAAGTGTCTATTGGGTTGGCACGAATCGAGACTGGGATTTGTCACTCTGTTAAAACGGAGAGGTATCTCTGGGCCCACTCGGTAGGACATCATCATAATGTGCACAATGTGACCAAGGAGTTGATCATGGTATGATGTGTTACGGAACAAGTAAAGAGACTTGCAGGTAATGAGATTGAACAAGGTATCGGGATACCGACGATCGAATCTCGGGCAAGTATCGTACCGATAGACAAAGGGAATTGTATACGGGATTGATTGAATCCTTGACATCATGGTTCATCCGATAAGATCATCGTGGAGCATGTGGGAGACAACATGGGTATCCAGATCCCGCTGTTGGTTATTGAACGGAGAGTTGTCTCGGCCATGTCTTCATGACTCCCGAGCCCGTAGGGTCTACACACTTGAGGTTCGATGACGCTAGGGTTATAGGGAAAGTATGTACGTGGTTACCGAATGTTGTTCGCAGTCCCGGATGAGATCCCGGATGTCACGAGGAGTTTCGGAATGGTCCGGAGGTAAAGTTTGATATATAGGAAGTATGGTTTTGGCCACTGAAAGTGTTCCGAGCATCACCGGTAGTGTACCGGGACCACCGGAGGGGTCCGGGGGTCCACCAGGTTGGGCCACCAGCCCCGGAGGCCTACATGGGCCAATAGTGGGATGGGACCAGCCCTACATGGGCTGGGGTGCCTCCTACCAAGGCCCAAGGCGCCTCCAAGAGGGGAAGGGGGCAAACCCTAGGGCAGATGGGCCCTAAGGCCCACCCTAGGTGCGCCTCCCCCTCTCCCCCTTGTCGCCGCCACCCTAGATGGGATCTAGGGCTACCGCACCCCTTGGGGTGGGAACCCTAGGTGGGGGCGCAGCCCTCCCTCTCCCCCTATATATAGTGGAGGCAAAGGGGCAGCCCAACACACGATTCGATCTTCCTCTTGGCGCAGCCCTACCCCTGTCCCTCCTCGTCTCTCGTAGTGCTTGGCGAAGCCCTGCTGGAGTTCCGCGCTCCTCCACCACCATCACGCCGTCGTGCTACTGCTGGACGGAGTCTTCCCCAACCTCTCCTTCTCCCCTTGCTGGATCAAGGCGTAGGAGACGTCACCGGGCTGCACGTGTGTTGAACGCGGAGGCGCCATAGTTCGGCGCTTAGATCGGAATCAACCGCGATCTGAATCGCTACGAGTACGACTCCTTCATCCATGTTCTTGCAATGCTTCTGCTTAGCGATCTACAAGGGTATGTAGATGCACTCTCCTTCCCCTCGTTGCTAGATTACTCCATAGATTGACCTTGGTGGTGCGTAGAAAATTTTAAATTTCTGCTATGATCCCCAACAGTATATAGGCATCACGTCCGAGACAAGTAGACCGACTCCTGCCTGCATCTACTACTATTACTCCACACATGGACCGCTATCCAACATGCATCTAGAGTATTAAGTTCAAGAGAATAGAGTAACGCTTTAAGCAAGATGACATGATGTAGAGGGATAAACTCATGCAATATGATGAAAACCCCATCTTGTTATCCTCGATGGCAACAATACAATACGTGCCTTGCTCCCCTACTGTCACTGGGAAAGGACACCGCAAGATTGAACCCAAAGCTAAGCACTTCTCCCATTGCAAGAAAGATCAATCTAGTAGGCCAAACCAAACTGATAATTCGAAGAGACTTGAAAAGATAACCAATCATACATAAAAGAATTCAGAGAAGATTCAAATATTGTTCATAGATAAACTTGATCATAAACCCACAATTCATCGGTCTCAACAAACACACCACAAAAGAAGATTACATCGAATAGATCTCCACAAGAGAGAGGGAGAACTTTGTATTGAGATCCAAAAAGAGAGAAGAAGCCATCTAGCTAATAACTATGGACCCGTAGGTCTGAGGTAAACTACTCACACTTCATCGGAAAGGCTATGGTGTTGATGTAGAAGCCCTCCGTGATCGATGCCCCCTCCGGTGGAGCTCCGAAACAGGCCCCAAGATGGGATCTCGTGGATACAGAAAGTTACGGCGGTGGAATTAGGGTTTTGGCTCCGTATCTGCTAGTTTGGGGGTACGTAGGTATATATAGGAGGAAGGAGTACGTCGGTGGAGCAACAGGGGGCACACGAGGGTGGAGGGCGCGCTTGGGGTGGTAGGCGCGCCCCCCTACCTCGTGGTGTCTTGACGTAGGGTCCAAGTCCTCTGGATCATGTTCCTTCCAAAAATCACGTTCCCGAAGGTTTCATTCCATTTCCACTCCATTTGATATTCTTTTTCTGTGAAACCCTAAAATAGGCAAAAAAACAACATTTCTGGGTTGGGCCTCCAGTTAATAGATTAGTCCCAAAAATAATATAAAGTGTACAATAAAGCCCAATAATGTCCAAAACAGAATATAATATAGCATGGAACAATCAAAAATTATAGATACATTGGAGACGTATCACCGCCACGCTAAGCGGTTCAACGAGGTTCCCGTTGCTTCCTATCTTAATTTGCGTCGTGATGTTGATCTATTTACGGTTGCTCGTGACTCTCAGGACAATCGTTTTCGCACTAATGTCCATGCTGGCATTTTTACCACTGTCATCATTCTTAAGGGTCTTTTCTGCATTTGTGCATTGATTTAGAGCATATTTGTACTCATCCGGAAAAATATTCCGGGCTATTGAGCTTATTGAGTCGTCCAATCTTGCTGCTCTATTTGCATTTCAACATGACTTTAACCAAGCCGCCATTCATCAATTCTATGCCACATGTTTCTTTGGTCCAAATAACACTTTTACTTGGATGACCTCGGACACAAAGCTCTCGGCTTCCTATTCTCAATTTGTTGCTGCCCTTGGTTTTCCTGACACCGGGTTCAAAATTCACAATGATGACCCCGAACATAGCCCAAAGGCATTGATGTATGTGTTGATCTTATCAAACCCATAGCAGACCTGACTGATGAGGAAAAACATAAGGGCTTTAACCAAGTCTCCATTTGGCACGCTCCTTTCTTCATTATCTATCAATGTGTCATTCGCACCATTTATCCTAAGATGGGTGACAAGGGCTCTTGCAGTAGCTACTACATCGATCTCATGCATCGCCTCTATGCGTCTCTGAAAGGGAAGATCAATGTGCCTCATTTTCTATGGCATGAGATTCGCCTCGCTTCTTTCCAACACAAGCGGGCCTTTCCTCATGCTCCCTTTCTTCAGGCATCTATCAAAAGTGTGACTCCGTTTCCTATTGTCCGCACCCATTTGCATGAGCGATGGGTCATTCCCACACACATGGCCGATGACTATGTTCCCAAGGATTCTTATTCTTCTGCTCATCCGCGCCGAACTGTTGCTAGCACTCCTCGTCCTGCTCCCTCCGGATCTGCACCCTTTGGTCGCATTGCTCGTTTTCTTGGGAAGGCCCACTCTGCCTTGATGAAGGCTATTACTTTTAACTGCTCCCAAAATCACGATGTTCTCACGTGCCTTATCACCTCCAAAAATGCTCTGAAGGCTCGTTTGAGAGACTCCTTAGTGTTCGATGTGAGTGATGATGATCGTTTTCCTGATGAGCCCCCTTCTGACTTTGGCTTTCCTTCGGGTCCTGAGTGGTCTGACTTCTTTAACAAGGCCGATGGTAGTGGTGCTCATGATGATGATGATGATGAGGCAGGGTTCTAATGATGATGATGATGATGATGATGTTCTTGTTGCTCCTCTTGGCCCCCTTTTGGGTACTTCCTATGTTAGGACCCCGATTCCAAGTCACATCAATCTAGCCGGTAACACCTCATATCACTTTGCGGCCTCACGCACGGTATTCCCACAGGTGTCGCCTTACCATGGCCCGGGACCGTTTGCGCCTTTTGGCTCACATATATGATAGTGTCGCTAGCATCCATATGACAGAGAACCCGGGCCGACATGACTAGTCGTGAACCCAAAGTGGCACTAACTTACGGGAACAGGCATACATGAATCAACATCGAACATGTCGTTCAGCAGCGTGCGAATCCGGGCTGTAGCACTGGGCTAACAGGACTCTGGTGAACCGGGCTGTAGCAGGCTAGGCAGGACTCCGGATGTCACCGCGTGACATTTCCCCGAAGGGACAGACACAGGAACGAAGTGAATCACATGTCGGCCAGTCAAATGTTCCGGAGCAGTAGTGCTGAGCTAGCAGGACTCCGGTGAACCGGGCTGTAGCGGACTACTATGGCTGATGGAAGCACAAGACTACATTTCCCCATAAGAGAGGCTACCAAGGATAAACAACTAGGTTGTTGGATCCCACACATACCAAGCATTTCAATCATAGACACAATATGCTCAATATGTGCAATACAACATGGCATCACAACAAGACTCTACAACTCAGAGTATTTATTCATTAGGCTCCGAGGAACGAGATATTACAAACATGGGTCTTATGACCCAACAATCAAAGCATACAAGCAACAAGCACATGCGAAAGCTTAACTTGTCTGAGTACAGACAACTATAAATGAAGAAGGCTTAGAAGCTTGACTATCTACAAGACCCTCCCAAGGGTACAAGATCGTAGCTGAGGTAACAAGCTAAACGTCGAAGTCCACGCAGAACTACTAGCGAGACTGACGTCTCTCTGCAGAAACATAAATTAAGCAAACGTGAGTACAAATGTACCCAGCAAGACTTACATCAGAACTATCTACATATGCATCGGTATCAATAAAAGGGGGTGGTGGAGTTTAACTGCAGCAAGCCAGCTTTGACTCGATGGCTATCCTGAACTACGACTGCAAGTAACTCTTTTGAGGTGGCGCACACGAGTCCACTAATTCACCATACCAATACACCACTATGGATCCGCTCCCGTCTCCCTGCGAGAACACCATCCATAGCACTCACGCTTATCTTGTGAGTTTTAGGGTATCCACATTCACTTGTCTATGAACTATGCAAGGGGTCCAAGTTTCCATATCCGAGGAATCCGGCTATTCGAATAGATAATGATAACCCTGCAGGGGTGTACTTCTTCACACACGCTCTCGCCACTTATCGCCCTGTACACGTCATGTACCTGTAGCGACCCGACCAGAATGGATCAAGTCTCTGTGCTTAAGTGTCATCCCTGGATCGGTATGCTGACACACACAATACTCGAGGATTTATAACAGAGGTAAATCACATGCATAAGTAACATAAATACTATTACCTCGATCCAAATAGCGGAAGTAACAAGGTTGTGGATTCCCATCAACACCAACGGCAAAGTTGAGTGTAGAAATCATAACCCTAACGTATCACTTACTCATCGTAAGATAATCCTGCAACATGAGACGTTGCAGCCACAGAGGGTCAGTACATTGAATGTACTGGCAAATTCACACCATAGAGAATGATGAATAAAGGCTATCACTACATGCATATTTGGTTGGTGGAAAAGCTCTATGGTTATAAGGTTTTTGCGAAAAGCCAATTTTTCCCTACTGCAAAGGAATAAATTTTATTTAACTATCATGGTGGTTGTTGAACATTGAGAATGGTTGACAGCATTCTCAATCCCAATTAAGTAACATCATTAAACCCAACAACTTAATTTAAAGTAACGTGATGAGATTCACATGATAATCCAAGTACTAGATACTCAAGATGTCCATAATCGGGGACACGGCTAATCATGATTAGTTTATACACTCTGCAGAGGTTTGTGCACTTTTCCCCACAAGACTCAATCTCCTCCGTTGGATTTCTCGCACTACATGGTGTTTGAGAAACGGATGATCGAGACATAGTCTTTCAGAAGCGTTTGAACCTTACGATGGGTAGACCGTACCACCTACTACAACCCCTACATCTGCTAGTCTACCACTGTAAGAGTTCACACGACTTAGTCAACTATGCTAGAGCCCATAATAGCTTGTGGCTGCACACGGAAGTTTCTAGCATGAATAATCTCATGATCCTTTGAGCCTGGGTGGCGGTCCAAAGAAACAGGCAATCCTGGTCTACCCAGGTGCCTAGACAGGCAATCCTGGAATAACCCGGTGCCTCAATCCACCCAGATGTGTGTTTAAGTTGCACCTTAAGTAAACCATTAATTAACAATCTCACATCTGTCATGAATAAATATTCTCAAAACCCAATCCACGTCTATGAGCATAGCATGGCACTATAAGCATAACGTAATAGTAACTCCCAAGGTTTGACAATAAACAGGTAATAGGTACTACCTCAACTACTTCCCATCCCACAATTTAATTAGATCCTAATCATGCAATGTTGGAGGTTTTGATCTAATGCAATAAAACTGGGTATGAAAAGGTATGATCAAAGTGTGAACTTGCCTGCAATGTTGATGAAGATGATTCGCACTCAAAATCTTGATAGATCTACTCGTCTCACTCCGGTCAATCTATCATAAGCAAGCAATAGTGACCACACATAAGCAATCACTCAAAAGATCAGAAAGAACGAAGAAGACGATTCGGAAAACTTCAAAACCAAACAAATAACTCTTGCAACATAAAACAATTTCTAACAGTACCAAAATTATGTGAATTTGGCCTTATTAGAATGTTTAGGTCAAGAGCTTCGATTTGCAAAAAGAATCAACTCAAACGGAGCTATGAAACTCAAGTTATGATCAAACGAAGTTTGAATTCAAATATGATATAATTCAAATTTTAAACTTTTCAAAAACATGTTTGGGTTGGATTACTGGATAGAGGAGATCGTATCGAAGAAGTGGGCGTTGGTTTCGTTGGATTTGGACTAACGAGTCAAAAGTTATGAGCGTTAGAAACCCAGGGGCTGATATGTAAAGAAAATCCTCACATATAGGTCCCCGGCCGAAATTAATAAGAAAAGGAAAAAAACTATCGAACGAACGTTCTCTAAACAGATCTATAGAACGAATACGTTCACTAAAACTTCCTAAACAGAAAACGTTCATAACTTAACTGAAACAACAACAAAAAAACAGTTTTTTCTCAACAAAACCGAAAAAAAACCTAAACCTAAAGGAAAACCGGTGAACCGGGGACGATTTTATACCGGACCAGGAAGAACCGGCAGGTCGGCCGGCGGATCGGGCGGCAGGCGGTTTCAGCAAGCTCCGGCGACGGCGGGCTCAGTGGCGACGGCGCTAGCGGCGCGGAGCGGCGCGGCAACGGCGAGAGGCGGCGCGAGGCGAGAGGCGGCGGGGTGGTGCAGCTCGTCGGCGGCAGCGGCGGGTGCGGCGTGGCGGCAGCGCAGGCGAGCAGCGGCGCAGCGGCAGCGGGATGCGGGAGGCGGCGATGCGGCGAGGAGGAGAGAGAGGCGGGGCCCGGGGCTTTATAGAAGGGCGCGGCGGGCACCGAGGCGTGCAGGAGGGGTTGGAGGAGGAGTCCTCCTCGACCACGGCAGCGCCGGCGAGGCGTGCGGGCGGCGGAGTCCCGCGGGAGCTCGGGGACGGCGCGGAGGTGGGCTGCGCCGCGGCCTGGCTGGGTTGGCTGGGCCGGCCCAGTCGGGAAAGGATTTTTTTTAAAAAAAATTCAGTCAGACAAAAAATAAATAAAACTAAATAAGCAAAATTAAGATATAGGCATATTATATATCAAAACTTTCAGAAAAAGATTTCCTACAAGATGAACATTTTTCTAGTGTCAAATAAAATTCATACAAATTCAGATAAAACAAAGAGTGCTACTAGTCTATTAAAACCCAACAAAATCATTTTTTAAAAAAAACAAAATGATTTCAAATTAATTTTTCTCCAATTTTCTGTTGTAGGGAATCATGTTACCCCTTTTTCCATATATTTTATTTTTGGAGAAAAATAATTTGAATAAAACTCAAATAACTCCAAATTGAAAATAAATTCAAAAGAACTTTGAATTTAATTCTTTGAAACTCCCAACTCATATTTCATATAATTTGAAGAAGTCATTTTATCTTCTCTCATGAAAATCATTGAGCTGCATGAAGTTTATGAATTGAAATATTTCCAATTGAAATTCAATTATTTTCAAATACCCTTTCATTTAATTTAAATGGAAGAAGTCATATCATCTTTGCTCAAGGGTTTTGGATTTGAAAAGAATTTGAATTCATGGAGATCAGAAAGCAAATATGAAAGTTTGGGAAAGTCCTTTTATTCCCTCTCATTTAACTTTCAAAAGTTTCAAATTCACTCACTTTCAGACAATCAATCAAACAATCGGTCAAATCTATCTATTTATTATAACTCCAAAATTTAGAATTTGGGGATGTTACAAACCTACCACCCTTAAAATGAATCTCGTCCTTGAGATTCGGAGAGGCTAGAAAGAAATAGGTTAGGTTCAGGGTCTTCTCAAAATCCATCGATCGTCACATGGGGTCTGGGGTGCTACCACCCTTAGAAGCATGGTTACTGTTCCATCAAAACTCATATACTCCATCCTTATTCTTGACAGTGTCGGTCTTCTCAGATCCTCGAGAAAATTCCTTCTCTGAGCTCTTCCGGTAGTGGCATAACCTTTTCCTCAATTCTTCTGTCTTTCATCTAGGTAAGGTTCTTCCGAGACTGGGTCTTCTTAGCTGACGGGTCTGGCGCCAATACTAATCAACTATCGATATCTCTCATGGTGGCCAACAATTTATGGTTTCTCCTGCAGGAAATGGGTCTGGGTTGATCCTCACCATATAACCTACGGTTGGCAAAGCTGCCGTGTACAAGGGAAAAATTCTTATACCATTCTAAAGTTTAACAAGGTTTAATATCATCGTCTCTCTACTATAGGCAAGTCACTCAGATATACCATCCCATATAGCAAGGCGAATAATAAGAGTAAGTCGGTATGGTGATCAATCCATCCCGCACCCAAATCATTACCCTGTATATGCTTTAGTGAATCTCGCATTCTAACACTCGGTCATCCTCACAAGCATTGCAGAATTTCTCTTGTCGATGAACAAAGTTCGGTTAAATCCATTAATTCTGCAAGCCAAACAAACATCTATCGTTCCTTCACAACCCTCAGGTTTTGCGTTACTCTATAAGATCGTCTATCGATAAACGTAACTTCTTCCAGGGTTTTTTTTCCTTTAGCAAGATTGTGCTTGTTCCTTGGCAAGTCCTGGGGCCTGTGGGTTATGGCCCATCTCATCACTTGTAGTCCTTGAACTTATCATCGAGCAACTGATCATTGTTCCAACTTCCTAGTATTCTTAAATCCATCCAATTGTACTGTCTTCCTTCCTTCTATTGGCACCAAGACGTGAGTACTCAGACTTGTCATGGGGTTGCCATTGCTCCATATTACCAACATCATACCTCCTTTATATCCAATAGTACTTCATCTCTTTATCCTCGTGGGATATCCCTCATACCGAGATAAAAACTTATACTTATGAAGTCCATATTTCCCTTCGTGGAACATCATTATCCGTTCCAGGGTCAAGCGTCCTTACAGGGGAATATTGGCCATCTCTGCATGGCACTTCTTCAACTTGGAAACATGAAACACATCATGAACTCCTGACAGTCCTTCGGGTGACTCCAACTTGTTGGCCACTTCTCCCATATGCTCCAAAACTCGGTATGGTCCTACAAATCTCGGGGCTAACTTTTCCTTAACTCCAAATCGTTTAACTCCCCGCAGAGGGAACACACGAAGACATGCTCTGTCTCCAATTTCATAGACTACCTCCTTGAGTTTGTGAGTCTGTATAACTCTTCTGTCTAGACTGAGCTACCTTCAGTCTATCTCGAATCAACATAACATTCTCTTCTGACTCCTTGATCACATT
Organism: Triticum urartu; assembly: GCF_003073215.2. Taxonomy (NCBI): domain Eukaryota; kingdom Viridiplantae; phylum Streptophyta; class Magnoliopsida; order Poales; family Poaceae; genus Triticum; species Triticum urartu. Next base: position 83,080,008 of record NC_053025.1, on the reverse strand, counting down.
TGGTCCAAATGACTAACGGTCTCCAACTTCATCCCACATACTCTTGGGGCATCACACATATTGAGACAAAACTCATATTCATTTTGTCCGAAATTCACTCAGTGGAGTATCCTTATCTTTTCCAGGGGTCAAAGGTTCTTACAGGGTACTACCACCCTTAAAATGCACAAATCTTCCATAGACCATATTTCTCATATCCTCAGAAATGGTCAAAATCCTTCTTCATAGAGTAACAACTCATAAAATCCATATCAGTACCAACGATGCTAACTTTATTCATTCTCAAGTGATTACAATCTCTCGCTTTTCCATTACATGTCTCAACTCAACACCTCAATATAAAAGGAAATGGTCTCACTTCTACTACTCCATTTCTTTTGTTGCAAACTCAACTATCTAGCACAAGTTTCCTTCTCCTTGGGGCATTCTCTGGCAAAGTGCCCTGCTCCATTGCAACTAAAACATATTACTTCTGACAAGTCTCGAGGTTTCCTTTTTGGGCAACTGTTGAGGTAGTGCCCTGACTCCTTGCACCTGTAACAGGTGATATGACTCGGGTACTTCCTGGAATCCAATCTGCTTCTCTTCCTAGACCTTTCCATGCCAATCATGGCTTCTATTTCTTGTGGGTCATATTCTACTTCCTCTGTCGGGAATTCTACTAGATCCCCATTCATGCAATTCTAGGAGATGTGTCCTTCTTCTCCACATGAATAGCATGACTTGGTGCAGGGTTTAATTGGTTCTTCTTTCGGTGTGTCCCCCACCTTTTCCTTCATCAATGTTTCTTCTAAAATTTCCATGAGGGCTCCTTTCATTACTTCTTTCTTCTGTTGGGTGGTTCGTTGTACCATGGGGTAAATGTGACACTGAGCAGGATAGTGGGTAGTCCCTTCACACAAGAAACAAGTAATCTGCCTAGTTGGGCATTCTTCAACTGGGTGACTTCCTTCACAATTAGGGCATTCATCCTTGTGTTCTTTACGGGTGTGTCCTATTTTTCCACAAATCTTGCATGCACAAGGTTTCTTCATATCCTTTCCATAAGGCTTCAACTTCTGGGACACAAGCCGAGACTTTGGCAGAGTCAACTTAAATTCTTTCCAAGTGGTTACTCCTTGCCATCCATTGATGGTTTGGTACATCCTCCACCAAGTAGCAGCACCTCTTTCAAAGCACTGAAGGGCATGCTGGGTCATATCATGTCCAACTATAGGGTTATTCTCCATGTGATCCTCCATGTTTTGAATCCATTGGTCTGTCTCCAATTGACTCATCGGTCCAGAAAATATAAGCTCACCTTCATTCATCCTCTATTGGGTCCATGGGTTTGGGGTGAGATAAGAGAGATAGAGAGGGATACACACAATACAAACAAAAGTTTTGAAAAGATAGATTTTATTTGTGGCTGTCGGGAAAAACATCAAACAAATGACAGCTCACAAACATCGTATCTAACGTAGGTATATAACAGGGGTTTGGTCTTCTAAAGGTTAATAAATCTTCAACGTCTCCAAACTCTTCAAGCCTTGTTCATGCCTCCAATGGCTTCTTCCGATCATGCTTGTCTTTCTCAAATCCTTTTGCCAGATCATTTCTGTTGTTGCAAAGTCTATCATGACGTCCTTTAATATTTCTGGAGTTGTATTCCAAACTTCTGGTTTCAACATCCTTCGCATGAACCATGGTCCTATTGTCCTTCAGTTCCTGACAAAACTCCGGTATCTCGAGGTTGTAGCTCCTCCAGCTTGGCTACTTCAAATTCTGGGTCCTAAATTCTTCACGAAATGCTCCTTGTCAAAATACGGCTTCTTGTAGCTCCATCTTAACTTCTTGATGTAACACTCCAGATCCTGGTGATGCATCGGCTAAGGTTAAAACTTCATCTTTTGCTGATAGCTGCTACGTCAGCCTTCTACCATCCAATCCTTCCGAAGAAATGCATCCTTAACTCAGCACGGTGACAATAGCATCAGCGGGCGATGACATCACGGATAACCGTGTTTCTCCTCTTGTCATTCCCATGAGCTATCATTCCATAGTTGATATCTCCTGCCTTAGGGTTTTCTTTGACAAAACTTCGAGTTCTCATGCTCCTTGTTTCAGTCTTTCTCCGATACACCTTGATCTCGGGCATTGACAACTTCCATAGTCTGCCAAGTTCCATAAGGATTGCCTTCCTAGGTCACACAAATCTGGAAATTCTTCAGAGCCTCCAATTTTCCTAGTCTTCAGAGTCTTCAACAGTTTGTAGTTTCCATTATCAAAATGTATGGTAAAATCCTATTCATTCCGAATGGTCTCGGTTGTCCGATATCTTGTATATCTTGGAGTGGTCTCATTAGTCGAATCTTCGTGTGGTCAAAAGGGGAAAGGGGTATGGTCTCACTAAAGGGAATTTTTGAATAAGCTTAGAAGAGAAGAGATGTAAAAGATCTTTTAAAAGGGAAAGTTGTAGAGAAAAATCTTTGCTATGGGCTTGCTAGTTTCTTGGGTCACGTCCTACAGTCAACATGTGCTCTGATACCATCTTGTAGCGACCTGACCCAAATGGATCAGGTCTCTGTGCTTAAGTGTCATCCCTGGATCGGTATGCTGACACACACAGTACTCGAGGATTTATAACAGAGGTAAATCACATGCATAAGTAACGTAAATACTATTACCTCGATCCAAATAGCGGAAGTAACAAGGTTGTGGATTCCCAACACCAACGGCAAAGTTGAGTGTAGAAATCGTAACCCTAACGTATCACTTACTCGTCGTAAGATAATCCTGCAACATGAGACGTTGCAGCCACAGAGGATCAGTACATTGAATGTACTGGCAAATTCACACCATAGAGAATGATGAATAAAGGCTATCACTACATGCATATTTGGCTGGTGGAAAAGCTCTATGGTTATAAGGTTTTTGCGAAAAGCCAATTTTTCCCTACTGCAAAGGAATAAATTTTATTTAACTATCATGGTGGTTGTTAAACATTGAGAATGGTTGATAGCATTCTCAATCCCAATTAAGTAACATCATTAAACCCAACAACTTAATTTAAAGTAACGTGATGAGATTCACATGATAATCCAAGTACTAGGTACTCAAGATGTCCATAATCGGGGACACGGCTAATCATGATTAGTTTATACACTCTACAGAGGTTTGCACACTTTTCCCCACAAGACTCGATCTCCTCCGTTGGATTTCTCGCACTACATGGTGTTTGACAAACGAATGACCGAGACATAGTATTTCAGAACCGTTTGCACCTTACGATGGGTAGACCGTACCACCTACAACCCCTACATCTGCTAGTCTACCACTGTAAGAGTTCACACGACTTAGTCAACTATGCTAGAGCCCATAATAGCTTGTGGCTGCACACGGAAGTTTCTAGCATGAATAATCTCATGATCCCTTTGAGCCTGGGTGGCGGTCCAAAAGAAAACAGGCAATCCTGGTCTACCCAGGTGCCTAGACAGGCAATCCTGGAATAACCCGGTGCCTCAATCCACCCAGATGTGTGTTTAAGTTGCCACCTTAAGTAAACCATTAATTAACAATCTCACATCTGTCATGAATACTCTCAAAACCCAATCCACGTCTACGAGCATAGCATGGCACTATAAGCATAACGTAATAGTAACTCCCAAGGTTTGGTAATAAACAGGTAATAGGTACTACCTCAACTACTTCCCATCCCACAATTTAATTAGATCCTAATCATGCAATGTTGGAGGTTTTGATCTAATGCAATAAAACTGGGTATGAAAAGGTATGATCAAAGTGTGAACTTGCCTGCAATGTTGGAAGATGATTCGCACTCAAAACTCTTGATAGATCTACTCGTCACACTCCGGTCAATCTATCGTAAGCAAGCAATAGTAACCACACATAAGCAATCACTCAAAAGATCAGAAAGAACGAAGAAGACGATTCGAAAAACTTCAAAACCAAGCAAATAACTCTTGCAACATAAAACAATTTCTAACAGTACCAAAATTATGTGAATTTGGCCTTATTAGAATTTTAGGTCAAGAGCTTCGATTTGCAAAAAGAATCAACTCAACGGAGCTACGAAACTCAAGTTATGATCAAATGAAGTTTGAATTCAAATCTGATCTAATTCAAATTTTAAACTTTTCAAAAAAAACAGTTTTTTTTAAACAAAATCGAAAAAAAACCTAAACCTAAAGGAAAATCGGCGAACCGGGGACGGTTTTATACCGGACCAGGAAGAACCGGCGGGTCGGCCAGCGGATCGGGCGGCAGGCGGTTCCGGCGAGCTCCGGCGACGGCGCTAGCGGCGCGGAGCGGCACGGCAACGGCGGGAGGCGGCGCGAGGCGAGAGGCGGCGGGGCGGTGCAGCTCGCCGGCGGCAGCGGCGGGTGCGGCGCAGGCGAGTAGCGGCGCGGCGGCGGCGGGATGCGGGAGGCGGCGATGCGGCGAGGAGGAGGGAGAGGCGGGGCCCGGGGCTTTATAGAAGGGCGCGGCGGCGAGGCGTGCAGGAGGAGTTGGAGGAGGAGTCCTCCTCGACCACGGCGGCGCCGGCGAGGCGTGCGGGCGGCGGAGTCCCGTGGGAGCTCGGGGACGGCGCGGAGGTGGGCTGGGCCGCGACCTGGCTGGGTTGGCTGGGCCGGCTCAGTCGAGAAAGGATTTTTTTTATTAAAAAAATCAGTTAGACAAAAAATAAATAAAACTAAATAAGCAAAATTAAGATATTGGCATATTATATATCAAAATTTTCAGAAAAAGATTTCCTACAAGATGAACATTTTTCTAGTGTCAAATAAAATTCATACAAATTCAGATAAAACAAAGAGTGCTACTAGTCTATTAAAACCCAACAAAATCATTTTAAAAAAACCAAAATGATTTCAAATTAATTTTTCTCCAATTTTCTGTTGTAGGGAATCATGTTACCCTTTTTCCATATATTTTATTTTTGGAGAAAAATAATTTGAATAATACTCAAATAACTCCAAATTGAAAATAAATTCAAAAGAACTTTGAATTTAATTCTTTGAAACTCCCAACTCATATTTCATATAATTTGAAGAAGTCATTTTATCTTCTCTCATGAAAATCATTGAGCTGCATGAAGTTTATGAATTGAAATATTTCCAATTGAAATTCAATTATTTTCAAATACCCTTTCATTTAATTTAAATGGAAGAAGTCATATCATCTTCGCTCAAGGGTTTTGGATTTGAAAAGAATTTGAATTCATGGAGATCAGAAAGCAAATATGAAAGTTTGGGAAAGTCCTTTTATTCCCTCTCATTTAACTTTCAAAAGTTTCGAATTCACTCACTTTCAGATAATCAATCAAACAATCGGTCAAATCTATCTATTTATTATAACATTCCAAAATTTAGAATTTTGGGATGTTACAGTACCTCGGCAACCTTCAAGCAGAAGCCGGGCGAGGGAGTCGGCCATGACCTGACTAACCAACAAGTCTCTAGTCCAGGTTTATCGCCTATTCGGGTTCCATCTGCAAGGAGATCCGGCCGGGGTGTCGCTCACGGCCCCAAACGACGTGAGCAGGGTTCCCAAGCCCACCATCCGGGTGCCACTTGGTAAATCGTGCCACTGTGCCTAGTCTGTCCCAAGCACACCTATACTGGGTGCCACTTGGTAGACTACTAACACTACCTACAAACACCAGAAACTAGTTGCAACTCCTGGACAGAGATCAGGTTGATTAATAAGTCGAGAGGGTCACTTAAGCATTCCAATGCGTGGTAGTAGCTATTCATGGATCACAAACACCAAACTCAGATCCTAAGGACGGCTTCAATGAGACAACCCACCATGTACTCCTACATGGCCTCTCACTGATACCTTTACCAAATCGTGTTCACACGCTTAGCTCACAGCAGTAGGACATGTTCTCACACCTCTAATTCATCCCCGATGAATCAGACCTGACTCAACTCTAAGCAATAGCAGGCATGACAAACAGGCATGAATGAGTAGGCACATCAGGGCTCAAACAACTCCTACTCATGCTAGTGGGTTTCATCTATTTACTGTGGCAATGACAGGGAGGAAAGGGGTTCAGCTACCGCAACATGTAACAGTTGAATCGTTGTTGTCCTAATGCAGTAAAAGAGAGTAGGAGCAAGAGAGTGGGATTGTATCGGAATGAACAAGGGGGTTTTGCTTGCCTGGCACTTCTGAAGATAATATAGTTCTTCATCGGTGTCATCGATCAATCGTCGGAACCACGTCTATCGGGGGGAACAATCACCGGCAAACACAAAAAGAATACAATCAATGCAATGCAACAATATGATGCATGATCATGACATGGTAATATGATGTGAGTTGAGCTAATGCAGCTAGCAACGATTTAAATGAAGTTGGTTTGAACCCAAGCTTCAAATTCCAACTCCCTGTAAGACATTTCAAATGCCATTAATTCAAATTGTATTATACAGCAACTTTAAGTTGTTCAAACATGCATGAAAATGGTATAGATGGATAGATTAGATTTTTCTGATCATTTTTCATATATAATTTATCTTATTTGGAGTTACGGTTGAATTTCTATGATTTTTCAAAGTTTTGGATATTTTCTGAATTAAACAAATCATTTCTGATTTATTTAAAATCCAGAAAAGCATTTATGACCTCATCACTGCATCACTGTGACGTCATCCAGTCAACAGGACAGGTCCAGGTCAAACCTAACTCTGGGGCCCGCATGTCATAGGCTCTGTACTAACAAAGAGTTACTTTTTTTGTTAAACTAAATTAACCAGGGGTTAGTTTAGTGGGTGGGGCCCGGTGTCAGTGGCTGTGGGTTAATTAGAGCCTAAACTAATTGTTGCCACGTCGGCTAAACAGGGTTTCACCGCCGGCGACCTCATCCGACGGCGGAGGCATGTCGGAATCGCTGCTCCGGTAGCGGTTCGATGCGTCGGGTATCGGTGGAGAGCTCATGCTCATGCGCGACTAGGGGAGGCCTCGGGAGGCGGTGGGGTGGCCGGGAACGATGACCACGGTGGCTTTCGCAGTGGCCGGAGCTCGGCGTTGGTGAGGACGACACTGCGGTGCACAGGAGAGGGACCTGGTGCGTGCGTTCGGATCCTGAGAGCACAGTGAGAACGGCGACACGCTCAAAAGCGGGTGGAGGCAGCTCTGGCCGCAGCAGCGACTTGGCACGGCAGCGGCGAGGTTCGGGCACGGCGGTGAAGCTAGCTGGGGCACAAAAGCAGAGAGAGGAGAGAGGGGGGAAGACGAAGTAGCTCACAGGGAGGACGGGGAGAGGGTCAGCGTGCTCGAGGAAGGCTTGACGGCGTCGGAATCCCGGCTGAGATCTCCCATGGCCGAGGAAGAAGATGAGGTCGAGGACGACGCGTCGGGGCTCTTCCGGTAGCCTGAGTCGACGGAGAGGGCTACGACGATGATTCGGAGCTCCTGGACTGCTCAAGGGGAGGAGGGAGAGGCGGTGGCTGCGCGTACGGCGGTCGGCATCGATGACCGCGCTCGGTGGACGCGCGTGAGAGAGACAGGGGAGGAGAAGGTGAGCACGAAGGGGGAGAGGGAGGCAGGGAGGTGCGTGGTGTCGTCCAAGGGGGTCCGGGAGGGGCCAGCCAAGCAGGAGGTGGCGCGCGCGTGTGCGCGTACGGCGGCCACACGCCCTCCTGCCCACTGGCAGGAGGTTGAAGACGATGGAGGGGCCTGGTGGCTGGACAAGCAGGAGTTGGGCCCGGTGGGCTGCATAGTGCAAGGCCGGCTGATGTGCTGCCTGGTACGTCCAGGTAAGTTATCCCCTTTTTCTTTTCATTTATGTTTTCTACTTTATGCTTCTGTTTTGAATTTGGTTTGCTGACCAAATTATTTTGCAGCTTCTGGAAATGTTTGTGGATGCAAATTGGTTTATCCGAGAGCTCCACAAAAAGTCTCAGAATTATTGGAGTAATAAAATATTTATAGGATCTATTTGCTCCAACTCAAATACACTAGTAATTTAAATCAAAGCCCAAATAATTCCCTAAAAGTGTTCAATATTTTTGGTTTGGATCAAAACCCTTGCCAAAATTATCAAACATTAATGAAGGCAATTTTGGGTTAATTGAATATATTTTTAGGTTGAACCTGTTTGATTTGACTTGGTGCTAGGGTTTGATCATCCCCCATTTCAAATTCATTTGAATTGCAACATGATGCATGCATGGTTATGCAACTATTTACAACCAACTTCTAGGGCCGTGACATCCTACCAAGGGGGAGTAGTAGTATCCATTGAGTACTGTAATATGTGATATTAACTTGTATTGCACTATGATATGTATCGTACCATGAACCTTGTTATGATCATTGTTACTTTAGGTTCTATGATGTGAGTGATGAATCTATGATTTGTATGATATGTATCGTACCATGAACCTTGTTATGATCATTGTTACTTTAGGTTCTATGATGTGAGTGATGAATCTATTTGAATGTTATCATGTGCAACTTGTGATTTGAATGTGTTGGTATCACCCTGAGGGGGAGCTCCTCTCATGCTTATTTTTCTTTGTGCACATTATTAAGGGGAGCTCCGCAACAAATCCCTTCGATACTCAAAGTTTTTATTTTAAGAAGTACATGTATGTTGTCATCAACTACCAAAAATGGGGAGATTGAAAGTGCAATCATGCCCTTAATCTTATTTTGATGTTGATGACAACATGCATGTATGGGACTAATCATGTTTATCAAGTATATCTCAGGATTATGTCTCAAAGGTTGTTTGTGGATCATGACTAAAGACAAATGCATATAACTCAAGATTGGAGATACAAGACAATAGCGTTGGCTTTGTTTACAGTTTGTTCTTGAGTATAGGGATCCCACACTATTAAGAGGGGATCGATGGATCTAGTGAAAGATTTGCTCAAAACCCACAACTCCATTTTTCACCGGACGTCCGGTACGTTACGGACGTCCGATCCCTCTCAGCTGTCCGGACGTCCGGCTCTCGTCGGTCGTCCGGTGTTTCTTCACAGAACAATATTCACGGATGTCCGAGCTTCTCTGGACGTCCGGAGGTCCGACACTTTCTCAACAGAACAGTTTTTACGGATATCCGATCTTCTACGGACGTCCGGTCACCGGACAACCGAAACGGTTCGGACATCTGTTAGCTGAATGTTGATTCGTGGCTTGTGATTCTCCAGCGTCCGGACGACCGATGTCTGTCGGACGTCCGGACCTATCTATGCCACCGAACATCCAGGCCTGACCGGACGTCCGACGCTTCCTGTGCACTTGAGTTGCTCAAACGGTTACTTCTCCACTTCCACTATATATAGCCTTCTCCCCCCATGAGATAAGGTTAACCATTCACTTTGAGCTTGCCAACAACACTTTTCACACTCTCTCTCAATCCTCTACACCAAATCCTAGATCCCAAGTGATCTGGGAACATTTGAGAGAAGTTCTCAAATCAAGTGATAGATCCACTCCTTCCCCTTCTTCTCACCAAAGGAATTCGTGATTTGAGCAAGTCTTGAGCTTTTTCCCATTGTTCTTGTTACTCTTGGAGGTTGGATACTCCTAGGCGGTAGGAGTCTTTCGGATAGGAATCAACATTTGTGATTACCCCTCGAAAAAGTTTGTGAGGGTTTGGAGACCTCCCCAAGGTCTACCACAGTGGTTGAGAAACGCCTTCGTGGTGTTATCTCAAAGGGACAAGAGGGTGAGCCTTCATGGCGTTGTGTTGGGGAACGTAGCAGAATTTTAAAATTTTCTACGCATCACGAAGATCAATCTATGGAGTCATCTAGCAACGAGGGAGAGGGGAGTGCATCTACATACCTTTGTAGATCGCGCGCGGAAGCGTTCAAGAGAACGGGGTTGATGGAGTCGTACTCGTCGTGATCCAAATCACCGATGACCTAGCACCGAACGGATTGCACCTCCGCGTTCAACACATGTATGGTTGGGAAGACGTCTCCTCCAACTTGATCTAGCAAGGGGGAAGGAGAGGTTGATGAAGATCCGGCAGCACGACTGCGTGGTGGTGGAAGCAACGATGATCTCGGCAGGGCTTCGCCAAGCTCAGGGAGAGGGAGGAGTGTCACGGGAGGGAGAGGGAGGCGCCAGGGTCTAGGGTCCGGCTGCCCTCCCTCCCCCCAGGGGCCGGCCCTAGGAGATCCAATCTCCAAGGGGGGGCGGCGGCCAAGGGGGTGGCTTGCCCCCCAAGCCAAGTGGGGCGCCACCCACCCCTAGGGTTTCCAACCCTAGGTGCAGGGGAAGGCCCAAGGGGGGCGCACCAGCCCACTCGGGGCTGGTTCCCCTCCCACTTCAGCCCATGGGGCCCTCCGGGATAGGTGGCCCCACCCAGTGGACCCCCGGGACCCTTCCGGTGGTCCCGGTACAATACCGATTACCCCCGAAACTTTCCCGATGGCCGAAACTTGACTTCCTATATATAAATCTTCACCTCCGGACCATTACGAAACTCCTCGTGACGTCCGGGATCTCATACAGGACTCCGAACAACTTTCGGGTTACCGTATACTAATATCTCAACAACCCTAGCGTCACCGAACCTTAAGTATGTAGACCCTACGGGTTCGGGAGACACGCAGACATGACCGAGACGACTCTCCGGTCAATAACCAACAGCGGGATCTGGATACCCATGTTGGCTCCCAGATGCTCCTCGATGATCTCATCAGATGAACCACGATGTCGAGGATTCAATCAATCCGTATACAATTCCCTTTGTCAATCGGTACATTACTTGCCCGAGACTCGATCGTCGGTATCCCAATACCTCGTTCAATCTCATTACCGGCAAGTCACTTTACTCGTACCGTAATGCATGATCCCGTGATCAACCACTTGGTCACATTGAGCTCATTATGATGATGCATTACCGAGTGGGCCCAGAGATACCTCTCCGTCATACGGAGTGACAAATCCCAGTCTCGATTCGTGCCAACCCAACAGACACTTTCGGAGATACCTGTAGTGTACCTTTATAGTCACCCAGTTACGTTGTGACGTTTGGCACACCCAAAGCACTCCTACGGTATCCGGGAGTTGCACAATCTCATGGTCTAAGGAAATGATACTTGACATTTGGAAAAGCTATAGCAAACGAACTACACAATCTTTGAGCTATGCTTAGGATTGGGTCTTGTCCATCACATCATTCTCCTAATGATGTGATCCCGTTATCAATGACATCCAATGTCCATAGTCAGGAAACCATGACTATCTTTTGATCAACGAGCTAGTCAACTAGAGGCCCACTAGGGACGTGTTGTGGTCTATGTATTCACACATGTATTACGATTTCCGGATAACACAATTATAGCATGAACAATAGACAATTATCATGAACAAAGAAACATAATAATAACCATTTTATTATTACCTCTAGGGCATATTTCCAACAGTCTCCCACTTGCACTAGAGTCAATAGTCTAGTTACATTGTGATGAATCGAACACCCATGTAGTTCTGGTGTTGATCATGTTTTGCTCTAGGGAGAGGTTTAGTCAACGGATCTGCCACATTCAGGTCCGTATGTACTTTACAAATATCTATGTCTCCATTTTGAACACTTTCACGAATGGAGTCGAAGCGACGCTTGATATGCCTGGTCTTCCTGTGAAACCTAGGCTCCTTGGCAAGGGCAATAGCTCCAGTGTTGTCACAGAAGAGAGTCATCGGGCCCGACGCATTGGGTATGACTCCTAGGTCGGTAATGAACTCCTTCACCCAGATTGCCTCTTGTGCTGCCTCCGAGGCTGCCATGTACTCCGCTTCACATGTAGATCCCGCCACAACGCTTCGCTTGCAACTGCACCAGCTTACTGCCCCACCATTCAAAATATACACGTATCCGGTTTGTGACTTAGAGTCATCCAGATCTGTGTCGAAGCTAGCATCGACGTAACCCTTTACGACGAGCTCTTTGTCACCTCCATAAACGAGAAACATATCCTTAGTCCTCTTCAGGTACTTCAGGATATTATTGACCGCTGTCCAGTGTTCCATGTCGGGATTACTTTGGTACCTTCCTACCAAACTTATGGCAAGGTTTACATCAGGTCTGATACACAGCATAGCATACATGATAGACCCTATGGCCGAGGCATAGGGGACGACACTCATCTTTTATCTATCTTATGCCGTGGTCGGGCATTGAGCCGTGCTCAATCTCGTACCTTGCAATACAGGCAAGAACCCCTTCTTTGACTGATCCATTTTGAACTTCTTCAATATCTTGTCAAGGTACGTACTCTGTGAAAGACCAATGAGGTGTCTCGATCTATCTCTATAGATCTTGATGCCTAATATATAAGCAGCTTCTCCAAGATCCTTCATTGAAAACCACTTGTTCAAGTAGGCCTTTATGCTTTCCAAGAACTCTATATCATTTCCCATCAATAGTATGTCATCCACATACAATATGAGAAATGCTACAGAGCTCCCACTCACTTTCTTGTAAATGCAGGCTTCTCCATAAGTCTGCGTAAACCCAAACACTTTGATCATCTCATCAAAATGAATGTTCCAACTCTGAGATGCTTGCACCAGCCCATAAATCGAGCGTTGGAGCTTGCACACCATGTCAGCATTCTTAGGATCGACAAAACCTTCCGGCTGCATCATATACAATTCTTCCTTAAGGAAACCATTAAGGAATGCCGCTTTGACGTCCATTTGCCATATCTCATAATCATAGAATGCGGCAATTGCTAACATGATTTGGACGGACTTCAGCTTCGCTACGGGTGAAAAAGTCTCATTGTAGTCAACCCCTTGAACTTGTCGATAACCCTTAGCGACAAGCCAAGCTTTATAGATGGTTACATTACCATCCGCGTCTGTCTTCTTAAAGATCCATTTATTTTCTATGGCTCGCCGATCATCGGGCAAGTCAGTCAAAGTCCATACTTTGTTTTCATACATGGATCCTATCTCGGATTTCATGGCTTCCAGCCATTTGTCGAAATCCGAGCCCGCCATCGCTTCTTAATAGTTCGAAGGTTCACCGTTGTCTAACAACATGATTTCCAAGACAGGGTTGCCGTACCACTCTGGTGCGGAACGTGTCCTCGTGGACCTACGAAGTTCAGTAGCAACTTGATCTGAAGTTTAATGATAATTATCATTAACTTCCTCTCTAGTCGGTGCAAGCACCTCAGGAACATTTTCTTGAGCTGCGCCGCTTACCAGTTCAAGAGGTAATACTTCATCAAGTTCTACTTTCCTCCCACTTATTTCTTTCGAGAGAAACTCTTTTTCTAGAAAGGACCCATTCTTGGCAACAAAGATCTTGCCTTCGGATCTGAGGTAGAAGGTATACCCAATAGTTTCTTTAGGGTATCCTATGAAGACGCATTTTTCCGATTTGGGTTCGAGCTTTTCATCTTGAAGTTTCTTGACATAAGCATCGCATCCCCAAACTTTTAGAAACGACAGCTTAGGTTTCTTCCCAAACCATAATTCATACGGTGTCGTCTCAACGGATTTCGACGGAGCCCTATTTAAAGTGAATGCGGCAGTCTCTAAAGCATAGCCCCAAAATGATAGCGGTAGATCGGTAAGAGACATCATAGATCGCACCATATCCAATAGAGTGCGATTACGATGTTCGGACACACCATTACGCTGAGGTGTTCCAGGCAGCGTGAGTTGTGAAACTATTCCACATTTTCTTAAGTGTGTGCCAAATTCGTGACTCAAGTATTCTCCCCCATGATCTGATCGCAAGAACTTGATTTTCCTGTCACGTTGATTCTCAACCTCACTCTGAAATTCCTTGAACTTTTCAAAGGTCTCAGACTTGTGTTTCATTAAGTAGACATACCCATATCTACTCAAGTCATCAGTGAGGGTGAGAACATAATGATAGCCACCGTGAGCCTCAACACTCATTGGACCACATACATCAGTATGTATGATTTCCAATAAGTTGGTTGCTCGCTCCATTGTTCCTGAGAACGGAGTCTTGGTCATTTTACCCATGACGCATGGTTCGCACGTGTCAAAAGATTCGTAATCAAGAGACTCCAAAAGTCCATCGGCATGGAGCTTCTTCATGCGTTTGACACCTATGTGACCAAGGCGGCAGTGCCACAAGTATGTGGGACTATCATTATCAACCTTACATCTTTTGGTATTCACACTATGAATATGTGTAACATTACGCTCGAGATTCATTAAGAATAAACCATTCACCAGCGGAGCATGACCATAAAACATATCTCTCATATAAATAGAACAACCATTATTCTCGGATTTAAATGAGTAGCCATCTCGAATTAAAGAAGATCCTGATACAATGTTCATGCTCAAAGCTGGCACTAAATAACAATTATTGAGGTTTAAAACTAATCCCATAGGTAAATGTAGAGGTAGTGTGCCGACGGCGATCACATCGACCTTGGAACCATTCCCGACGCACATCGTCACCTTGTCCTTCGCCAGTCTCCGCTTATTCCGCAGCTCCTGCTTTGAGTTACAAATGTGAGCAACCGCACCGGTATCAAATACCCAGGAGCTACTATGAGTACTGGTAAGGTACACATCAATTAGATGTATATCACATATACCTTTAGTGTTGTCGGTCTTCTTGTTCGCTAAGCATTTGGGGCAGTTCCGCTTCCAGTGACCACTTCCCTTGCAATAAAAACACTCAGTCTCGGGCTTGGGACCATTCTTTGGCTTCTTCCCGGCAGCTTGCTTACCGGGCGCAGCAACTCCCTTGCCGTCCTTCTTGAAGTTCTTCTTACCCTTGCCTTTCTTGAAATTAGTGGTTTTATTCACCATCAACACTTGATGTTCCTTTTTGATTTCCACCTCTGCTGATTTCAGCATTGAATATACCTCAGGAATGGTCTTTTCCATCCCCTGCATATTGAAGTTCATCACAAAGTTCTTGTAGCTTGGTGGAAGCGACTGAAGGATTCTGTCAATGACCGCGTCATCCGGGAGATTAACTCCCAGGTGAGTCAAGCGGTTATGCAACCCAGAAATTTTGAGTATGTGCTCACTGACAGAACTATTTTCCTCCATCTTACAGCTGAAGAACTTGTCGGAGACTTCATATCTCTCGACCCGGGCATGAGCTTGGAAAACCATTTTCAGCTCTTCGAACATCTCATATGCTCAGTGTCTCTCAAAACACTTTTGGAGCCCCGATTCTAAGTTGTAAAGCATGCCGCACTAAACGAGGGAGTAACCATCAGCACGTGACTGCCAAGCATTCATAACGTCTTGGTTCTCTGGGATGGGTGCGTCACCTAGCAGTGCTTCTAGGACATAATCTTTCTTGGCAGCTATGAGGATGATCCTCAGGTTCCGAACCCAGTCCATATAGTTGCTGCCATCGTCTTTCAGCTTGGTTTTCTCTTGGAACGTGTTGAAGTTGAGGGCAACATTAGCGTGGGCCATTTGATCTACAAGACATAGTGTAAAGATTTTAGACTAAGTTCATGATAATTAAGTTCATCTAATCAAATTACTCAATGAACTCCCACTTAGATAGACATCCCTCTAGTCATCTAAGTGAAACATGATCCGAGTCAACTAGGCCGTGTCCGATCATCACGTGAGACGGACTAGCCAACATCGGTGAACATCTTCATGTTGATCGTATCTTGTATACGACTCATGCTCGACCTTTCGGTCTTCCGTGTTCCGAGGCCATGTCTGTACATGCTAGGCTCGTCAAGTTAACCTAAGTGTATTGCGTGTGTAAATCTGGCTTACACCCGTTGTATTCGAACGTTAGAATCTATCACACCCGATCATCACGTGGTGCTTCGAAACAACGAACCTTCGCAACGGCGCATAGTTAGGGGGAACACTTTCTTGAAATTATTACGAGGGATCATCTTATTTAAGCTACCGTCGTTCTAAGCAAATAAGATGTAAAACATGATAAACATCACATGCAATCAAATAGTGACATGATATGGCCAATATCATTTGCTCCTTTTGATCTCCATCTTCGGGGCTTCATGATAATCATTATCACCGGCATGACACCATGATCTCCATCATCATGATCTCCATCATCGTTTCTTCTTGAAGTTGTCTCGTCATTTATTACTTCTACTACTATGGCTAACGCTTTAGCAATAAAGTAAAGTAATTACATGAAGTTTATGTTGACACACAGGTCCTAAATAAATTAAGACAACTCCTATGGCTCCTGCCGGTTGTCATACTCATCGACATGCAAGTCGAGATTCCTATTACAAGAACATGATCAATCTCATACATCACATATATCATTCATCACATCCTTTTGGCCATATCACATCACACGGCACATGCTCCAAAAACAAGTTAGACGTCCTCTAATTGTTGTTGCAAGTTTTTACGTGGCTGCTATAGGTTTCTAGCAAGAAAATTTCTTACCTACGCCAAAACCACAACGTGATATGCCAATTTCTATTTACCCTTCATAAGAACCCTTTTCATCGAATCCGATCCGACTAAAGTGGGAGAGACAGACACCCGCCAGCCACCTTATGCAACTAGTGCATGTCAATCGGTGGAACCAGTCTCACGTAAGCGTACGTGTAAGATCGTTCCGGGCCGCTTCATCCCACGATGCCGCCGAATCAAGATAAGACTAGTAACAGCAAGCAAATTGACAATATTGACGCCCACAACTGCTTTGTGTTCTACTCGTGCATAGAAACTACGCATAGACCTAGCTCATGATGCCACTGTTGGGGAACGTAGCAGAATTTTAAAATTTTCTATGCATCACGAAGATCAATCTATGGAGTCATCTAGCAACGAGGGAGAGGGGAGTGCATCTACATACCCTTGTAGATCGCGCGCGGAAGCGTTCAAGAGAACGGGGTTGATGGAGTCGTACTCGTCTTGATCCAACTCACCGATGACCTAGTGCCGAACGGACGACACCTCCGCGTTCAACACACATACGGTTGGGAAGACGTCTCCTCCAACTTGATCCAGCAAGGGGGAAGGAGAGGTTGATGAAGATCCAGCAGCACGACGGCGTGGTGGTGGAAGCAACGGTGATCTCGGCAGGGCTTCGCCAAGCTCAGGGAGAGGGAGGAGTGTCACGGGAGGGAGAGGGAGGCGCCAGGGGCTAGGGTCCGGCTGCCCTCCCCCCCACCCACTATATATAGGGTCCCTATGGGGGCGCCGGCCCTAGGAGATCCAATCTCCAAGGGGGGCGGCGGCCAAGGGGGTGGCTTGCCCCCCAAGCCAAGTGGGGCGCCCCCCCACCCCTAGGGTTTCCAACCCTAGGCGCAGGGGGAGGCCCAAGGGGGGCGCACCAGCCCACTAGGGGCTGGTTCCCCTCCCACTTCAGCCCATGGGGCCCTCCGGGATAGGTGGCCCCACCCGGTGGTCCCGGTACAATACCGATTACCCCCGAAACTTTCCCGATGGCCGAAACTTGACTTCCTATATATAAATATTCACCTCCGGACCATTTCGGAACTCCTCGTGACGTCCGGGATCTCATCCGGGACTCCGAACAACTTTCGGGTTACCGTATACTAATATGTAAACAACGCTAGCGTCACCGAACCTTAAGTGTGTAGACCCTACGGGTTCGGGAGACACGCAGACATGACCGAGACGACTCTCCGGTCAATAACCAACAACGGGATCTAGATACCCATGTTGGCTCCCACATGCTCCTCGATGATCTCATCGGATGAACCACGATGTCGAGGATTCAATCAATCCGTATACAATTCCCTTTGTCAATCGGTACGTTACTTGCCCGAGACTCGATCGTCGGTATCCCAATACCTCGTTCAATCTCGTTACCGGCAAGTCACTTTACTCATACTGTAATGCATGATCCCGTGGTCAACCACTTGGTCACATTGAGCTCATTATGATGATGCATTACCGAGTGGGCCCAGAGATACCTCTCCGTCATACGGAGTGACAAATCCCAGTCTCGATTCATGCCAACCCAACAGACACTTTCGGAGATACCTGTAGTGTACCTTTATAGTCACCCAGTTACGTTGTGACGCTTGGCACACCCAAAGCACTCCTACGGTATCCGGGAGTTGCACAATCTCATGGTCTAAGGAAATGATACTTGACATTCGGAAAAGCTATAGCAAACGAACTACACGATCTTTGAGCTATGCTTAGGATTGGGTCTTGTCCATCACATCATTCTCCTAATGATGTGATCCCGTTATCAATGACATCCAATGTCCATAGTCAGGAAACCATGACTATCTTTTGATCAACGAGCTAGTCAACTAGAGGCTCACTAGGGACGTGTTGTGGTCTATGTATTCACACATGTATTACGATTTCCGGATAACACCATTATAGCATGAACAATAGACAATTATCATGAACAAAGAAATATAATAATAACCATTTTATTATTGCCTCTAGGGCATATTTCCAACACGTTGGTGTGCCTTTGTGGTAACATCCACCTCTCTAACGGTGACGTAGCTTCCCTCCAAGGAAGTGAACATCGGCATACATCCTCGTCTCCTGGAGTTGCGGTTATTCCTAACTCTAACTCTCTACCTATGGTTACTTGTCTCTTAGCACTTACTTATATCATATTGTGCTTGCTTACTTACATACTCGTGTCACTTGTTTATCTTGCTTAGCTCTTAGCTTCACACTTGCAATTGTTAGGCTCACCTTCATATTCTGCATTATTGCCTAAAATTGCTAAGTAATAATTAAAATTTGTAATTGTACCTATTCACCCCCCTCTAGGTCCATCTCGATCCTTTCAGTCGCCCTGCGGACGGGGAGTGTCTCGATGCCAAGAGGGGCCTCTTGGAGCCAAGCGGAGTCGTCGGCGATGAAAATGAGCGCACCGAGACGGATCTCGCGGCCCTCAGCCAAACCGCCGCCAAAAACCATGATGACGGGGATCGAAAAAAATCGCAACCTCACTGGAAGTCGCTAAGACACCTGCCCCACGGTGGGCGCCAACTGTCGTGGTTCTAAGTCTGACAGTAGAATAGGGGGTACGTAGGAGGAGGTGATCCGTCTCCGTCGTATCTAATTTTCCAAACACTTTTGCCCTTGTTTTGGACTCTAACTTGCATGATTTCAATGGAACTAACCCGGACTGACGCTATTTTCAGCAGAATTGCCATGGTGTTATTTATGTGCAGAAACAAAAGTTCTCGGAATGACCTGAAACTCCACGGAGCGTCTTTTTGGAAATAATAAAAAATCCTGGCAAAAGATCAAGACAGGGGGGGCCACACCCTAGCCACGAGGGTGGGGGCACGCCCCTACCTCTTGGGCCCCCTGGAGCTCCACTGACCTCAACCTTGACTCCATATATTTGCGTTCGGGGAGAAAATAATAAAGGAGAAAGATTCATCGCGTTTTACGATACGGAGCCGCCGCCAAGCCCTAAAACCTCTCGGGAGGGCTGATCTGGAGTCCATTCGAGGCTCCGGAGAGGGGAATCCGTCGCCGTCATCATCATCAACCATCCTCCATCACCAATTTCATGATGCTCGCCGTCGTGCGTGAGTAATTCCATCGTAGGCTTGCTGGACGGTGATGGGTTGGATGAGATTTATCATGTAATCGAGTTAGTTTTGTTAGGGTTTGATCCCTAGTATCCACTATGTTCTAAGATTTATGTTGCTATGACTTTGCTATGCTTAATGCTTGTCACTAGGGCCTGAGTGCCATGATTTCATATCTGAACCTATTATGTTTTCATGAATATATGTGAGTTCTTGATCCTATCTTGCAAGTCTATAGTCACCTACTATGCGTTATGATCCGGCAACCCCGAAGTGACAATAATTGGGACCACTCCCGGTGATGACCGTAGTTTGAGGAGATCATGTATTCACTATGTGTTAATGCTTTGGTCCGGTACTCTATTAAAAGGAGGCCTTAATATCCCTTAGTTTCCGCTAGGACCCCGCTGCCACGGGAGGGTAGGACAAAAGATGTCATGCAATTTCTTTTCCATAAGCACGTATGACTATATTCGGAATACATGCCTACATTATATTGATGAATTGGAGCTAGTTCTGTGTCGCCCTACGTTATGACTATTACATGATGAACCGCATCCGGCATAATTCTCCATCACTGATCCATTGCCTACGAGCTTTCCATATATTGTTCTCCGCTTATTTACTTTTCCGTTGCTATTGTTACAATCACTACAAAATACCAAAAACATTACTTTTATTATCATTACCTTTTGCTACCGTTACCACTACTATCATATTACTTTGCTACTAAATACTTTGTTGCAGATATTAAGTTTCTAGGTGTGGTTGATTTGACAACTCAGCTGCTAATACTTGAGAATATTCTTTGTCTCCCCTTGTGTCGAATCAATAAATTTGGGTTGAATACTCTACCCTCGAAAACTGTTGCGATCCCCTATACTTGCGGGTTATCAAGACTATTTTCTGGTGCTGTTGCCGGGGAGCATAGCTCTATTCTTTGAGTCACTTGGGATTTATATCTGCTTATCATTATGAAGAACTTGAAAGATCCAAGAACCAAGATTTATCCCTCAACTACGAGGGAAGGTGTAACACCCCGGATATGATTTTCCCAATATGTACTCCAACTCTTGCCGTTTCCGGCGTTAAGTTATTTTATTTTCTTGGGTTTGGGTTTTTGTCTCCATTTGTTGTTGTCGTTGTCATGCATCTCATATCATATCACCATGTGCATTGCATTTGCATACGTCCTCATCTCATGCATTCGAGCATTTTCCCCGTTGTCCGTTTTGCACTCCGGCGCTTCGTTCTCCTCCGGTGGTCATTTCTACCTTTCTTTCATGTGTGGGGATTAAACATTTCCGAATTGGACCGATACTTGCCAAGCGACCTTGGTTTACTACCGGTAGACCGCCTGTCAAGTTTCGTACCATTTGGACTTTGTTTGGTGCTCCAACGGTTAACCGAGGGACCGAAAAGGCCTCATGTGTGTTGCAGCCCAACACCCCTCCATTTTGGCCCAAAACCCACCAAAACCCTCTCCATCATCTAGAGCATTCGATCACGATCGCGTGGCCGAAAACCGCACCTCATTTGGACTCTCCTAGCTCCCTCTATGTCTATATAAAGCCCCTCCGAAATTCTCCTTCTCCTCCCCCCGAAAACCCTAGATCCGTCTCCACCCGCCGCCCGCCGGACATTTTCCCGCCGACGGACGTGTCCGCCCGACGTGTCCGCCGCCACGTGGCGTCACCAGATTCGCTCCGCCAGGCGCCCACATCGTCGCGCCGCCGAAGCCCGCGGTGGCCCGTGGCCGGCCCGCCCGCGCCCGCCACCGGGCCAGAGGCGCCCGCCCGCGCGGCTTCGCCCCTTCCCTCGCCGGTGCCGGCCGCCTCCCCCGACGCGCCGCCGCGCACTCCTTGCCGGTCGGCGCCGACATCGCCGCCACCCAGCCGCCGTGCCGCCGCAAGTCCCCAGCGCCGACATCGCTGCCCCGTTCCGGCCGCCGCCCGCGTCGGCGAGCGCCGCCCCGCTCCGGCCACTTCGTCCCGTTCTCCTTCCTCTACTCTGGCGAGCTTCCTCCCTACGGTGAAGAGTGATCCCGGCAAACCACGTAAAGCGCGCCCGGCTGGATCTAGATCTGGGAAAATACCTCGGTTGACTTTTGCCCGAAACCCTAATATTTTGCCCTTGTTCATCGCATCGTAACTGTGCATCCGTAGCTTCGTTTTGGGCATATAGCATATCAAAATGTTCGTCTCAGAGAGTAAATCATTTCATCTCATTGCATCATTTTCATTTGAGTTCATCTTGATGCCCGAAATGCTGTTAGAAGAATGCTATTTGAGATAATTGTCAGATTTGCTGCTCCGATTAGATATTTGTCATTTTTGCCATGATTATTGTGTGCATGATATGCCCCTGAGCTCTACATGAGTTTTGTTATATGTTTTGCCATCTATCCAGAGGTGCAAACCATGTATTTTTGTGATGTGTGTGGTGACTAGCACAAGCTTGCAAAGTGGTGCATTCGTTAATGCTGATTTCAGGGACTTAGCAATTCCACTAAGTCCTTGGACTGTTTATCTTAATATGCCATATGTTCATGTTGTTTCCTAGTGATCCGTGCCTCTTTTGAGGATGATCAGTAAGGATGTTTTGTTAATATTGTAGTGCTCTATCCATCCATGTCTTTCGTCAATCGAGCTCTACTTTTGTCATTTCGTGAATCTGGGCAGATTGTCTACTTGTTAGAGATTTTGCCGAGGATGTTGTAGTTGATCCATGCATGCTACGTTATTGTTCTTGCCATGTCTAGCTTCTATAATGTGTATTCTTGATGGGTGTATGATTAGATTGTCATGACTTGCTCTGTAGTGAGTGCATCGAGCTCGTAAACATGCCTACTTGATATCTAATTTTGCATGCTCCAGTTTTCACCAAGTCTGAGAACTGATTATGCTTCTGCCATGTTCACATGCTTGCAAAGGTATTTTCTGATCCCTTTTGGCTCAAGGTCACTAAGGGACTTTTGTTAAGCTCTTTGAGTAGCTCCATGCCATGCTTTACTTTGACATGTTCAGGTCCTGTAGCATATAGTTTTCATGCCCCAAAGTGTGCTACCTGATCTGAAATTCCAGACAAGTGTTAATTTCACTAAGTCTGAAATCTGTTTACCAAATGCATTTTTGCCATGCTTGTTTGGACCTGTTAATGGATGAATTGGCCGTAGCTCAGTGTTCCTCTTTTGTTAAGCATCATGAATGGATCCCTGCCATGTATTTTGATGCCATGTTTGGGTGCTGTAGCATGTTCATCTTGTTGCATTTAGATGGCTACTTGCTGTAAATCGCAGAACATGGTCATATTTGAATTACTTGCCATTTCCAAACCGTAACTCCGATTCCGGCGTTCTTTATATCGTTTTCAAGCGATTTCATCTCACCTTTCTAGTGGCACACTTGGATTTCCAAGTTGAGGCCAGGTTCATGCATTCCTTGTCAAATCTTGCATATGCATCGCATATCGCATCCCGCATAGCACACCATGTTTGCATCATGTTGTTTGAGTTTGCACGTGGTTGATTGTGTTCCGTTTGCTTAGTTTTGTATTGTTTGGGTAGAGCCGGGAGACGAGTTCGCTAATGAGGAGCCCGTTGAGTTTGCTATCAAGGATCCGGTCAACTCTGACAACTTTGCAGGCAAGATGATCATACCCTCGAAATCACTACTATCTTTGCTTTGCTAGATGCTCGCTCTTTTGCTATGCCCATGCTACGATGCCTACCACTTGCTTATCATGCCTCCCAAATTTCCATGTCAAACCTCTAACCCACCATGCCCTAGCAAACTGTTGATTGGCTATGTGACCGCTTTGCTCAGCCCCTCTTACAGCGTTGCTAGTTGCAGGTGAAGATTGCAGACCGTTCCTTGTTGGAACATTATTTACTTGTTGGGATATCACTATATTATCTTGTTATCTTAATGCATCTATATACTTTGTAAAGGGTGGAAGGCTCGGCCTCTCGCCTAGTGTTTTGTTCCACTCTTGCCGCCCTAGTTTCCGTCATATCGGTGTTATGTTCCCGGATTTTGCGTTCCTTACGCGGTTGGGTTATAATGGGAACCCCTTGATAGTTCACCTCGATTAAAGCTTTTCCAGCAATGCCCAACCTTGGTTTTACCATTTGCCACCTAGCCTCTTTTTCCCTTGGGTTTCCGGAGCCTGAGGGTCATCTTATTTAAACCCCCCCCCCCCCGGGCCAGTGCTCCTCTGAGTGTTGGTCCAACCTAGAGCCCCTTGCAGCGCCACCTCGGGGAAACTCGAGGGCTGGTTTTAGTTGTACGGATTGCTTATCCGATTATGCCCTGAGAACGAGATATGTGCAGCTCCTATTGGGATTTGTCGGCACATTCGGGCGGTGTTGCTGGATTTGTTTTAACATGTCGAAGTGTCTTGTAGAACCGGGATACCGAGTCTGATCGGAATGTCTCGGGAGAAGGTCTATTCCTGCGTTGACCGTGAGAGCTTGTCATGGGCTAAGTTGGGACTCCCCTGCAGGGATTTGAACTTTCGAAAGCCGTGCCCGCGGTTATGGGCAGATGGTAATTTGTTAATGTCCGGTTGTAGATAACTTGAACCTTAACTTAATTAAAATGAATCAATAGTGTGAGTTACCGTGATGGTCTCTTCTCGGCGAAGTCCGGGAAGTGAACACGGTGTTGGAGTAATGCTTGCCGCAGGTTGCTCTCTAGTTATTCGTTCGCGCTTTGCCTTCTCTTCTCGCTCTCTTTTGCGAACACGTTAGCCACCATATATGCTAGTCGCTTGCTGTAGCTCCACATATTTTACCTTGCCCTTACCTATAAGCTTAAATAGTCTTGATCGCGAGGGTGCGAGATTGCTGAGTCCCTGTGGCTCACAGATTACTTCCAAACCAGATGCAGGGCCTGATGACTCCGTTCCAGATGACGCGCTTGAGCTCAAGTGGGAGTTCGACGAGGACTCACGCCGTTACTATGTGTCTTTCCCTGATGATCAGTAGTGGTGCCCAATTGGGGCGATCGGGACCGTGTCGTATGTTGGGTTTATCTTTTATTTTGGCGCCGTAGTCGGGCCATGAGTGTTTGAATGTTGTAATGCTATTTATGTACTTTGATTGACGTGGCGAGTGTAAGCCAACTATGTTTCTCCCTTTTTATTATCTATATTACATGGGATGTTGTGAAGATTGCCTAACTTGCGACATTGCTTTCAATGCGGCTATGCCTCTAAGTCGTGCCTCGACACGTGGGAGATATAGCCACATCGAGGGTGTTACAAGTTGGTAATCAGAGCCTTCCCCGACCTTAGGAGCCCCCATTGCTTGATCGTTTTTAGCGGCCGAGTTGAGTCTAGAAAAAAATGTTTTGAGTCATTTAGGAATTATATATCGGAGAGTTTAGGAATTCTTTTTACTCCCCAGTCTCCTCATCGCTCTGGTAAGGCATCCTGACGTAGAGTTCTTCTCTTCTCAAATTTCACTAAAAAAAATTTAGGATCACGCGGGTATCTTGGAATCGTTCCGATGGTTTTGTGACGAGAACATTGTTCTTGGTGCCTCCTGTCTTTAGGGGTTGTGGCAGTGTCCCGGGGAGTTGAGCTCCGAGGTGTTGTCGTCACAATTTTATCGTTGCAGTTCTGGAATACCTGAGTTTAGTACGCCGACATCGAAAATCTATTTTATGCAGTTCGTTGGTGAGATAATCTCGACGCCACCTAGTACTAGGGCGGGAGTTCGGGAGTATCGCCATAACTTGTGTAACGGATGCTTTTTGAAGGTTGAGGTAGATGATTTCCAAAGTTTTTTCTCGGTTATGTGTTGAAGGATGGATACAGCTGGATGTAGGATTTGCTAGATTTGGGTGAGATATTATGCTTCCCCTGTATCCCCAACACCTGATTGCATAACTGGAAAGGTTCGGGAGTTTCATAGGTGGGAATTCTTGTAGCTCTAGTTCTTCTTCCAAGGATATTTGGTTTGAGATTGGGATTTCTTACCGAGTATTCGTTCTTGATCTGTACCTTGTTGATTTATTTCTCTACCTAAATTCTAAGTGGCTTCTCAATTTATGGATATGTGACCATTTCAAGTGGAATGCATTCGTTCTTATGTTCGGATGTGAAGACTTTATGTTGCAATTTCAACCCGTTTGATTCAGCTTCATTTTATCTGTCAATGTGCTAACGGTTGTCACCCGCTTCAGGATGGCTCCAGCTGAGAGCACCAATCAGAATCAGAATCAGGATCCGCCACCACCTCCTCCTCCTCCGGAGGCATGGCAAGTTGTGATGGCCGCAACCAATGCAAACACACAGTTGATCATGCAAATTCTTCAAGAGCGCAATCAAGCGAACCAAGGCAACCAAGGCAACAATCAGAATCACTTTGCTACACTCAACCAGTTCCTTGCTAACAGGCCAAAGACTTTCAGCAATTGTGTTGAGGCAACTGATGCTGACGATTGGATCGTGGATCTGTGCAAGCATTTCGAGTGCGGTAATGTCAGGCCTGAGGACTTCGTCAAGTTCGCTTCCTTCCAACTCAAAGACCAAGATGCAGAATGGTTCCAGCAGTACAAGGATTCCAGAGATGGCCGTGTGATTACCTGGGATGAATTCCGTCAAGACTTCAAAGCTCATCATATTCCTCAGAGCGTGGTTGAGAGCAAGCGTGAGGAATTCCGCAACCTGAAGCAAGGCTCTTTGTCTGTCTATGACTACAACAAGTTGTTTCAGAAGCTCGCCCGCTTTGCTAAGCAGGACGTCCCTGACGAGAAGAGCATGATATACCAGTTCAAGGGTGGTCTTAGAGAAGAAATCCAGCTAGCTCTTGTTCTCTTTGAGCCCTTGAGGTACGATGAGTTCTACAACATGGCATTGAAGCAAGAGGCCGCTCAACTGAGGTGTGATGCTTCCAAGAAGAGAGTCAGAGACACTACTCCTTCTTCCTCTACTCAAGTGGCCAAGCAGCAGAAGTATTGGCTTCCTCATCCTCCGTTCCGTCATTCGTATCAGCAAAAGAGCAAAGGTGGTAGTGGATCTTCCCCCCCCCCCAACCCCGGCTTTCAGAACAAGACTTCGTCTCAAGCTCCAAGATCAAGTGCTCCATATCACCGTCCACTTTCAGAGGTCACGTGCAACAAGTGTCAACAGAAGGGTCACTATGCCAACAAATGCTTCAATCAGAGGCGTCTTCCTCCTCCTCCTCCTGTGAGATCGGCAAGTACAGTTGTGGTCAAGCATAACCCCAAGTACGCCAAGGTTAATATGGTGAATGCAGCTCAGGCAGAGGATTCGTCAGATGTCATCATGGGTAACCTTCCTGTTAACGATATTCCAGCTAAAGTTCTTTTTGACACGGGTGCATCGCATTGTTTCATCTCGAGACCTTTTGCATCTAAGCATGATTTTGTTACTCAAGTGTTGTCGAAACCGTTGGCTATTGTCTCTCCGGCCCGTCAAATGACATCTTGAGTATGCATTCCGGATGTTACAATCACTTTGGGTGACTATAAGTTCTTGTCTTCTCCAAATGTTCTTGGTGACTTGGACATTGATCTTATTCTCGGGATGGATTGGCTTTCTAAGCACAAGGCTCAGCTTGATTGCACAGCCAGGCAGATCCAATTGACTCATTCGTCTGAGGATGTAATTGTCTTTGCTGCTCGGGATAATACAATCCGTCTGTTTTCCCTCAATGAGAAGGGTGAACTGGATGCTATCTCGCAGATTCCAGTCATTTGCGAATATCAAGACGTCTTTCCAGAAGAGCTTCCAGGAATGCCTCCGCACCGGCCAGTTGAATTCGTCATCGATCTTGAGCCTGGCACGGAACCTGTGTGCAAGCGTCCTTACAAGCTCGGACCTGAAGAGTTGAAGGAGCTGAAGAAGCAACTCGATATTCAAGAGAGAATGGATCTCATCCGACCTAGTTCTTCTCCGTGGGTTGTGGTGTTCTTTTTGTGAAGAAGAAGGATGGAACGGACCGACTTTGTGTTGATTACCGTCCATTGAACAAGAAGACCATCAAGAACAAATACCCACTTCCCAACATCAACGAGCTGTTCGAACAACTCAAAGGTGCCCAAGTATTCTCCAAGCTTGATCTTCGTATGGGTTATCATCAGATTCGAATCCGTGAGCAAGATATTTCCAAGACGGCTTTCAGG